>NC_063349.1:40771847-40818051 GCF_021869965.1 Rhincodon typus
CCCACAAAGTGCAGGTCTCTCCTTGCCATGGCTAAAATGGAGAAGGAGACAGAATAAATTATTTATTTGGATATTGCTTGGCTGCTTTGGGACCTTAATAAACCATAGGATATGGCAAACTGCCTGCTGTTGTAAGATTTGTGGCAGATCTGGGTGTTGCAGGCGCAGGAATGTGGGAAAAGGCCATGTACTGGATGTTATGAGCCTCCGTCTCAATTGTCTGCAAATACAACAGTCCTTGGCAATGAAATACAGCTAACTGTGTCTCATTATGGGCAGCACACCATGCAAACTACATGAATACTTTGGTAAAATTCACTATAAAAATTCTAGGGATGTGGGATTGTCATGAGAGAGAAGTTTGCATCAGAGAAGGCCAAGTGGAGATTTGATAGGAATATTTAAGATCATGGACGGCTTCAGTAGAGTTGGTAAAGATAATTGCTCCCAATGACTAACAGCTTAATGACCAGAGGGAATAAGTTTAAAGCAATTCGCAAAAGAACTAGAGACGACATGAGGAAAAGTATTTTACACAACTAATGGTTTGGACTTGAAATGTACTTCCTGATAGGATGATGGATTCAAACTGGTTAACAGCACGACAAGGAACTGGATACATTTTTAAAACAAAAAATGATGTTATATTTGGAAAGAGTAGGGGATGAGAATAACTAGGTTGCTCTTTTAAACAGCTTGTAAAGACTTGAGGGACTGTGACTTCCTTTTGTGCTAGACTATTATGTTTTTTTATTCATTCACAGGATGAGGGTGTTGCTGGCTAGGCAGCATTTATTGCCCATCCCTAACTGTCCTCTGAGCAATTAAGAGTCAATCACATTGCTGTGGATCTGGAGTCACATGTAGGCAAGCCAGGTTGACAGAACTGGGCGAGGGGTATGAATGAGCTGTTTGAGAGGACATGAAAGGGTTAAAGAAGGAACATAAACTTGAGGAGGTTGGTGCCTCTCATGGGCACAGAGGACACCAGGAGGAGGTGCCTCCCACTCACATTACCTCCAACCACACAGTAAAAACTGCTGGTTTCCCCACAAAGTGCAGGTCTCTCCTTGCCATGGCTAAAATGGAGAAGGATGGCAGTTTCCTTCCCAAAAGGGCATTAGTGAAACAGGTGGGTTTTTTCCCCTGACAATCAACAATGGATTCATAGTCATCATTAGACCCTTAATTCCAGATATTTATTAAATTCAAATTCCACCATCTGCTGTGGCAGGATTTGAACCAAGGTCCCCAGAACATTATCCTAGATCTCTGGATTAACAGTCCAGCAATAATACCACTAGGCCATCACCCCTGCTGATGCTGTGATAGTCTAAGCAGGGAGGAGAGACACTGATCATTCAGAAAAACAAAGATATCTTGTGGCAGTAAAGAGAATAGCAGAAGTTTAAGATACTGTCTTGGTATCTACCTTCAGTGGAGAAAATGCTGCTGCCAATATAGCAGTGAAGGGTAGGATTAGCAGCAATATTGAATAGATTAGAAATGGATAAAGAACAGATCTTCATATGGTTGGTCATAGAAAAGTCATTTCATCCAGAGGAGTTATATCGTAGTTTATTGAGGGAAGTTAAAGTGGAAATTACTGAGACCTTGACCACAATCTTCTGAGGCAGAGGAGCCTAAAATGACGCACCTTGATGAGAAGAAAAAGAAGCGGCATAAACTAAATGACACAAGTTGAAAAACATACTGATTGAAGATTGCAGAACATGTTGAGAAAACATTTTGAATTGTTGACTTTCTGAATAAAGATACAGAGTACAAAAGCAAGGACATTATGTCAAACCCTTATAAAACACAAGTTAGGGCTAATTTGGATCCCACCATCTAAGCAAAATATCAAGGCCTTAAAGAGGTGGCAGAAGCCTTTTGTTAAAATGTTCACAGGGAAGAGGAGCCTCAGTTGTTCAGAGTGACATGAAAATCTGAAGTGGTTATCTTTAGAAAAGAGAAGAAGAAAAAATTGACAGAAGTGCCCGTGGTTATACATGATTTTGATAAGAGCAATTCTGAGGAACTGTTTTCGGTGACAAAAGATTCTGGAAGCAGAGGACAATGAATTAACTTATTTGGTGAAACAACCACAGAGGGCCTGAGGAAACGTAAATAAGGAGAATTTTTTTTTCTCTCAGAGGGCTGTGCGGCTTTGGAATTCTCCACCTCAGATGGCAGTTGGGGACAGAGTCATTGAATATTTAAAAACAGAGATAGATAGATTCTTGACAAATGAAGGAGTGAAGGGTTATCGGGGTAGGTGGGAACACAAACACCTTGTCCTTAGTGAATAGTTGAGCAGGCTTCTGGAGCCAAATTGACCATCTCTCATGCTAATTCACATGTTATGATTTGAAAGTGTGGACATAGATTTAATAGTTGCTTGCAAAATAAAGTTGAATGAATACATGGAGAAAATGGCTTACAGAGCCTAGGGCACGTGTGTGGGCACAGAACTAATTCTGCAACTTTATCAGAGAGCTAATACAGGAATGATAGGCTGAGTGGCCTCTTCCTGTGTGGTATCATTTTATGATTCTATAAGGACTCATCTGCAGTGTTATCTAGACACATGCATGTTAAAACCATGGAAATACTTTCCAATTTCATGTTCTGTTGGCCAGAGTCTTGATCATTGGATGTATATTTTAGATATTGAGGTGCACTCTCTGAATTAACTACGCTACAAATGATGTGAAATCACTTACAGATTTTACCTAAATTCTTACCCCACTTTTTTTTCCTTTGTTCGTCAACAGGATGAGGACATCGCTGGCTAGGCAGCATTTATTGTCCATCCCTAATTGCCTAGAGGGCAGTTCAGTGTCAACCACATTGCTGTGGGTCTGGAGTTATATGTAGGTCAGACCAGGTAAGGATGGCAGATTTCCTTCCCTAAAGGGCATTAGTGAACCAGATGGGTTTTTCCCCAACAATCAGCAATTGATTCATGGTCATCATTAGATTCTGAATTCCAGATATTTTTATTGAATTCAAATTCCACCATCTGCCATGGCCAGATTCAAACCTGGGTCCCCAGAATGTTATCTAGGTCTCTGGATAAACAGTGCAGCGATAATACCATTAGGCCATTGCCTCCCCTAAGGCTTTCTGCCCCCAAGCGGATGGTGTGAGAAAAAGAACAAAAACGAAGTTGCTGGAAAAGCTCAGCAGGTCTGGAAGCATCTGTGAAAGAAAAAGCAGAGTTAACGCTTCAGGTCCGGTGACTCTTCCTCAGAACATTCTGAGGAAGGGTCACCGGACCCGAAGCGTTAACACTGTTTTTTCCTTCACAAACGCTGCCAGACCTGCTGAGCTTTTCCAGCAACTTTGTTTTTGTTCCTAATTTACAGCATCCACAGTTCTTTCAGTTTTTATTTTGTGTTAGAAAAAGTCCTGCTCCTCAAATCTCAAGCCCTACCTCTCTCGAGAATCAAGTGAAGAATTGTAAAGTTGTGGACACAGAGCTGAATAATTAATACCATTCTATCTGTTTAATGTGTTCTTCATATTCATTATTCAAATTGTCAAGTTCGCATTCTCCTGATTAAATTATTTTCCGAAATATGCTGCAGTCAATTTCTTCATTTCAATGTTAATGGACCTCCATCATTCTGAAGGTCCCAATAACAATTCCCAATCTGTTTTCATTCAAGAATCACTATCCTTCACAACTATTGACAGGAAAAGAGAGAACTGGTATTGGACACTCTTAATGATAAAAATGCAACAACAGAATGTTAATATAACCTGCAATGTTTACAGAGTTTTAAATCTTTACAAACAGTTCTGATGATTGTACTGAGATAAGCTTCTTTGAAAGGATAAGTTAGTGGTATCTCATACAGTGTTTATTGGATTTTCTGGCAGTCTTTGTTGAATGTGGACTCTTAACAATGATGAATATAATTGTTTACCAATAAAATTCAAAGAGCAATATTCATCTTGTACTTCATTTGAAGAGAAACAAGTCATACCCTAAGGACTTATAGCATAGTTATCACTAAACCATGAACAACATCTCCCACTTTCCAATTAACAAACTATTAGATAATGCAGTCTCTTATACTCAATCATCAGTTTTAAAAGCCAAAGTTAATTCTTGTGATTTGTTTGTCTGCCATCTCTCCAATAGTAAAATATTGGGGAAAAAATTGTGTTGGAAAAGGGAAAACAGCATTATCACAATGCTAGGTCAGAAAAAAAAAATGGAACATTTCAGTTATAGAAAATAACTCCAGGTCATTTGTTGAGGGGTCAGAAGTACACCAATGAGGTAGCAATTGAGGAGCTTCCTCCACATTCACCTTTCAATGAGATAGAGCATTTTGGAAGTGGGGTGTTGCAGCCAACTCCATTGCAAATTGCCAGCCCTCCCTGTGAGACCTGTGGAAGTGCTGTTGACTGTGGAAGTGCTGCCATTTGTGTGCATGAAGCTGAGTAACAGAACAGGATTGAGCAGGCCTACTCCTGCTCCTAATTCCTACATTCATAAATTCCCAGTTAAAATAAACTGCATGGGGCCATTGGCATCATTTGTCTCCCTGATATATCATTCAATGGTAAGCTACAATATGGACATTGCTCTTTACTGCCAGTCAGCTCTTCAACAGCTATAGAAATTACAAAACTCTGACTTTCCAATATGAAACCACCTCCTCTCACCTGCAGAGGAGCAGGCTAACCTGAGAGTATATGCACTTTTCATAAGAGTTCCTTTGCAATGAGATCACAGGAGCAGGAGTAAACCATTCAAGCCCTCAAAGTGCTTCACATTCTAGATCATACCTGAACATCGACCTCAATGCCATATTCCTGAAATATCCCTCTATCTCTTGATATCGTTAGTAACTAAAACTCTGCCATGAACTTGTTGAATATCTGGGCTTCCACATCACTCTGGGCTAGAGAATACTAAAGACTTACTACCCTCTGATTGAAGACATTCCTCCTCATCTTCTGTATCTACTCTGTTGATCCCTTCAAATATTATCTATGTTTCTCTCATTCCTCTGAATTTCAGGTACAGTCCCCTCAATCTCTCCTGATAGGACTATCGTACAATCCAAAGGAATCAGTTTGGTGAACCTCCACTGCACTCTCTCTATAGTATGTGTAACCTTCCTTAGACAAGGGAATCAGAACTGCACACAGTACACAAGGTGCCATCTCACCAGTTTTGAAGTAAAACTTTACCCTTGTGCTCAAATCCTGTGGTGATAAAGGCCAATATACTGCTGCAGCTGCATGCTAGCTTTCAGTCACTTATGAACAAGGGCAGCTTGGGATACCAACATTTTCCATTCTCCCATTATTCAAGAAGTACTCTGCACCTTTTTTCTTTTTCCCAAAGCAGATAACCTCTCAAATATTTATGTTATATTCCATCTGCGATAGTCTTTATTATTTGTCCAACCTGTTGAAATCAATTTTAAACCTCTTTGCATTTTCTTCACAACTCACATCCTCACAGATTTTGTATCATTTGAAGTCTTGGAAATAGTACAATTGACTCTCAGATCCAAATCATTGATATAAATTGTAAACAACTGGGTTACTGCCTGCATCCTGAGAATAATCTATTCCTAATCTCTGTTTTCTGCCTGTAAACCAATCCTCAATCTATGCACGTATATTATTAAATATTAATATAGTGTTAAATGTCTAATTATCATCTCCTTTGTAATAGATTCTAGTATCTTTCCTTCTACAGAGACGGACAGTGATAAGAAGAAATTTGTTCACTCATAGAGTGATGAGCCTGTGAAATTCTCTGCCACAGAAAATGGTTGAGGCCAAAACACTGAATGCTTTCTAACAAGGAGTTAGATATAGTTCTTGGGACTAAAGGGATCAAAATATATGGGGAGAAAGTGGGAACAGAGTACAACCATCCATGGATTCTATTTACATGGCTTGCTGCCGCAGAAAGACTGCCAACATCAAAGATCCATCGCACAACCTCTTCCATCAGGCAGAAGATACAGAAGCCTGAACTCATGCACCAACAGGTTCAGGAACAGTGTCTTCCTGACCATTATTAGACTGATGAATGGATGCTGTAGCCTCAAGTAATGCTGATCTTGCTAACGTTGATCTCGCCTAGCGCACTCCCTGTGCAATATAACCTGTATGCCTCTATTCAAGTCTTTTTACAACCTCTGATCTGTACATCCTTGCTCACTGTGATCTGCCTGTACTGCTTGTAAACAAGGCTTTTCACTGTACTTTGGTACACATAACAATGAATCAATCAACCATGATCATATTGAGTAGTGGAAAGGGCTCAAATAGTTCAGTGGCCTACTCCTGCTCTTATTTCCTATGTTACTGACTTCAGGCTAACTGGCCTGTTCACTATTTTCTCTCTCTGCCTCCTCTCTTAAACAGTCAATTTACATTTGGAACCTTCTAATCTACAGGCGCTGTTGCAGATTTAAAAGAATCACGGTAATTGGTGGCAGGTTGCCACGAGGTAGGTATAGCCGCCACTGCTGGGAGTCCATGTCTCCAAGGATAAGCACACAAAGGTGAGAATGCATCAGGATCTGACAAAACAAACAACTACCTGATTTTCACCAGCCCTAATCCTCACCTCCTCACCTCACCACCAAGGGGCTAGGAAGATGGTGGCCAATGTTGATGTGACGGCACAGCGATGCAAATGCAGTTGATTGTGATTTCCAAAGGATAAATACACCTGAACGCAAAACAATCCAAGTTTTGGTGTGTACAAGGAAATACACTTTTGTTCAGTATCAAAACAAATTAGAAAACTTCAGATTCTGGAAATCTGAAATAAAAGCAGAAAATACAGGATGAATTAAGTCATTCAGCATCTGTAGAGGAGAGCAGTTGAGTTAATGCTTTAGGAGTAAGATTAGGTAATATCTTTTCAGCAGCATTGGTCAAGGGTTAATGTGATGCAGAACTTTGCAAGATCTTGCTCACTTTATCCAAAATTGTTCCACAGGATCTCTGATATTCCCCTGAGGGAACATGCAGGGTCTCAGCCTATTGGTGCATCTAGAAAGTACCACTCTGATAGTGACGTACTCACTCATGCCTGCAGTGGAGTGTTAGCCCAGATTATATGCTTAAATCTCTGGAATGGTTTCTTTGAAATAATCACCTTGTGACTCAGAGGTGAGAGATCTGTCACTGAGCCAAGGTTGACATATTTGTAGGATAAGTTACAAAACAGCAATAAAATAAATAATTATTCAGCCAAATCTAAACATGTTATGCATTTCTGCCAACTGATCTATAGTGAGAGATAACAGCTGTCATGGTTCTTGGTGAACAAGTTTATCAAGGATTCAGAAAGAATTGTGAAAGGATCCTCGATGATTTAATAATATAATGGTCTAACTTCCTACACTCTACATTTGTACTTGCTATCAGTAGAACATGTTGTATAAGACAATCGTTCTGAATGAGTTAATGGTGGAGTTGTATTAAGCTCCACCCAATCTGGTGACATCACACAGTATTTGGATGGAGATGTAGCAATCTAGAATGAGCTACCGATGGAGAGATCCTGTCAACTCTTGCTCCTGATAGGGTGGCATGGTGGATAGTACTACTGCCTCATAATGCCAGGGACCTGGGTTTGATTCCAGCCTCAGGTGACTGTCTGCGTGAAGTCTGCACATTCTCCCTGTGTCTGTGTGGGTTCCCTCCAGGTGCTCTGGTTTCCATCCACAGTTGGTGGATTGACCAAACTAAATTGCCCATTGTGTCCATGGATGTGCAGGCTAGACAGATTAATCATGGGAAATGTGGGGCCAAAGGGATGGTGTGGGGGGGTGGTGGGTCTGAGTGAGATGCTCTTCAGAGGGTCTGTTTGGACTTAATGGGCTGAATGGCCTGTTTCCACAGTGTAGGTTCTCTATGATTTTGATTATGCCTAAGCAGTCAATATAATTGGTATCTATTGCTATTATGTAACAAAATACCTTGTGTAAGACAGTTCCCTCTTCTAATTAAGAATCAACAATGGTTCATCTTCTACCACTGCTAATAAGAGAGACCGTTTGACCATTGTTGACACTCCTTGCTCAAGTCTCAGTTGGGTTCAAAACCATAGTCTACATAGAACAGGATTGAATGACAATAGTTGCTAATGTGTCCTGGCTGTAGTCAGCAAATATCATAAGAACTGTCTTCTGTTTAAACAATGGGCACAAACAGCCATTATTTTTAATCCTTCAATCAGAAATGAAAAACATTAGATTAAACCAAACAATAGCTGCAAACATCCTAATTTGACTACCATTAAAAAAAACTAAAAGCAGTTGTTGATGAAGAATAAGACAGTTAAGAATATTACCACTGCTTGTTAAGTTAAATGATTATCAAATCATTATTATTATCAGTTATTGATTAGATTGAAATTTAGGTTTTTAGGTTTAGCTTTTATTGTCATGTGTAGCCAAGTGCAGAAGTACAGTGAAAAGTGAATAGTGGTATCCACACTGTACCAAGGTACCGAAGTACAAAAAAAACAAAGTTACAAAGAAGTAATAGAAACAGGAATTAAAAAGTTATTCCATTGAATAATAGAAAAAAAAAGTAATAAGGTAACAGTTATCATTGAAGTCTTTCATAGTTTAAACTAGGAAAGTAAAGGAATAAGTTAAAAGTTCAACATGAACTCTTTGGATCAGTTTATTTCAAACAGTCAAACATATTATAAGTTATGAAGCAGACATCACATCAACCGATTTCAGTGTCAGCAGCTTGTGGAACCACAGAAAACTAAACACTAGGCAGGAGATCTGTTTGTACTTAACATACAGCCTTCTATAGCTCTGTGATGCTAAAGTTTTTGATTTGTATAGCAAATCTTTCAGGAAATCTTCCATGGGAGTGGATACAATCACCTACTCAATAATTCTGCTTTTCTTCATTCCTCACGTAAAAAATGACATATTGTGACCTTTTAATTCTGCAGCTGCTCACAAAATGGTCTGTTGATTATGTAAAATTCCATTTAAATCGCACAAATTCTAGTCAAGGAATACAGAAGTTTAAACCGACTCTGAATTGTCTCTATCTTTTGAAGGATCTTTTAGCTTTTGGCTATTAATCCTGATGTGTTAAGGCTATACAAACCTCCATTCCCATTGTTAAGTAAATCTTAATGTCTTATTTTTCTGCATCAGAGGCTCCTGAATTGAGAAATACCTCTGAATTCTGTTTCAATACTTTCAGTTCTGTTAGGAGATCTGCTCTGAACCTATTTAACCGAGGACGTTTTGTGGGTTTTCTGACAAAATACCTTTGACCTTGTTTTCTATAAATCAGGCACACAATCTGATCACTTATTTGTCTCAAGTGAGTTGAATTTCCCACTTAATAGGGATTTGTCTGGTTACCAGCAAGCTATGATTTCAATACTCTCCATTACCGGAACAATCACTGAGTCTCATGCACGTTAGCACAATTTAAGACTGTCAACCACTTTTTCCATCTGTAGATTAGCATAATTGTTGATTGTTCAAGAACAATGGGCCATAACAATACGATGTTTTCCATCACTAGTCACAATGCCCCGTTGATGATAATCTAATGATCGATCACTCATAAGATTGACTCAGTCCACAGATTAGTTTATTTAAAACAGTAAATGACAATACAAATTATGAAGCAGACAGCAATTTACTAATTTGTGTGTTTTTGCAGTTTACAGAGACACAGCAGACTGAGCACCAGGCAGAGTTGCATCATTTTATATACACACACAACATATGGAGTCCTTAAAAGTGAATTCTCTTAAAGGCATGTTATACAGGCAAAACTGTTTACCATTGATTACGTAATTGATTATTTATTCAACTTGATAAGGGAATTTTAAATCATAGTCTAAACAATTCAGTACAGGTTAAATACAAGTTCTTCAACAATCAATACTAAATCAGAAGTAGAATGCCAAAATTATAAAATAGCAATAAGTAGTAATTACAGACTTCAGCTGAGAAGAGCAGATTGGTGGCAGCACTGTACACCAATGACAAGCCACCAGCGGCTTGTAACCTAATATTTAATGAAGGGAATAAGACGATCAAACAAAACCCTTTAAGAATAAAGTGATGTTTTCTATATTTCATAATAGTGAGACTGCTGACTCAGCAAATTTGAATGAAACAAAATTTTTGAATGAAACAAAAGGAACAATTTTATGATCAAATTTGAAGCCTTGGAACTCTGATGATGACTCAAGCTGAATTTTGAAGGGCAAAATTTCTCTCAATATCTAGGTTTCCAGGTGGTAGATGGATGATAAAGCAGATAAAATGCCCTGTGTCCCTGGAGAATCTACTGTGCATTCAACACTATATGTGTTCTGCAAGTTTTTTTTTAATTTCAAAAATAGACTTTATACATAAAAATATCTCTTTGTATATATACATTGTCATAGTTCAGTTCTGTACAGTAGCACATCAAATAAACAAACAAACATTTGAGAATGACTATTCCAATAAGCCAAAGGCATCTCTTACACATACAAGACTATATTTACATGTGATGAGGCACCAGGAGGTCCCAATAACTGAACGAACCCTCAATTGACTTTGGCAGGTGGCCCTCAAACAGTGGTATTTCCCCACTGCCTCGGTGGCAGCTCCCCAACCTTTAGTGTGTCCCTCAAGTATGTAGTTCTGGACCTTGAAGTGTGCCAGTCTGCAACATTTGGTCAAGGTCAACTCTTTGTTCTGGAAGACCACCATTTTTCGGGCAGACCAAAGAGCGTCTTTCAAGAAGTTGATGGTCCTCCAGGCGTAGTTGATATTTGTCTCAGTGTGCATTCCGGGGAACAAACCGTAGAGCATAGCATCCCATGTCATGGAGTTGCTCAGGACAAACCTCGACAAAAGCCATAACATCATTCTCCAGACCTCCTTTGCAAAGGCACATTTCAGAAGGAGATGTGTGACAGTCTCTACCTCCTGCAGCTGCTTTGAGGGCAGCCTGCGGTGGCACAGACCAAACGGGTATGAACGAAGGATCTCACAGATATTCGGCCGTACTATAAACTTCCTAGGCTTGCTACTAATTTCATTCAATCACCGGCCAGTGACTCAGATTGACCAAACTACTCACGGCCAAATTAACCCCACAAGCTAATCCTCTCCATCTGCTTTGATAAAACTGCTCACCTCAGCCTTTCCATTGCTGAAGCGCTCATTCTTTTCTTTGCCTCCAGATTCAACTATTCAAATGCTTACCTAGTCAACCTTGCATATTCCAAACTCTGGAAATTTCAGCTCTCTCAAAATGCAAAAGTCATGCATCATGTATCAATCTAGATGGGTACATAAATAGGAAGGGTTAAGCATGATATGGGCCAAATGCTGGCAAATGGGACCAGATCAATTTAGGATATCTGGTCAGTGTGGACAAGTTGAACAGAAGGGTCTGTTTCCATGCTGTCTAACTCTATGACTCTATTAATCCTGCTCAGGCATCATTGCTATCCATTTATATATATATATATATTACAAACAACAAAGGTCCCAGCACTGATCTTTTCCATCAGCTTCCCAACATTGACGTCAGGCTCACCGGCCTGTAATTATCCAGATTATCTCTATTTCCCTTCTTAAACAAAGGAACAACATTGGCCATTCTCCAGTCTTATGGAACCTTGCCAGAGGCCAAAGAGGATGCAAAGACATCTGTTAAGGTCCCAGCTATTTCCTCCATTGCCTCCCACAGTATCCTGCCTGGGATTTTTCTGGTTTGCTAATGCTAGCCACTTTTATATGCGAGTATTACTAATATTTGTCACCCATTGCTAATTTTCATTGAGAAGGTAATGGTTAGCGTCCTTCTTACACTGCCATATACCATGTACTGTAATACACCCAAGGCACAGTGAGGAGGAGATTCTGACTTTTGAACCAATGACACTGTAAGAAAGGTGGCACAGTTCCAAGTCAGAATGGTACACAGCTTGGAGGGAAGTAGTACCCCCATATTGCTGCATTGACCTCTGACCCTGAAACTACCCTTACTCCAAACACAACTTTGTCTATTCCTCTCTCTGACCTCTTTAACATTCTTTTCCTTGAACACCAGAATCTTCATCCTTGACTTTGACAGATATAGTTGTTTGTTAACTTCCTTGTGAGGCTCTTGAAAATATTTTTCTGCATTGAGCATGCTTTATAATTGCAAAATATCATTGCTCTTTTCCTGATATGCCCTGCCAAATGGCAAACCTGAACATTGGGTAATATTCTCTCAATGGTCTTGAATATTATAAAGCGGACTTTATGAACGTATATTACCTCATCTTAACACACATTTGAAAAGTTGTACCTTAATGTGAACTTCAGCTTGGTAGAAGCTCAGGACTCTCTGGAATTCAGAATGATATACCTCTTTGACAGATACAAGAAGAAAATGTCTTTCACTGTAATTATAAGCAAAAATTATAAGAACCATGAAAAAAATGAATAAACAAGTAAAATTATAAACAAAGCAAAAAATATAAGAACGTTTGGCTTTGAAACAAGGGATTTCTGGCAATTCAATTTTGTTGCAACACTGCTAATCATGTGGAAGCGTCTGTCCTTCTCACGTTATTCTAATAAAGGATGAGTTTCATCCCTCAGTTAAAGGATCAATAATACCAACACACATGTGATCTCACATGGAACTTATAGCTCATTGTGCATTTTGCAAAGTTATATTAATGCACAAGGTTTTATTGTTAAATGCCACAAGCCAAAATATATAAATATTGACTTTTTAAAAGCTAAGTGGCATTACTGAAATGAAATTTGGGAATCTGCAGCTACACCTACCAACAGTTGACTCCTTCATGAATTTATCACATAGGACTGTGTCTTAGAGAATTGATTAACTCCGATTTATAACATACAGTGACATTATCATCAGGACACTGACCATTCTACTTTTATAGACTAAGAGAAGAGGCTGATTTAGTTAGCAGCATAATATTTTCTCCAAGGGATTGCCTAAGTCCATTCAAATAATTTGAATTAAAGATAAATAAATGTGCCATAAATATATGAACCACCTAGCAATGAAATAAATGCTTAGTCATGTAAAAACAGAAGGTTATCTAAAGTAGGAACAGGGGTAAGCTGTTTGATCCTTCAAGTTTGTTGCACTACACAATAAGATCATGGCTGATCTGAGGTGGCCTTAACTCCACTGTCTTACCTGTTACCCATAAACCTTGACTCCCATGTGAATTGAAAATCTGTCTAAATCAGCCTTGATTTATTCAATGACACAGAACATCTGTTCTCCATGGAAAATAATTCCAGTGACCTGTGAGAGAAGAAATTCTTCTGCATCTGTATCATAAACGGAAGATCTTTCATTTTGAAACTGTAATCCCTCATTGTACATTCGCTCCTTGTAAGGGTAGGCATCCTTTCATCATCTTCCCACGCCAGAACCGCAAAATCCTACGTCAATAAGGTGACCTCTTATTCTTCTGAACTCCAATGGAATAAATTTTATGCTTCAGGGTGGTAGGTCGTTTGACTACCAGCCCCACCTGCCAAAGTTGAGACCAATGAACAATCAGGAAGCTGGATTTTCAGGAAGGGGAAGGGTGGTCAGCTCAGCCCACTGGGCCTCCAGGCCAGGACATCCAAATAGTAAAGGAACAGGCCGTGAATTGCATATTGGTCAGGGCCACCCATTTGAAGGCATCCCGGTATTGGTTGATGGCAGCTAATGAGTGTGACAATATCAGGCTGTTTCTTGACTAAACTGTGAATGAGTAATGTTGGCTCTAGCCCCTGGATGTTGGTAAGGGTGGCTTTGCAGAGTTGAGAGGGCTGAATACTGTTCTGATTTCCAGTGCTTACGTCAGGTGGTCTGTCAGGTTTCGTCCCTCTTTTGAGACTCTTAGTGTTTTTTTTACAACTAACTGGCTTGCCAGGCCATTTCAGAGGGCAGTTAAGAGCCAACCACATACTGTGGGTGTGAAGTCACATGTAGGCCAGACTAAGTCAGTGCAGAGGTGGTGAAGCTCCAGTGGAGGGGCGATGAGAATGTGGCATTGATGCCTTTTGGCTTTGGAGGCTTACAGAATTCAAGGAGGAAGGTGTGTCTAGAAGTGGAAGGAGCTAAGATTCAAATCCTGGTTATCATCACCCAATATTGTGAGAGTGTATTTTTTACAAACTTCTATCTCTGAAGCCCCCTCGAATGATGATAATTGCCTCCGTTCTCCTTGTTTGTTTTCCCCACAGGTGAAACATTGGCAGCTGCAGTCACTAACCCCAAGGGCTGAAGGTTAACTGAAGAGGAGGAGGTGGAAATCTAAGAAAGTGCAGTATCACACCCATGCTCCACACCAAGCACCAGCACAGACTTCAGGGTGTATGCTGCAGTCAGCTTAAATCTATCTACATACTGAAGCAAACACATCGCAGTTGAGAACAAGCCTCTGGCAGTTGGAGGAGGTTTGGAGCTGACCTATATGCTGACCCCTACTCTGATGATGAGACTCTGGATATGTCCATCAAGTGCTAAATCTGGATGCACAATGCAAATGTACATGAAGATGTGGCAGAACATAAGGTTGTGTGCCGTGGCACAGAGTGTAGGATCCATGTCAGCATGAACACAATGATCACCAACTCTTCTAAACTGTGTCTTTCTCCATTGCCTGCCATTGAGGGAAAAACCCAGCAGCTTACTGATGGTAAACTGGGTTTGCATTTTAACCTGTACCTTACTGCCTTGTCACTAAAGGAGGGGTGTGGTGGTGAGGACCCTGGAGCTACATCCATGTCCTGATGCCTCTCAAGCAAATGAATGGCAATGTGGCGGATGTGCCTTTGGCAGGAGACAACTCTCTTCCTTTCCATTACGAACAGCTTCTCCTCCTCCCAACTAGCCATTGACAATAATGCCTCAGATTGCCACAGCGATTAATGAGCTTCCTGCCAGCATTCAGCAGCTTTCCACCATTTTGAACCCTAACAATTGGAGGAAATCCCTAAAAAGCATCCCACTCATTGGTCAGCAACATGGCTCCAACATAGTGGGCAGTGCATTTGTAAACAATTACTTTATTGCCCCAGATTTCAGCCATTCAAAGATTCAGGCCATTGAATGTCCCTGGCACCTCAGAGTGCCAAGGTATGTTTCCATGAATCATGACAAACCTGCATTACACTTTCTCGACAATCACACACAATCTGCACATTGATGAAGTTATAGCCTTCTCTATTGACATCTGTGCAATCAATGACCCCTTGCACCTTCAGCAATACAGTCTCAGTAGCAAGGCCTTGGGCATTCTCTACTTGACTGGCATTGTTACAGATAAATGAGATAAACCCATGAGCATGCCTGAAAATGACATCTGAAAATCCTTTCCACAGCCATGAGTCACAGGCTGCAAAAATCTGCTAAGATCTCTACATGATGCCTGGAATGATCCAGAGGTGAGAAAATTCAAGTCCACAGTTAGTTCCAATATCACAGGCATAAGATGATCATCCCAGGCAATTGGAGACTTTCTCCCCAGAACATGTCACATAGAAATGTAGTAACATAGAAACTGGGAGCAGAAGCCCTTTGAGCCTGCTCCACTCTTCGATCTGGTCATGACTAATCATCTATCTCAATGCCATACTCGTGCTTCCTCCTCATACCTCTTAACATCCTTAAAACCTAAAAATAAAAGTCCATCTCTTTCTCAGATATAATCAGTGACTTGGTCTCCGCAGCCTACTGCAGCAGAGAATTCCATATGTTACCTATGCATGAAGACATTTTTCCTCATCTCAGTCTTAAATGGCCTACCCTGTATCATGAGACTGTGATCTTGGGTTCTAGACTCCTCGATGAGGGAAAACATCTTCCTTACATTTAGTCTGTCTACCCCATTAGAATTTTACATGTTTCAATCAGATCTCCTCTCATCCTTCTAAACTCGAGTGAATATAGATCCAGCTGAACCAATCTCTTCTCAGGACAGACCTGCCATCCCCAGTATTAGCCTAGAGAATCTCTGCTGCATGAAGTGTATCCTTTCTTAGTTATGGAGACCAAAACTGCATGCTGTGCTTCAGATGTGGTCTCACCAAGGTTCTGTAAAATTAAAGTAAGGCATGTTGACTTCTGAACTCAAATCGTCTTGGAATGAAGGCCAATATACTATTTGTCTTCCTGATTGTTTGCTGCACTCACCTATCTACTTTCATTGAGCGGCCTACAAGGACATTCAGATCTATTTGTACATCACAACAGAGGGATGTGGCTGTCTCCCTTAGGAGATACAGTTTTCTGAGGGGCAGTTACTTGGACATCTGGATATAAGCCATCACCACACTGTTGGCACTAGGTAGTGGTTTCACCTACCTCCTGCATGATATTGCTGCCTGTTTTCCATAGCCTCTTGCACATCAGTAGGTTGCACATCTTTCAGGACAACAGGACACTACTGTCTTTTCTGATGAAGGGTCTAGGCCCGAAATGTCAGCCTCTCTGCTCCTATGAAGCTGCTTGGCCTGCTGTGTTCATCCAGCCCTGCACCTTGTTGTCTCGGATTCACCAGCATCTGCAGTTCCTACTATCTCAGGACGTTACTGTTGCTGGCCCATTGCCCTTCTCCTTTGTGTCTTCTCTTCACGAAGGGAGGAGACTCTGACAGAACGAACAATTCTAATGGGGGTGGGGTGGGGGCGGGGGGGGGGGGTGGGAGGTACAGGTGGCATTCTAAATGTCCAGTGTTGGAGTACACAGTGTTAATTGCAGCTTTTTCTGTATGCCTTCCTCCTTGAGAAAGTACCCAAGCATAAGCTGGAAATTATTAAAAATCAAGGTTTAATTGTGATAAAACACTCATTTCTGCAGTATCAGAGTCTTCTGCTGAATGTGGCTCATGTCCTATTTTGAGCCTTTAGATCTGTCTTTGCAACCTAACATCTGGTATGACTGCCTCTGAACATTTTTCGTGAGCACCCTCTAAGAAATCCAACGAGCAACATTAGAATTTGATCTATTGCCTTGGTAACAAGCTTAATATCATGTTAGGTAGCTGTTCAAAAATGGCAGGCTGCCTGGCAGTTCAGTACCTGCCCTAATTCCGTCTTGTTGGAGATTGGCATCAGGTTAAGCAAACTGATGCCATCTTAGGGGATTTTATGGAAACATAGAAAATAGGAGCTGGAGTAGTCTATTTGGCCCTTCAAGCCTGTTCTGGCATTCAATACAATCATGGCTGATCATCCAAATCAGTCCCTTGTTCCCACTTTCTCCCCATACCTTTTGATCTCTTTAGCCCTAAGAACTATATCTACTCCCTTTTGAAAACATTCAGTCTTTTGGCATCAAACGCTTTCTGTGGTAGAAAATTCCACAGGATCACCGCTCTAGGATGAAGTAATTCCTTCTCATCTAAGTTCCAAATAGCCAACCCCATATCCTTATTCAGGGGCAGTTGCAGGCAAGAGTTCCAGTTTGTAAATTTAAAATCACTCCAATGAGTATCCACCCAGCTGCTTAATTTTTCCTCAGAAGGCGTCCCTTCACCCCAGAAAATCAACCTAGTGAACCTTCTCTGAGCTGCCTCCAATGCAGTTATGTTCCTGCCTAGGTAAGGTATTCAAAGCCGCACTCAATACTTAAGGGGCAGTCCTACCTGTGTTCTGTATAGCTGCAGCAAGACCTCCCTACATTATACTCCATCTCCTCTGGAATAAAGGCCAACGTTGTTAGTTTTCTTCAATTGCTTGCTGACCTTGCTGTCATGATAATGGTCTAACTCCGTGGGTTAGATTTTAATGGTAAAGCACATTACAAGTTATGCAGCACACATTACAGCCAACCTGAGTTGGATCTTGCCGACAGATAGCAGTCGAACTGCTAGGCAGAGTCACAACATTGTTGATATCTTGATACGTATTTTTAATCAGCCTGTTCAGGTTATAACACAAGTTTGAAATAGCTAAGACCTGAATTTGGGCCTTCTAGCCCAGAGAGAGGGACAGTATCACTGCGCATCACAACATTGCATACAGCCAGGACATGGAGTCCTTAAAGGTGACCTTTCTTCAAGGCTAGTTATACATACAGCATCTGCACGCTTACTTATCTGTGATTCATGTACCAAGAGATGCAAATACATATGTACCGCAGCATTCTACAGTCTCTCTCCATTTAAATGATTCTTCCCTTCCTGCCACATTTCTGTCCAATTACTTGACCTGTCTATTGCCCTTTGCAGACTCTTTGTATTCACCTTACCACTTGCTTCCCACTGCCCTACTTGACTAACAATGTTAATGACTAAATGAATGACTTGATACCCAGGTCCACTCCCAGCATCAGAGTTTACTGTTTTACACTTGTGGGAAGAAACCCTCTGGCAGTCCAGGGACTTCTCCACTGCAAAAGGGAAACATACACTTTTCTTACATTTGTCTTTAGCCTACCTTTGACTGTTACAAACCAGTCATATTATTAATGGATTACATCCTCATTCAGTCAAGTTAAACATGTGACTGTGATCAGTCGGTGAACAGTTCTAGGTTTTCCCATGATCTCATGATATTTACCAGACCCCCTTATCACTTACCTTCAGGCCTTAATAATACATCATATTCAATCACATTCCAAGTTTTAGCTCCTGGGCCAGTTATACAATACATGCCTGCTAATAGCAAGGGGGCTTCTATCTGTCTTACACTGGATGTCCAAGGGAATGCAGTTAAATCCCTTAATGCCTGTACAATTAAAACTCCTCAAGGAACAAATTACTCCAGATTCTGGAATCTGAACTAAAAACGAAAAATGCTGGAGATCACAGCAAGTCAGGCAGCACCCATAGAGAGGAAGCAAGCTAATGTTTCGAGTCTAGATGACTCTTCATCAGAGCTAAAGTGAAGTGTGGAAGCAGCAGCATTTATGCAATAGTGGGAGCTGGGTGTTGGAGTGCTGGGGGAGAAAGGATGTTGATAGTTAACTTCTCCCCCAGCACTCCAGCCAACACCACCAAACCCCACACCCCACCCCCACTCCCACTATGACATAAATGCTGCCCCTTCCACACTTCGCTTTAGCTCTAATGAAGAGTCATCTAGACTCAAAACATTAGCTTGCTTTCTCTCTATGGATGTTGCCTGACCCACTGTGATCTCCAGCATTTTTTGTTTTCAGTTCCTTATCATGCTGTCTCTATACAAGCAGCAGCTGCATTTTTTGCTTCTTATTCAATAAGACTGTTTTGCACGCATTTCACAAGACTCTTTGTGTGCTATCTTAATCTTGTTACATTAAATATACTCCCTCTACAATGGCATTTAATCATTCTAACTGAAAATTTGACTTGAAATAGCAGACTATGGAAGCTACAGTTTCAGCTAAAAATCTTCCTCAGCCATTTTGTGTTAAACTGAGAACTACTTTCATCCATTATATGCTGCTTCAGCCATGGGCAGCCCTAATATTAGAAAGCACGTTGCAACTTAGCTTGATCCTATGATTGCAATTCTCTAACAAACCCTTCATTTAATCAAGCATATTTTGAAATCTGAATATGTTTTTATCATTTATGTGCATTTCAATATCTTCACTAATCCTAATGGGTTTAATTGGACTTACTGATTAAGGGTTATTTTGTTATTTCCCTGTATCCACAGTTCAGTAAGTAGCTTTGACAATTGTGATAATGATTTTCAATCACTATGTATATGATGCTCATTATTGTATTCAAATTCACTGATGAAAGTAGACCTTGTCATCATTAGAAGAGAAATACATCTTTTGAAATCATCTCAAGGGGGTGTTCTTACTGTCTGCTTCAGATCATAAAATCTTTTAGAAGTCTTATTTTCAATATGTTAACAATCTTAATGTTGGAATAAAACATGAATGTATTAAACTCTAGGTATTAACAGAAATACAAACTTTATAATGTTCTGTCTTGTCATGGTTCCTTTGGGATTTTGGTTGGGAAAATTGTGTCACAAAGACACAGATGACCAGGGCATTGTTGTTCAGGTGGAATGTTTATGTCTATGGATTTACATGTTGGCATATTGCTTAGGGTGCTGTGGGAAGTCAATACAAACCTGGACTTTCAAACCTAGATGGTGAGAAATCCTGCCCATTTGCCATTCAGCTCATTCATTCAGAATGGGCTATAAACCATGTGATTGGGCAGAAATGCCCCCAAGCAGAAATGGCACCTTCCAGGCCCGCCTCTGACCTTTGATTCCATTTTGGAAGATTCCACCCACAATATTCTTTATTTCAGCATTTAATGTCACAGTTAATAATATTCTTTTCATAGAATCATAGAATCCCCACAGTGTAGAAACAGGCCATTTGGCCCAACAAGTCCACACCGACACTTGGAGCATCCCACCCAGACCCATCCCCCTGTAACCTACCTAATCTATATTCATTGATATATATGTAGAACCCGTCATTATTTTTAATCGTACTTTCAAAATTCTGTCCCCATGCATCCTGTTTGGTGTTCACTGCTTCTCTTAACTCTGCTTGTGCTGTCCTATTCTCCCTTTTTAACAATCATCCCATTGATCTTGCTGTTAAAGCTAAATCCTCTTCTGATAAAACTGTTTATTATACTCTTGGTTTATTTCCCACATTATAATATAGGAATTTGCCTTTCACAAGTTTATATCTAATACTATTCATTTTCTCTTATCCTCTTTAATGTCAAGACTAACATCATATTCCTTTCTTTCCATCTTGCCGCTGTTCACAACAGGTCAAGGTTATTTTGTTCTTCTACTTCCTTTATTTCTCTCTGCTTTCTGTCCTTTTTGCAAGATGCTATTTCTTTCATTTAACTCATTTATTTTCATAACCTCTTCTTGTTCTTTTTAAATGACTTATATTGCCTCTGCGCTTTCCCTTCACAGTTTAACTGATTCTTCATTTTCCTATTTACTTGTCCTGGCAGCCCATTCACTCCCCTCCATCTTCCATTGATGGGATATTGTAGGAAGTAGGTCATTTGATGTATTTCCTGTCATTGGCACCATAGCGACAAGGGATATGCTTGTTCATCACAATGAACAGAAATGCTATCGGCGTACAGGGTTATTTAAAATTTAAATGGCCGAAAACATCATGTAATTGATCAACTGCATAGGCCTGTGTGTTACATTTGAAGAACTTTAAAATAATTTTCTGAATTTGTGCTGGCAACACTGAAGTTGTTAGTAACATAGCCCTGCAGTGGCCTCTGAAGCTATTCATTCCCAGACACAGCCATCCTTTCCTATCTAAATCCAGTTGTCATTCAGAAAACCTATCAAAATGACTCCAAGGTTGGAACATTGATCAGAAACTCCATAATTCTACTAAAGTGGAATCTACAGGTTAATATCTAGCAATGTAACAATGCCCAGGGCCTAACAGAAATCTTTATGATAATCACATTACTGGACTTAAAATGAACACTTTCAGATTCTCCCAGTGCAGCATGAATTTTCCAGGGTTCAGGAAACACATCAGGAAAAATGAGATGGATTACAGGCACATTAAATCATAAGAAACTGGTACAGGCCATACTACCATTCTAATCTGCTTGGCCATTCAATGTGACCAGGTCAAATTTCTATATCAATTTCTTCATCTGACCCTTTATCTGTATCCTTTAGTGTATAAAATGAATCCATCTCAGCTTTGAACTGAACTGACTGAACGTCTACAGCCCTCTGATCTATATGCACAGAAGAGAGGTGCATGGGAGATAGGTGCAGTAAAGCAGACAGGAGACCAATTAAGAAGCCATGGTCACAGGACACAGTTCCCACGTGAGGTTTTCTGGTAAAAAATCAACTTCCTAGACTTATCTGAAGCTTAATGTTTCACCAAGTTTTGATTGTCAAAGAACACAGCATTAAAGTTTTCATAGCTGTTTGTTGCAGGACCTGGTAACCACCTATTGCTCAAAACCATTATAATAACCCCAACCTCAATTTCTTTGTCTGTGGCACCTTCCAGTATACCGCTGGAGACCTGGTTTCACAAACAACTGTTCATAATGCACATGACAGGACAGTGTTGGATTCCCTTATGATACTTCCTCTGCAATAGCAATAGCCAGAATGACTGCACAGTCTCTGTGGCTTCTCTGCCAAGCTTCCTACAGGTAGAGTGTCATCAACTGAACACACAAGTTAATGCAAGGACCAACACAACAAGCAGGAATTTTTCTTTATCAACTGCAAGGGATATTCTTACAAAAATATACAAGAGGAGGTTCAGGCTGGTATGTGACAGATTCTCTGGGATCTATCATGCCACGAGGGGAATTCCTAAACTTGATCACTGCAATCTTTGAGTGCTCATTTTGAGCCATTTCCTTTGGCGTGCAGTCAGAATTGCAAGAACCAAGATCCCTAAAACCGACATCACTGATCGTCTACAGCCCATGTGAGCCTGTGTCTCCTATCCTGCATTTCAGTAAGGAGCACGTTCATATGCGTCTCAAAATAAATTTACAATTCAACACATTACACAGACCTCACTACCTCCTCCAGTGTTTCATTTGTCATTCTCTTTAAGTATAACCTCTAAGCATCAGCCAGTTTTATGATCATACTGTTTCCCTTTGTTACACAACTTTTCTACCCTCTCCAAGTGGCAAGTTGTCCCAATTTTGACAGTGTTTTCTTGCATGCCTATCTCCAACCAGAATGTTTACCACCTGCTTAGGATAACCAGGGCTGTGACTGCCTATTCCCCTTTTTTTATACAAATGTGTTAACTCCAGGATTGAAGTAGAAGGCATCTAAAGCTTCTAGGTTTTTACATCCATCCAACTAGGTCTATAAGCTAACAATCAGCCAGCTTTGACAAATAGTTATTACAAAATGTTTTCAGTTAGATAATAAGTTTAACAACTTGGATACTTTATTAAATCTGCACACTAAGTCATCTATG
Organism: Rhincodon typus; assembly: GCF_021869965.1. Classification (NCBI taxonomy): domain Eukaryota; kingdom Metazoa; phylum Chordata; class Chondrichthyes; order Orectolobiformes; family Rhincodontidae; genus Rhincodon; species Rhincodon typus. The sequence goes on from NC_063349.1 coordinate 40,794,795, forward strand.
ACAACCATGTCCTGTATTTTTAATTATTCTCTGAATGCAATAAAATGTCTCAAGGTGCAAAATCTAATACAATTTGATACTTTGCCACATACAGTAATATTGTTTAGCTGAATATTATTTAGCTGACTAACTGCTGAATCAAAGCAGTAGATATAGGAAGCCCCTTAAAGAGAGGAATTTCCTCGTTGAACCTTCTAACCTCCCTACATCTCTTTTTTTCCTTTGAGACAATTCTTAAAAGTCACCTGTTTGCCCAAGCTTTTATCATCTAATGTGTCCTAATGGCTCTTTATGTGATTCAGCATTAAATTTGCTTTATAAATCTCTTGTGAAATGCTTTCAGATACTTTGTTACATTTCAGCCACGATTTAAATGCAAATTGTTTTTGCTTTAAACAGCTTAAAGTTTACGAACATTGCTGTCTCGCTTATGCAGAGCTGGTAGCATTGAAGTATGAGTGATGTGCACATGAAGAGATATACTTTGAGTTAAGTACACTCTGGCTATTTTAACCATTGCTTTCTTCTCGAACACCAGTGATTTCCTCAGCCTTTGCTTCAACAGCGAATGGAGGTGAGACCACATTGACTAGGCCAACCAACTTATTCTCCACCTGCATCACATTGACTCCCAATGGGAAGTATTCATTGGTACAACAAAAGGGACTCTGTTTTGCTCCATCTCTGCCAACAATATGTCTATATCATGAAATGGTGGGCTGGGGGTTTGGGGGTTGAATCCTCTGAGAGCACATGCCAATGATTGTAATGAACTGGCCTAGGAAAATCTACCATGATGTTCCTCATGTTCACATCCTGATTAAAGTAACACTGGTAATGCAATTACCTTTTTCTACAAAAACATATTAATGTCACCACTGAAGGCTGCCACCAAAAGCCTATCCCTGGAGTTCATTGCTAGAATTGTTTCCTTTTGAGAAAACCTGGCATCCTTCCAAGGGAACAGTGGAACTATATATAAATCCACCTAGACATCCTTTTGTAGGTTTATATATAAAAAAAAGACTGGCTTATTAACAAGGCACACTTTCTTGAAATATATGAGTCTCTGATTTGTTTCTTTGCTGGACCAGTGAGCTGTTTATCTCTAACTAATTCCAATGTAGCATTGAGATGAAAATAAGTTGCGAAAGAAAATAATAGATTATATGCTTTGCGTTACTATATTGCTGATTTTCTTTTCCAGACAATAGATTTTAATTCAAATAAAATTAATCAGACATGTAACTATAATTTTTAATCCTGATTCCTAGCCCAGATGCTGCACACTTCAAATAAGAAGAGCAGAACAGGAAGAAGGGATAAATTAATGTTGGTGAAATTGATATGACAGGAAGAGTAACAACTTAGCTAGGCCATACCACTAAAAATAATTCAATTTGGGTATAATTTATAGCAGTAATATCATTCCTATTCCAAAATTAGAACTTGCTTTAACAAATAACATTCTATACAGAGGATCAAACAAGCATGCTGTTTTCTGTAATATGATTAAAATATTTACTAACAAAATAGATGAACAAAGCCATAACACATTGTGGGAAGCTATGCTTGAGTGTTTATTGTCTTCTTGAGGCAATGATGCAGCATTCATTTAAGAATTTTGGCAGAAAGTTCATCAATTACTATTTCAGAAAATATAGACCACAAGAACATATACTAGAAAAAATGCAACAAATAATACAAACACATATTTTCTCTATAGGCTTGATTCTAACATTGGATTTTATGGGATATTATGTTCCCTACACCCTGACCAAAAAGTTGGTCAGGAGTCCAACATGAAAAAGCCAGGTTTTGTTTTTATCCATTCATGGATGTGGGTGTTGCTGGCTCAGCCAGCACTTATTGCCCAGCGTGTCAGTGTGCAGACTCGTGAGCTTCTACAACCAGTTTGAACTGGCATGGCGAGCCAAAGTAAATCGAGGCCAGAGTGAGACCATGTTCCATGGTGAAATTTGAATTTTAAGAAAATCCATCAACTGGAAGACCATCAACTGTGTGAAAGGTGCTCTTTGGGGTCTGCTGAAGCCTGTTGGTCTTCTAATGTAAAGGGTTGATCTCAACCAAGTGTTGCAAACTGGCTCATTCCAAGGTCCAGGACTACATGCTGAGGGATGCCCTGAAGCTTTCGATAGCTGCCGTCAAGGCACAGTGTGGAAATACCACCATCTAAGGTCTTTGTGCCAAAGTACAATGGGATCCGTTCAGTTATCAGACACTTTCACTGCTTTAAATGTATGTAAATAGTATCCTGCCCAAGTGAAAAATGCCTTTGTTTTCTGTAATGGCAGGGAATGTCAGATTCCAATGTTTGGTTTCTCTTTGATATGCAAAGACTGTACAGAACTGCTTTAGTTGCTGTGTATGTATGTGAAGATATTTTTATGAAAAATGTATATTTTTTCAATAAAAAGAATTTTGTTACGCAGCCCTAATTGCTCAGAGGGCTGCTCAGAGTCAACCACATTGATGTGGGTCTGGAGTTACACATAGACCAGACCAGGTAAGGATGGCAGATTTCCATTCCTGAAGGGCATTAGTGAACCAGGTGGAATTTTAAAAATGACAATTGTTACTGTCAGGCTAACATTTTATTCTGGATTTTCTTAAAATTCAAATTTCATTGTGTGGAATGGTAGGATTCAACCCCATGTGCCCAGAACTTTAACCGGGGTTCAGGATTACTATTCCATTTATCACCACTTCTCCACATGGCTGCATAACACCAATGCAACACGTGGCAATAAGTTAATTGGCCCAGGATGAGACTTGTGCCCCAAATTTTCAATCTCATTATGTAGCAGTTCTATACACCCTTAGCACCAAGTTTGGGAAGTGGTCACTGTTGGAACTACAGTCTATCCTGGAAGAAACAAATTTTAAGGAGGCTGGACTGAAGCTAACTCTGGGTATTGGCAGGGCCAAGCTGTGAGGGAGCGAGATAATAGAGAAGAGGTGGGAAGCCAGGGTTGAGACACCAGGAGTCAGGCTGAGGGGGGAATTATGACTTCTGATGGGCACAGAGAATCCCATCAGGTACCCACTGTTACTCAACACCAGCCCACATGGATAAAGCTGCTGGGCTATCCATTTAATGTAAGATTTTCTCTGCCATGTGTAAGTCAGCAGCAACTCACCAAGTCTCTTTGAAAATACTTTCCAAACATCTGACCTCTACCATCAGGAAGAACAAGAGCAGCAGATATATGAGAACACCACCATCTGCAAGTTCCCCTTCAAGTCACACTCCATCCTGAATGGGAATTATATCACTGTTCCTTCACTGTTGTTGGGTCAAACTCCTAGAACTCCCTTCCCAAAAGCACTGTGAATCTACTTACCCCTGTCCTGGACTGCAGAGGGATTAAGAAGGCAACCTCAACAGGTAAATAAATGCTGGCTTAACCAGTATGAATGAGTCCGTGAATGAAAACAAAGAGGCAGTGGGGTAGAATGAGATACTTAAGTGGCCATTAATTGAGTACTTAAGGGTCCCAATAGACCTAAGGATTGACTGGCTGTGCAACACCATTTGTACTCTCTGTAAAAATGAAGGACAGATGGGAGTTGGGTGGGTAGGCAGTGGTCCACTGTCTTTTATGACTTTCCTCAACGTCAGTCCTACTGGTGAGGAAGCATAAAATCCAGCCCCATAATTTTGCTCAAATCTTTATCACGAAAGCATAAACCAGGGAGTCATATAATTTAATATGACTGGGTCAGATGAGAAATCAGCTCCTTTCTTTTTAAACCCCGACTGGTCAGTCACAACAGACATGTATTACTTCTGTTTTAGCAAGCAGCTAACACATTTCAAACAAAACTTCAATAAACAGATAAAATTAATGAAGTCAGTCCCAAGGTTTTCTAGAGTGAAAGAGGAATATTATGACCTACTACGTGAAAAAAATAAAAACACAATATCAAACACATGTAATAATTTTTAAGAAGTGGGGAGGTGTCTAGTCTGAGCAGAAAGAGAAAAGCAAATGCAGTTTAAAGTTCTTAAAGCAGTCAAGTTGTGAGTTAAATTTGAGTACATGACTACTTAGCTATTGCCTTGTTTCCTCAGCAGCAGCAAAATTGATAAAATTCCAGAGCTAAACCAAAAGACCATAAGATACAGGAGCAGAATTAAGCCGTTTGGTCCATCAAGTCAGTTCTGCCATTCGAATATATCTGATACGTTTCTCAACCCCATTCTCCTGCATTTTCCCTGTAACCTTTGATCTCTCATTGATCAAGAGCCTATCTATCTCTGTCTTAAATACACTCATTGACTTGGCCTGCACAGCCTTCTACGGCAATGAGTTCCAGAGATTCCCCACCCTCTGGCTGAAGAAATTCCTCTTCAGCTCAATTCCTTCACTCGGAAGCTGTGCCCTCAGGTCCCAGTCTCTCATACTCATGAAATCATCTTCTCCATGTCACTGTTCTGGTGAGTAGTTGTTTACCCAATTTGCTTTTTACAATCTTTCTTTTAAGAGATGATATGGTACAGAGAGAGGGAGAGACAGAGAAAGCAGAAGTTCCAAGTGCTATTCTTATGCATCCATTTTTCTTTCTCTGCTCTGCTAAGCAAGCTGCTGAGATACAGTTTGTCCTTGTATTCTTGAGTCTAGCTTCATTGTCAATCCAAACTGAATACTCTGCAGGCAACCATTCATCTCAATTGATCAAACTTATCACACAAGAATTAAAAAAGATGCATATTTGTTTGATGCTGACTTAATTGTCTGGTTTCACTGTCTTTGGGTAAAATGGTAACTCCAGTGCAGTCACTTTGAAGTATTTTGATGAAACTGTACCTCCTGAATATGACAATTTCAATTTGCTGACTAATTCCAAGGCTTGATGCACCTACCTGCTGGATGACACGGGTATCATACAAAAGCTTTCGAAATTAGCTACTAGAGAGATGTTAGGATAATGGTAGCCATGATGTTGAGGTGCTGGTGTTAGACTGGGGTGGACAAGGTCAGAAGTCACATGACACCAGGTTATAGTCCAACAGATTTATTTGAAATCACAAGCTTTCGGAGTACTGCTCCTTCGAACTTCACATGACAAAGCTTGTGATTTCAAATAAACCTGGAGGATAATGGTAATAAAACTAAACCAGCAATCTATAGCCTAATGCACAGATGGTGGGCTGGTGAAGGTTGTTGGGCTGGGGGCTGGAATAAGGTGAAATCAACATCAATGGTACTGATTTCTTACTTGCACAATGTTAGAGAGGTGATATAAAGGAAGCTTCATCAGAACTATTTCAATTTTCAGAAGCTCTGTCGATGAATTGATTGCCTGGCGGTGGATTCAACATAAGGGGGTGCAACATGTAATTGATGAAGTGAGATAAATTTCAACATTGCTAGAGTTATGACTCATGACAATACTGAACATCTGTTGTAAGCAGCATTCAGGATTGCTATGCTGTGATGCTGGATAATATAATGGATAATTTCATATAGAAGCTCTTCAGATTAGTTAATTTGGGGTTCAAATGATGATAATTGTAAATTTGGTCGGTGCGTCAAGCTGCCATTGTAATGTACATCATGAAATCCTGAAGGCTGCAGCAATCAGCAGAGAATCAGCATCACAACTCACTAGATATTTCTTTTGTTCATGTACAACATAGTACAGTTTCCAAAAATCACAACCAATTTTTCCAAACCTGCTTCATCAGACCCCCTCAGATTATGAATCCTATTGTCAGACTTAATTAAAGTTAAATGTTTAACTATAAGATTGATGCTTTTAAGTTTAAACTCAACTGAACCTCCTAAAATAGAACAGCGCCCCAAAGTTGCTACACGCAACACAGTATGACTTCCTTTAATTGATAGTGAAGAGTAATGATGTAGCTAGCCTTACATGACAGGATGCATTATGCCTTTAATTTATGATGTCTTTAACAGAATGTGTTTTCTTTAGCTTGTGATGCAAAGGTTATTAATGACCTTTAATCTTCTGTTTATTACCTGGATTTATTATTGTCAATATATATTAGAGAGAAAGCAAGAGAACAGCAGGACAGCAACTGAATCATTTTGTTTCTCAAGACAAAATCACAAATGTTTCGAGTGTATAACGTTACTCAGGCCTTTCTCTTAAATAATATAAACACTAATGAGTGGAGATTTCACTTTTGACATGATCAGTGATTTTATGAAATTATCCAACTCAGGCTACAACTCAAACTCATTTTCTGAGCTGTAGATCCAAAGTCTGATCTGAATCAGCACAATGGACAGAACTTTGGAATCTTAAATTCACTTGAAAAAAAAGTATTGCTTAATAAATTTAAGAGTGGGAACCTGGGATTGTTTGATTAGTAGAGTGAAATGGAATATATTTCAATAAGGGAAATAAATAAAAATGAAATTTGTAATTATGTAAAACCATTTCCTAGTTATAGTGAAATATGGCACTTGTGTTCTTAGTAAATTAAAAGAATCATATTTATGTCCTTGGGCTATAAAGAAGAATTTCAATTTTACAGCCATCTCAAAAGCTTGCAAAAGGACTACAGTTAACAGAAACTCAATTTGCACTGGATGTAATTTGCACTCAAAATTTTGTGACCATTTGCACTTGCATTAGCAATTTCAGATGAATTTACACAAATAAGTAGAACTCACCTCTGCAAAAACTTCAGGTGTACTGTATTGAGCAGGAAAGATTATTGGCAGTTGTACCTTCCTTCTAAGAAAGAAACAGGAAAACTATTAAATGTAACAGATCACAGACTTAAGACAGAAGAATGTTAGTTCACAGCATTCATTTTAACCATCACGTACTGCAAAGAGCCATCATTTCATTCAGCAAGAAACACTAATACACCAGTCTAATAATTCAAATTGCTTTCTCCTTGGTCTGGAACAAGGAAATATTATTGAGTAGATGTATCGCTTTTGGCGTGCCTATTGATGTTATGAAATTATTTTCCTCCATAAATATAGATTCTTTAGTATAAGTTCTGAGGAAAAGAAATTAGAAAAATAAAGAAATAAAAAGTCTAGAAGTACGGATTGTAGGAATAAATCAGAAAATGGCAAAATAAAAAGTACAGAACAACAGTCCTTCCGACCCAGTCCATGCTGGCACCTAGCCTCCAGACCCATCCAGGCCTTGATTCCAGACCGCACTGAAATTCACCTCGAGGGTTTCGAGGCTGGGAGACCGCTCTGGACTCATCTCAAAGTCAGAAGTCCACGCTGAGGCCACACCGGGCCAAGAGACCGCTATATGCTACCGAGAGACCACCATACTGGGCCAGGAGAGCACCATGCCAGGCCAAGATAATGCCTGACCAGGAGATCACCACACCTGGCCGAGATGACACCACACACCGGGCTGGGAGACCATCATGCCAAGACAAGAGGACACCTCACCAGGTCTGTGCTGAGGCCAGGAGTTCAGGATGTTGCTGAGAAGAAAGAGAGAGAAATAAAAACACAGAAGAGAAAAAAGGAGAAAAATAAAATGATAAGGAAAAAGAGCAGTTGAGAGTCCCTTTGAATTGCTATCTTCTAAATCGTGGTTTGAAAATGCTTTGAGGAAGTTGTAGTGGTCCTATTGATTAGCACAAAGATGGCATCTGTAAAACAATATTGGTTAGCCCTCAAGTAAAACTTTGGATGAGATTTGCAAATACTTGCTGGAGAGACAAAAATTCTGCTGTAACAAATCAACAACTGAATTGTAATAAAACTGAAAATTGTCAATAAGAAGGGAGAAAAATGTTCAAGCAATGTGAGGTGTCCCAGTGAGATGACTAGACAAGTACAGATAGCAAACTAGTAATTTTAAATAAAATGTGATAAGCATGGCAGAAATTGTTCACTGGAAAATGTTTAAATATATATCTAAATCTGTTTACAATACCAAATGTTATTGTATTAGGTTAAACATTGCTATCAGTTCATTATATCATATCAGATCATATGTGCAGACAGAGGTAATCTGACCCATTGTGTCTGTCAGCAACTTGAAAGCGCTTTCATCTTAATTTCCTATAGCCCTGGAAATGTGTCATCTTCAAATATACAGGCACAAGTTTTGTTAATAAGTGCATTGGAATTGACATTTTGATCTTTGATTTGAAACACTCTCCCCTCCTGATCTCATGTACCACCATTTAAAACATGGACTTTTCAACAGAAAAGGTGGGAAAGCTTCATGCCTCCTCTTTTAGGAAAGGTCTGCCAAATTTTTGTCATGCACAGGCACTTACATGGACAGTGGGGGGGCCTTCCTTACGATCAAGAACCCTCAGGCCAGCAATCCTGACTGCCCAGAGCTGCCAGGCAAACAGAGGCTAGTACTATCTGTACAGCAGCCAACGATGTCTAATATTCCTCCCAAACTCCCAGACAGCAGGCCACTGCTGAGTGAGGGCAAGAGCATTGTTGTGGGGTAGGGGCCATGGGGGAGGGGTGGTCTGTTGGTCAGTGGAAATGGCAGTGGGAGAGTCTCAATACAATGCCCCATCCCAGCCCAGAGATAAAAACCAGTCATTCCTGGAAATGGTAGTCATACTAGTTCTCTGTTTTAAGCGATACAATATGAGGTATACAGAATGCATCATTTGCAAGATTTGCTTGTCTTTTACTTCTGGGATATGATAGGTCCCTCAATCAAGAACGGAGTACCTTTGACTGATAGACCCATCCAAGTCCCTTACAATCCTGCCCTGGGAGGCTGAAGGGTTTGGTTTTTGTGCTCTTCACACTGTGAGACACCTCACCCACACAAAGTATCGGCTGCAGGGCATGAAGGCCAGCTGATTCTTCCCCACTACAGTCTCAGTCAAGGTGGTGCTGAGAAGGTGGTGGGCTCTATACCAGTCACCCTCCTGCTTCATCACCAAAAAGGAAGGGGCATTAAATTTCACTCTAACATTTTTTGTTTGCAATGGCAACTTTAGTTATTTGAAAGAAGGGTTTCTTTTTGTTGAAGAGAAGCTTCAAAATTGAACTTTAAACAATAGTAGTTACATCCCAATCGCTACAAAATTCAGCCCAAGTACTCACTCTCCATATTTTATACAGAAAGTTTAACCTATAGCGCTTTCTCTGGCAATTGTTATATGTACATTCCAACTTTTATCACTTATTTATACAAATTTTTGTTTACAGTACAACATTTTAACTTGAGAATTCAGGAGGATGCGTTAACGATATGTTCACAAAAAACACGCACACATACTTTTAACCTAAAACGCAGTCAGCCCCCTTCTCTTCATCAAATAAATTCTGTTCTGAAGAAGAATCATTTTGGGTTTGAAATGCCTTTCTCCACAGATGCTGGGGACTTGCTGAGTTTCTCCAGTATTTTCATTTTTCCTGCCATAAGTTGTTAGCCTACATTGATATAATGCCTTTAGTATCTGAAGTGAATGAAATGAAATATGAAGAGCACTTAAATTATTTTAAATTACAAATAACAAAATATGCTTTCAAGCAATAAAATAACTTCAAGGGTGTTTGGTGTATTTTCAACAAGGTCAGTAATTTCAAATGATAAAAGTATTGTGCAAATTTGGCAATTTGAAGGGAACAGTAAAAGTAAACAACAAAGATAGAAGTTGCTGGAAAAGCTCAGCAGGTCTGGCAGCATCCGTGAAGCAAAAAACAGTTATTATTTCAGGTCCGGTGACCCTTCCTGTTCCATTTACAGCATCCACAGTGCTTTCAGTTTTTAGGAAAAAATAAACAGCTTTTCCCATTTTCTATCTGGATTAGCCAGATTGAACAGGACCGGTAAATTCCATAGTTTGCAGAGACAATAGCTGGATTTTCCGCTGGCCAGACTGTCATTATTCCAACGTAGGTGGGAGGTGTGCATGGAGACCCTAGGGAATCCCCATTGTGGCAATTCCTTTACGTCAGGAACTTTCCAAACCTCTCAGAGGGTTCTGATGACAGTAAGTGCTACTCAGGAAAAGTTAGATAATTAAATACGTAGTCCACCGCCTAAGTAACTATATTTAGCTCACACGCTCGCTCCCGTTATGGTTCCCCCTGAGCACCTACAACCTCCAGGCCCTAACCTGACACCTATGTCTCTCTACAGAAACTGACATCCATGCATCCCACTTCCCCACCCTCCTTACTTTGAACTCAACCACCTTCGTTAGCAGCTCCAGACCAAAATCCCCTACACCCGCTCCTGACCTAACCCCTTTCACAACCTGGGAGCTGGCACCCCCTTCCCCACCTCTGCAACAACTTCCCCATTCACCCATTATGGATCTAATCCTCTTCACTCCTTGGGAGCTGACACCCCTTCCCCTTGATCCAGACACATCTTCCCCAAGACGAGACACAATCAGACTACATCAACCATGTCCCTCCTTTGACCTGCTCCCCTTCTGCACACTCTGGACCTGCTTACTTTAACCCCACTCCATACCCTAAAAGTCCCGTCCCCCATCGCTGGACCTGACACATTCCTCCAACCCGACACCTACCTCGCCTGACCTGAACTTTCCTGCTCACCTTGACTGACTCTAAACTTGCATCACCTACCTAGCTCCCTTGTCATCTTACAGCCTGGCCCCCTACCACTTTCCCAGCTGTCAACCCAACTAAGCTGGTGCTCTGTTTACCTGACACCCGAGCACTCTAATAGCTGGTGCCCTACTTACTTGGCACCTTATGTCCACCACCCCCACATTCCCCTGCCCCCTACACTCTGGGCATGCTAACCTCACACTTACCTCATGGACTTACCATTTGACAGTAAGTGATTATGATTCTGGACTTTTAAATTTCAGAATACAGCAGCTGAATGCTGTGAAATGGTGTTAGAGTTTGCCTTCCCCCAAGAACTGTTGGAATGGAAGGGCAGCTCTATTTTTCTAAAGGAGCCCTGATCATAACCTCACGTTGGAAATGGGACCTTGTTCCTTTCATGAAAACAGTAAGGCCACACTGTCAGCCACCCATCAGACAATTCAGCCTAATGAAGAAAATCCTAAATCTGATACCGTCTGGGATTTTGCTGGGACGTTGAAGGATCTAGTCCACCAGTCAAAGAGCCATTGGAGAACCAGCTCTGTGCTGGAGAACCAATGGAATCAAGTGGCCTTCAAAAAAGACTGGCAGCCAGGTCTCCTCTCCCAACATTTCTGACTTCCATCTAACTTGAGGCAGGCTCTCCCCTATTGGTAGACTAGGGTGGGACTTCTCCAAAAGTAACTTCTAACCCTTCTAGGCTGCATAATATCCAGCCCTGTACAGTTACAGACCCAAGGAGAAGTTAGCATGAAACTGCAGTCATGTACTCATAAAGTTTATCAGCAGCTGGCTTGGTGAGAGTAATACTGAGTTTGAACTAATCAACTGTGTCTTGATGGCCAGAAAAAAAGACCCTCCTGCTGGTGCCTTGAGTCTGGAATATTATTTGCACAATATGAGGTAGACTTTACAAGAACTGGCTAAGCCCTCAAGCTATGAGACTGCTGTTACTTATAACTACAGTACCTTATAAATCCAGAACAACTAGCAAAGGCAAATAACGAAAAAAAAGTTCTCTTTTTTAACACAGAGTTAAAATTAATTGATAAATTTATCTATGCCTACGTACAAACATAAATGTCTTACAAATGGATCTCCACTTAAGCTGCTAAACTGAAACACTTATGTAAATTATGAAGTGTTTCTGAACTGGAAATGTGTTTTTCTTTGTAAAATAGTTTGGAAGATATATTAATGGATCTAAATATGTAAAATAAGCTACAACAATTTGGAAGTCAACTATTTACGCTTTAATGCTAAGCAAAATGCAGTTCCAAACCAAAGTTATTTCTAATGTTACTCGATCACCCAGCACACTCAAATGCACACAGTGGAACTGTGATCACTTTTTGTCTGAGTTTCCACCTTCAATGTAAAACAAAACAAATTAGACCCAGAAACTGGCCCAAGTCCATTTACTGTTGTCACACTTTATTTCATCAATTCAGTTGTCAGTTTCATTTTTAAGACTATCAAGATTCTTTTTGACATGTGTCATCTGTTTTCTGTCGTGCCTTTTTGCAAACTTCATTATCAACAAAAGCCGACAAAATACTGAAAAGATCAATCTAATACTTTTATTTGAGAATCATGGTAAATCTGCAAGTTTGGCTTTAAGTTGAAACAACCGGCTGCTTTATTTATCAAAATGCAAAAAAAAAAATGACCAGAAGGGCAAAATGAGTTAAAGTAGGACACAGCAACAAATAGATCTCTTTTGTTATTGTGGCATAATTTGGCATTTCACAGTATATGCCAGCACAGAAGGTGTTATCCATTCCTGCTGAGCAGACTAATAGCATCATAGCAAGCCCACAGATGGTTCCAGGCCAAAGGACCTCATACAAAAAGACATCAAGGAAGATGGAAAAGTGATTGAAAAATATTAAAGGTCACCAGACCACTCCTGTCATGCCTACCACAGGATGTGTCTGATGTACAGAATGCAGCAGGAGCACAAAATAAAACATCCTCTCACACCCTTGATTTTTTTGTAATCTTGAGATTTTAGCAAGTTATTTAGCAACACTACCTTCGGGAATTTGTGATGAAAAGCTATGGAGACTTCATGCATTTAAATTTATTTCTGTTGAATTAGACGTATTTCATTTGCATGTTACTAGATTTATACTTGGAAACATTAAAATGTATGCAATACTTTGTGCAGGCATGCAGGCTTCAACACAAAGAGCCAAATTTGCCTGGCCTTGTGATTGGAGGACTGGAGATAGGGCAGGTAGGAAAATGTAGGAGCCACATCACTATTCCTGCTACCCTGGAACTGGAAGGGCCCAATGACAGGGCCACAAATGCATAACACCAACATCTTGGCAGCTGGGAAGGGAGCTTCCTCAGTGGACCTACAACCTGGAATGTGTTTATTTATTAACTACAATACAGTCCAGAGAGGGGTACCTATGGTGAGGCAACTTCCTGGTTCCTGACCCACCTCAGCCTTGCCCAGTGGAGATTCTCCCAGTGGACCCCAGTGCTTTTGGTTTTTTTTAATCCATGCATGGAATCTGAGTAATGCAGGCTGGGTCAGCATTTATTGCCTATCCCTAATTGCCCTTGAGATGATGGTGATGAGTCATCTTCTTAAACTGCTGCAGTCAAGGAGGTAGAGATATACACCCACAGTGCTGTTAGGGACAGAGTTCCAGGAAGTTGACCCAGCAACAATGAAGGAACAATGTTATATGGTGGATACTTCCCAGGCACCATACAATGTGAAGCATGGTGGGAAAGTTGAGGAAATTGGGGAGATTCCATTGAGGAGCCTCTTGACATAAAGAGTAAGAATCCATTTTCCAACCAAGTGTTGAAGAGCAGATTACGTCAGTGCCAGGAATCTAAGAACGTTCTGGCAGTGGTGAGTACTTTTGCCTATGGCACCAGTAGACGAATGGGGCATGGTTAATAAGACAAGTTTGTCATAATAGCATGAGAAAACTCATTAGAACATAGAACATAGAACATAGAACAGTACAGCAAAGTACAGGCCCTTCAGCCCATGATGTTGTGCCGAACTTTTACCTTAATCCTAAGGTCTATCTGACCTCCACCCCTACCTTATACTATCATCCATATGCCTATCTAATAGCCGTTTAAATGCCCCTAATGAGGCTGACTCCACATCCCTCTCCAGCAATGCATTCCACGCCCTGATCACTCTCTGAGTAAAGAACCTACCTCTGACGTCTCCCCTATATCTACCTCCACTCACTTTAAAACTATGGCCCCTCGTAATAGCTACCTCCACCCTTGGAAAAAGTCTCTGGCTGTCTACTCTATCTATACCTCTGATCATTTTGTACACCTCTATCAAGTCACCACTCATCCTTTGTTGTTCTAAAGAGAAAAGCCCTAGCTCTCTCAACCTTTCCTCTTAAGACCTTCCCTCCATTCCAGGCAACATCCTGGTAAATCTCCTCTGCACCTTTTCCAACGCCTCCTCATCTTTCCTGTAATGAGGCGACCAGAACGGGACACAATACTCCAGATGTGGCTGAACCAGGCTTTTGTATAGCTGGAGCATAACTTCACGGCTCTTGAACTCAATCCCTCTATTAATGAAAGCTAATACACCATACGCCTTTTTAACAACTCTATCCACCTGGGTGGCAGCTCTCAGGGAACTGTGAACATGAACCCCAAGATCCCTCTGCTCCTCCACACTGCCAAGAATCTTTCCGTTAACCCTGTATTCTGCTTTCAAGTTTGTCCTTCCAAATTGAATCACCTCACACTTTTCAGGGTTAAGTTCCATCTGCCACTTCTCAGCCCAACTCTGCATCCTATCGATGTCCCTTTGTAACCTAGAACAGCCCTCCTCACTGTCCACAATACAACTCACCTTCGCATCGACCGCGAACTTGCTAATCCACTCTTCCACTCCTTCATCCAAATCATTTACAAAAATCACAAATAGAAGAGGACCCAGAATAGATCCTTGTGGTACACCACTCGTGACTGAGCACCGCGTTGAATATTTTCCATCCACTATCACCCTTTGTCTTCTAAGTTTCAGCCAAATCTGAATCCAATCTGCCACATTTCCCCCTATCCCATGCCTCCTTACCTTCTGCATGAGCCTACCATGGGGAACCTTATCAAACGCCTTACTTAAATCCATGTATACCACATCCACTGCTCTACCTTCTTCCACGTGTTTGGTCACCTCTTCAAAGAATTCAATAAGGTTTGTGAGGCATGATCTACCCCTCACAAATCCATGCTGACTATCACGAATCAAACTGTGCCTTTCCAAGTGATCATAAATCCTATCTCTCAGAGCCCTTTCCAATAATTTGCCCACCACTGATATAAGACTAACTGGCCTGTAATTTCCAGGGTTATCCCTATTCCCTTTTTTGAACAAGGGAATGACGTTTGCCTCTTTCCAATCTTCAGGCACTATACCCATGGACAGTAAGGACGAAAAGATCATTGCCAAAGGCCCTGCGATCTCTTCCCTCGCTTCCCATAGAATCCTTGGATAAGCCCGGGGGACTTATCTATGTTCAACTTCCTCAAAATTCCTAGCACATCTTCCTTACTAACATTGACCTCCTCTAGCCGACCAGCCTGTTTCACACTATCCTCCTCTACAACTAGGTCCCTCTGAGTTGTGAATACCGAAGAAAAGTATTCATTAAGGACCTCTCCTATCTCTTTAGGCTCTTTGGAGCTTTCCTTGATCCTATCTGCCAAGGTTTTCTCATGCCCCCTTATAGCTCTCCTAAACTCTTTCTTCAGCTCCTTCCTGGATAACTTGTATCCCTCTAGAGCCTTTTCCATTCCTTGTTTCCTAAACCTTACATAAGCATCCTTCTTCCTCTTAACCAGATGTTCGACCTCTCTTGAGAACCAAGACTCCCTCACTCGACCGCATCTTCCCTGCCTGCTAGGGACAAATATATCGAGCACATGCAGTATGCATTCCTTAAACAATCTCCACATTTCTATCGTGCTCTTCACTGGCAGCATCTGTTCCCAATTTATGTTACCCAGTTCTTGCCTAACAAAATTGTAATTACCCTTCCCCCAATTATAAACCTTACCCTGCTGTATGTACCTATCCTTTTCCATGACTATTGTAAAAGTAACAGAGTTATGATCGCTACTGCTAAAATGTTCTCCTCCAACAGGTCTAACACTTGGCCCGGTTCATTGCCAAGCACCAAATCCAAAGTGGCCTCTCCTCGTGTTGGTCTATCGACGTACTGTGTCAGGAATCCTTCCTGAACGCACTGGACAAAATCCACTCCATCTAAACTATTACAACTAAAATGTTTCCAATCAATATTTGGAAAGTTGAAGTCACCCATGACTACAACCCTGTGACTTCTGCACCTTTCCAGTATCTGCCTCCCATTCCACTCCTCTACTTCTCTGCAACTATTAGGGGGTCTGTAAAAAGCCCCCAACAAAGTGACTGCTCCTTTCTTGTTCTGGACCTCAACCCAAACTGAATCTGTAGACAAATCATTCTTGAACTGCCTTTCAGTAGCTGCTATAATAACCCTGACTAGCAATGCCACTCCCTGGCCTCTTTTTCCACTCTCCCTATTTCTTTTAAAGCACCTAAATCCCAGAACTTCCAACAACCATTCCTCTCCCTGAGTTTCCCAAGTTCCTGTAATGGCCACAACATTGTAGTTCCAAGTACCGACCCATGCTCTAAGTCCATCCGCCTTATTTCTGATACTTCTAGCATTGAAGTATACACACCTCAAACTATCTCTGTGTCCACAATTACGCTCCATCGACCGCATTTCTTTCTAAACAATCTCAGTCCCTGTTGTATCTGTTGGAAGGCTGAATACCTCATCCTCTGAATTATAAATCCGGTTCTCCACCCTCTGCCAATCTAGTTTAAACCATCTCGTATAGCTCGAGCAAACCTCCCTCCCGGGATATTTGTGCCCTTCCAGTTTAGGTGCAACCCGTCCTTCCTGTACAGGTCCCACCTTCCCCAGAATGTGCTCCAATTATCCACATAATGGAAGCCCTCCCTCCTACACCAGCCTTGTAGCCACGTGTTTAGCTGCACTCTCTCCCTATTTCTTACCTCATTATCACGTGACACAGGTAGTAATACAGAGATAACTACTCTGTTTGTTCTGGATTTCAGCTTCCAACCTAAATCCCTGTACTCGTTTTTCACATTCTCTGTCCTTCGACCTCAGGGAGAGAAACCCTCAATTCAAAAGTGACATCTAGCTGATCTCTTATGAGATTCAGCCCAGGATGCTGTGTGACAATGGGATGGATCTTGCAGACGGTGGTGGCTCCATTGTGTTTCTTCCAAATTGTTACTCTTTCTTCCACAATTTCTTTAAGAATCCTAGCTGCCTGAGCCCAGGGTTTTAAATCTTCTCTTATTTGCTGAATATCTTTCTTGGTTTTCAGATATTCCAAAGTGCTTTATAGCTGATTAGTCACTGATGCAATATAAGAAATATGGCAAAAAGCTCCCAAGTATAGCAGTGTGAACATGAACAGATAGTCTGTTTTGAGTGATATTGGTTAATAAATATTGGCAAATTCACAGCAGATCATTCCCCTTAAAAATCTACATAGTGGCATGAGAAATTTTACATCTATATGACGATGGCATTTTAGTCAGTGCAGCACTCCCTCAGTACTGCATCATTTTGGCAGCTTAACAAGGGATGAAAGGTAAAAAAGATACCAAACTAAATGATCCTTGACTAGATGAAGGAAAAGGCATTAGCAACATTCACCTAAGACCTAGAAAGGACATCTGTTTCCCATGTTCTTATGAATCAAGATTTGAATTTGGATAATGAAATGGCAAATATTAGTATAAAGATATTTTCTTTCCCTGTACTCCTCAGAATTAGTCTAGCCAGCCCTAGGATACATTCTCACTTCATATGCTTGAATAAATGATCGAAAAGCTTTACTCAAGACTCTTGTTGTCAATTATTGGAAGTTAGCATGAG
This sequence comes from Rhincodon typus, assembly GCF_021869965.1. Lineage (NCBI taxonomy): Eukaryota > Metazoa > Chordata > Chondrichthyes > Orectolobiformes > Rhincodontidae > Rhincodon > Rhincodon typus. The sequence goes on from NC_063349.1 coordinate 40,812,316, forward strand.
TTAGACATGATAGGAAATAAGCATGACATTAACTTAGTGTATAAGTATTCAAAACACAAAGTGAGTCAATTTTCAAACTGGTAAAATCAAGGAAATGTTATACCTCCTGCCCTATTTGCATACTGTGCAATGGAGATGGCCAGCTCAAAGTCCTTATGCCTAGTCCCCACATACAGTGGGTGGGTAAAATGTCAACTAACCCACCTGCCCTTAACCTATGGAATCCTTTCTTATTATATTCATTGGAATAATACGTGTGTTTGGAGAAAGCAAAATGAAGGAGATTAATTCGCTACTTCTCTCACTTGGGTTAAAGGTCAGAAAGGAAGAGACTGTACCTCCTCTGGGATGTCGTCTGGGGCCAAAGGGGGCATCCCTGTCACAAGATCATAAACCCCTCCCTTTGAGGTCCTGTCCATAATCTTTAAAACCCTATCCATCCTTACCTCCTCTTCCCTGGGGTCACTGATTTCTCCCATCCAAAAATATCTGTGAAATCAGCTATTCATGGATCATTTCATTGGGATTATGTAAAGTTCTAGCAATGGCCACCACTGTGTTCCAGCGCTGCTGCCATCTTGTCCCTGAGGTGTGGAGATCCCACTCTGTTTGTTAAGGCTGCCCCAGCATGTCATTGCTGCAGGCTAGCTTTTTTTTAATGTCAGTCGGCTCAAGATTGACTGTTTTGCTGGAGTGAGGGTCGAGAAACATACTACCCTGTAAAAATCACCCCAATGGTCTTGACGTTTCTTCCAAGATTTAGAGTGTTATTTGTGGCATATCCTACCAGTACGAGAAATCAGTAACCTGAGCAACCCTCCCGCAATAAATAAATTCCATAGATTCCCTGCTAACTCCTTCTCCAGAAATACCTTAAGTGAGAACATATTATCCAGCCTTTTAACACATAAATAAGCACCTCAATGCCAGTCATGCCCACTTACAAAGAATTAGAATATGTATTAAAACATCCTGGCCCTCATCTGAATGTTGACTGAAGCATGATACGTCAACTTAAAAGGCGCAAGCATATCAACAGATGTCTCACGTAAATAAATAAAGTACCAGATATCCCAAGTTTTTGAACAAAGAATGAATTAGCCCATTTCTGAAAAAAATGCTACCTGCTCTTTCTGTTGAGGTTTGTTGACCTGCCTGTAACTGGATGTAGCTTACATTTGCCTCACTTATAACTTGCATTGGTTGACCCGCGAATGAGCTTCTTTGTGGTTTCAGTTAACAAGAGCAGCAAGAGGCTATGATGCACTTTGAGCCTCATTTAATTTCTTCAGGTTCCATCACCAATCTGACATGTGCAGTTATCACTTCTGTCATTCTTCTAAGGTCAAGTGGAAAGAAGCCTAGCATGTCCAAGCTATCCTCACAAGACAACCCATTCATTCCATGTATAAATCTTGTAAACTTCTTCTGAACAACCTCCAATATATTTACATCCCTCCTTACATACGGATGCTACAACTGCACAGTATTCAACTTGTGGTCTCACCAATGCTCTATATAACTGGAGCATAACATCCCTACTTTAATGCTGAATTTCTGTCATAATAAAGGATTGTATCCCATTAGCCTTTTACGATTATATGTTGTACCTGATTGCTAATTTTTAGTGGTCCATGTACCAAAGCCCAAATCCTTCTGCATCTTGGAATTCTGCAGTCGTTCTCCATTTAAGTAACGTGCTGCATTTTTATTCTTCCTGCTGAGGTGAACTTCGTATTTTTTTCCATATCATACTCCATCTTCCAGATTTGTGTCACTTTGCAGCGTTCTAATGTCCATCTTACAACATACTTTCCTATATATTTTTGAATTTAACTACATTCTGTCTGGATTTCCCTGCATAGTTCCTTAGATAAGGGAACAAAAATTCTGTTCACAGAATGCTAAGTGGCATCTAAATAATACCTTGTATGGTTTTAGCAAGACTTCCTCATTTTCATACTCTATTCCCTTTGGCTTTATTTGCCTTTTGTATTATGTGTTGAAGTTGGCTGGTATCTTTTCGAGGCTCATATCCATATTCCTCTGTGTTGCAGCTTTCTGCAGTCTTTTCTCATTTAAATAATAACTAGTTCTTCTATTCGTCCTGCCAAAGTGTATAACCTCACAATTTCCCACAATATATTCCATCTGCTAAGTTTTTGCCTACTCAATTAATCTGTCTATATCCCCTTGTATCCTCTTTGTATCATCCTCACCATATACTTTATGATCCATTATTATGTTGTCTGCAAACTTTACAAAAGTATGTTTAATTCCCTTGTCCTAATAATTAATATATATTGTAAATAATTGTGGTACCAGCATTGAGCCCTGTGGCACTGTACTTGTTACAGGTTGCCATCCTGAAAATGGCTTCTTTACCCAACTCTCTGTCTACTCCCCAATACGATAAGCACTTATCTTATTAAGTAGCCTTATGTACAGTACCCTATTGAACATCTTTTGGAAATCCAAATATAGTACATCCACTGTTTCCCCTTTATCTATCCTGCTTGCTACTACCTCAAAGAATTCTAGTAATTCTAGCAAATTTTCAGGCATGATTTTCCCTTTATGAAGCCATGCTGACTCTGATTAATCATGCTTTGTATTTCTAAATGTTCTGTTACATCCTGTACAATAGACATTAACATTTTTCTAATAACAGAGGTTAAACTAAAAGTCCCGTTATCTGCTACTAACTTGTGTTTTTATCCCCCTCCCTTTTGAATAAGAATGTACATTGGCAGTTTTCCAAACCTCTGGTACATTTCCAGAATGTAAGGATTCTTAGACAATTGCAACCAGTGCATCCAATATCTCTACTGCTACTTCCTTTAGAATCCTAGGATGCAACATATTAGGTCCAGGGAACTTATCAGTCTTCATAGTAATTTCCATAGAAATTTTCCATAGTATTTTCCATAGTGATTTTTCTCTTGTGATAGTGATTGTGTTTATATCTTCTCCCTTTTAGCCCTTTGATTATTTAATAATTTTGGAATGCTATTAATGTCCTCTTCTGTGAAGACTAATACAATGTATTTATTCAACTCCTCTGCCATTTCCTGGTTCCTATCATTATTTTTCCAGTCTCATTCTCTAAGGAACCTATAATCACTTTGGTCCCTTTCTTTCTGATAATATATTTAAATAAGCTCTTGCTGTCTGTTTTAATATTGTTTGGTAGTTTGACCTAAGTTTAGTTTCTCCCTCATTTCTTTTGTTCACCTTTTGCAATTTCCCAGAACTTTCCCAAGCCTCTGGTTTACCACTAATCCTTGGTGCATTGTATCTTCTTTCAGTTTGATACCATGTTTAATGTCCTTGGTCCCGAAGACTTGTCAGCCCACAGCTCCATCAGTTTGGCTGGAACCCTTCTCACTTGATTGTGATCTCACCAAATTTTTCTTTCTCTTCCACCTACTGATTTACAGCTATCACTGAAATATATTTTATATCCTCTGTTTGAAAGCAAAAGCAAAATACTTGTTTATTTTATCTGCTATTTCCTTATTATCTACCATTAATTCAATTTGTATTTATTTACTACAATGTGCTCTATCAATTCATTTACTTGTTATGAACGCTATGCACATTCAGATCTGAAGCCTAACATACAGTCTTAACTGCTGCTGTATTCCTAAGATTTTTTTCTGTCTCTCTAGTTGCCTCTTCCTGGCATTCTCTGACCTTCATTTTCCATATTCCTATTTTCCTCTCTTCGGTATGCTACGTGTTTCCATATTTGATCACTTGCCCTCATTATTTATTTTGGACCTCTCTCTATTTCCCTCATCATGTAATCCTCCAAAACATTGGTCTCAGCACAAGTCAGGTATAGACCATCCTGAAAATATAACCTCCATTTTGCCTAGTACCAGTGGGCCGCAAACATTGCGAGAATTCCCGACAATATGTAACAGCTTACAACATTGAGGAGCACTGGACGATAGGAGTCTCGGATCACTGCTGGGGGAGGTGTAACTGTGATGCTGACTTTTATCTGCAAACACAGTTGCTCAACACATCTGACTCAATTACACATGGCCTTTATAACTGATAATCAGAATTTCTGTCACTTCTGAAACACTCACCACACTGCCATTATAAATAAGCAGTCTAGGGCAACATATATTGAGTTGACTGAAGGAGGAATATTGATACCTCTCAGGTAGATTGCTATATCCTACTAGACTATTCTGCAGAGATGTTTATTGGGTCCATTTTTATCTCTCAATCAAGACTCTTTCTACCAGAAGCAACCTCCACCAGCTGTTCAGGGTCACAGCTTTTTCATCTTTCATGATTTACTTGTTCTTTCTGCTATATATTTGGACATTCGTACCTCCTCATATTAATGTGCCTTAGGAATTTAGCATGGTGGGCCAGTGATTAGCACTGCTGCCTCACAGCACTAGGGACCTGGGTTCAATTCCATCCTTGGAGGACTGTCTGTGTGGAATTTGCGCATTTGCTCCATGTCTGTGTGGCTTTCCTCTGGTTGCTCCAGTTTCTTTCCACAGTCCAAAGATGTGCAGCTTTAGTGAATTGGCCATGCTAAATTGCCCATAGTGTTCAGGTTAGGTGGATTAATTATAGGAAATGCAAGGTGATGGGGATGGGTCTAGGTGGGATGCAGTTTGGAGGATCAGTATGGGCAAAATGGCCTACTTCCACACTGTATGATCCTTCTAGAGTACCAATAACAGTGGAGAGATCTTTCTCTGTTTACTTGGCCAAAATAACTGCCTTATAATTTAAAAATTCCACTTTTCTTTTCCAGTAATGTCCTTTAAGTATTCACACATTTAGACATTGTCCAACTAATGTTTATCGATCAGTTTCATCTTGATTTAACAATCCCACTTACACGTTGGTGTCAGAATGTAACTGGTTTAAGTTCCCACTTAGGGATTGAGTACACCATTTAGCCTAATAGTTGGAGACACAGTCTTTTGGATGAGCCATTGAACCAAAGCCTTGATCTATCCTTTCAAATAAACATAAAGGATGTCATTGACCATTAGTTCTCCTGGATTTTAGGCCAACAATTAATCTCAATCAGTTATTTGGCTTGCCATTTCTGTTTGAGGAACATCACTGTGCGGTAATTGGCTGCCACTTTTATCTGAAATATAGTGGGTTTTTTTTAAATAATTCACTGATTGTGGAACATTTTGGCACACAATGAAAACCTAGAAGGTGTGATATAAGTGCAAGCTCTCAGCACTTCACAATATTAATAATGATAGAAATTAAGATGTGTAGAGCTGCCATCTATTGGTAACTAATTGTATCTTCAGTGAAGGTTCCAGAGCTCCTGGAAAAGAATTAATCTGCCAGGTAATTGCATGAGTCAGTATTCTTCATGAGATTTAGTGGGAAATTCTATACCAAGCTTTCGGTGGAGTACCCTTTGGGACTGCATTTGTGTACTAACATCTATAGGGCAAAAGTGCTGCCTCTACTATCTTACACAAATACACAGCATTATACGTGCAATTTCTCAGCGTAGTGAGATCAGCCAGGTGGACCTCATAGAATATGAGTTCACTGACTGGGACTGTTAATCTGGTCCAAAAAGGGACCCCTCATTGACAGATATAAACAGGAGTGTCAGAGGTTCTGTTCACTCTAAGAGCTGGCTCTGAGGTAGCTCAATCAGTGCCAAGGACATGCCACATGTAAATAAAGGGTGACTTGTTGACAGGATACCAGCCTCTGTGGAGA
>NC_063349.1:40818451-40853707 GCF_021869965.1 Rhincodon typus
CTGAAGAAGGGTCCCGACCCAAAACGTCAGCTTTCCTGCTCCTCTGATGCTGCCTGGCCTGCTGTGTTCCTCCAAATCCACACTGTATTATCTCTGACTCCAGCATCAGCAGTTCTTACTATCTTTAAAAGTCCACAGTGCACCTGGGCAAGTTCTCACATTCTGAAGCTGCCCTGCTCATTGATGGACAGATTTGGAACATGGTAGAGAAGGGAAGGATGGCACTGGGATTCTCTGACAGAGTTTTGGTGAAATAGTGGACAGGGTAGTCCTGAGGAGAGGCATCCTCTTCCTTGAAGACTGGCAAAGGAGGCCCCCATCAACAGATCATGCCAGCCTGGTCCCAGGTCACCACCTGCATCAGTGCTCTCTCCAGGGTAAACAGTCAGGTGTGTGGCAAGAAGGTCAATGACCTTCTCCCTTGTGCCAGGGTAAACGCCATACTCTTCATTCTGCTACCTCATACTCTCAGCTACTGCACCCATCTCCCACCAAGCCCCATGCTCTGCCACACTCATTATTGCAAGCACCACCTTCCCTCCCTTTGCCCAACCTTCCACACCACTAACCCTCCATACTCTCAGCACTGCCTCCTCAGTCCTTTGGAACATCTTTCCCCCGTATGCACAATGCACTAACTGCCATGCTATGCACTGTCCTCTCCCTCATTCCCACACCCTCCCCACCCCTTTCTGTCACCACAGGCAAAGACAACCCATAACAGGGCAGAGCAAGGTAGGGAGGATGAACAGCATTTGGTTCTTCACTGTCTACAAGGACAGAATCTTTGTCTGTGCTGAGGCAATGGGGCCTGCTCTGTGGGAATGCCAAAACTTTTATGTGCTACCAAGCAACTAAGTACCTCTCTTCTTTCCACTCACTTTCTTTTTAACTGAGCTATCAGTCTCAATCATTTCACATTGCACCTTACCACTGATCATGATGCCTTCTCTCTCTCCCTCTCTCTCTCTCTGTCTCTGTCTCAGTCTGCCTTTCTCTCTCTTTCTCTTTTGTTTCTTATAGTAATTGCTAGCCTCCCCACCACCTATGCTGGAGAAAAGGCCAGTTCTAACAGAACCCCACCTCCTGGATCTCTGAAGGTGGCAGTACTGAGGCCTCAGGGAAAACACCGGCAAGGCTGCCTCCTGTAACCCCCACCATCCTGACAAGGCAGTGGGTGGAGAATCCTTAGGCATAGAGAGTGGGTATGGGTACATAATCTGGTGAGCGCCTCACTCAGTTGCCCAAGCAAAAGCACCCCAGGCCCCTGGCACTCCATGGACTGCCAGAGACCAGGCTCAAGCTCTGGGCAGGAGAAGACCCCGTGGTGTCAGCAAGCAGGGACTTTATCCAAATGCACATGGTGGAGCAGCATCGGCAAACAGGCATATGGGGCAGAATGGCCCTCATTTCCCAGAAGCTGTAACAGTGCAGTGAGTCATCTCTCTGTCTCCAGGGACAGGATGGCATCTACCATGGAAAGCCAAATCCAGAACCCTCAGGATCTGCTCAACAGCTGTACACTCTCCATTGCACTGCCATCGGTCCTCAGGATCAAAGAGATGGCTTCAGGGTGGTTGAGGAAACTGGATCCTCAGTACAGTTGTCGTTTCCTCACAAGGAGATGGGCCAATGCCAGAAGGTACCTAGCGGAGGTGGTACTACACACAGGCCTCTCTGCACTTTCCACTCAGGACATTCCGTAGGTGGCCAAGCCCTCCACCTGTACCCTGCCTATCTCCCATCTGACCGTTGAAAGTTGAAGTTGAGGAGGGTCAACTTGTCTCCACTTCTGAGCAGGCTGTCTCCAACCCAACTGCTGAACGAAGGAGTCCACTGAGACATAGTGGCAGGGAGGGAAAGAAGCAATTGCCCTATTGAGGGCACTTTGGTGGCATGGGTGAAAATGGTTTGTATGTCACTCTGAGGTTATGCATAGATGTTCCTGATTTGAATGGTCAAGTGGCTGTAGGGCTGTCAGTGTAGGTGTTAGTTGTATTTCAGACCAACCATCAGCACTTCATGGCCACAAACGAGTCTTAAAGGAAACCGGTCCATGCAGAGAGTCTACCACACCATCCAGAAATAGGGGCATGAATGTGTATATGTGGCATTAAGTAATGCTGACATTTATGGCTCTCTTCACTCCTAATATTCAGCTCCGTCTGTGCACAAAGGTGTAGCAGTCAATGAATTATATGCCGGGGGCTGCCCAGGGAGCACAACATATAGAAAGAATCAATGTTGAATGGCCAGGGAGCACACAGCATGTGTAGTTATGTGCTGTACATAGCATGGGTCTGTGACCAATATTCTCTCTCTTTAAAATGGTTTGCCTCAGCCCCCTCCCTGATGGGTCCAATTATTTAAACTCCTCTCACCCTGAGTGTGGTTGCAGCCATTTTCCCATCTATTATGCATTTTTGATTTCCAGCACAATGGAAAATGACAGTGAGCATTCCAGCCACAGCCTAAATGTGTCCCAAACATCCACGTCACCTTCCTAGTAGCCCATGCCCTAAAGCCCATAGGCTTCAGATTTCCCCAAGTCCCCACACAACCTATCTACATGTGTCTGCACCTGCCCACATTTCCCGCCCAGACCCAGACGTGTGAGGAGACCATGTCTGGGGTCTGGTAATACCATGAATCCCACCTCTTGGAGCCAGGGTGGTCCGGACCTTGACAAGCACCCCAACTCGAATTGTTTATTTTGTTGCTGTGCTTGAGGATGTTGTTCCTATAATGGAAATGGAAATGATAGTGAAGAAAGAAGTACATGAGAATGGATTCCATAAGCAGACAAGTGCAGAATCATTCATGATTTCCAAAGATAGACATTTACAATCAGTAAGAATAGGTGGCAACACCTCCTCCAGCATGATACTCAAAAACAGTGCCTTGCAAGGCTGCAAACTCATCCCCCTGCTATACTCCTTATATACTCATGACTGTGTGGCCAAATTCCACCCCTACTCCATTTACAGATTTGTTGATGACTCCACTGTTGTAGGTGAGATCTCAGACAATGATGACACTGAATACAAGAAAGAGATTCAATGCTTAATGGCATGGTGCAAAGACAACAATCTCCCTATCAACATCAGCAAAACGAAGCAGCTGGTCATTGACTTCAGGAAGCGGAGTGGAGGGCACGACCCTATCTGCACCAATGGCGCTGAGATAGAGATGGTTGACAGCGTCAAATTCCTGAGAATGATGATCACCAACAATGTGTCCTGGTAGAGACAAGTTGACATGACGGACCAGAAAGCACAATAACGTCTCTACTTCCTCAGGAGGCTGAGGAAATTCATGTGTCCAATTTTTATAGATGCACCATAGAAAGCATCCTATCTGGATGCATCACAGCTTAGTATGGCAACTACTCTGCCCTAGAGAGAGTCGTGAATGTAGCCCAGACCATTACTCAAAATAGTGGGAGACCTTCCATCCATTGACTCCATCTATACTTCCCGCTACTTCAGGAAAGCAACCAACATAATAAAAGACCCCTCTCACCCCAGTTATACTCTTTTCCACTCTCTTCCATCAAGCGGAAGATATGAAAGTTTGAATACACGTATGAAAAGATTCAAGAACAGCTTCTTCCCCATTATCATCAGACTTTTGAATGGACCTCAATTGTTAATTCTGATCTCTCCGTCTGTACCTTTTCTGCAGCTGTAACAATGTATTCTGCACGCTGTTCTGCTACCCTGGTCTACTGATGCACTTTGTTTGGTATGAATTGCCTGTATAGCACACAAAACAACACTTCTCACTGTATCTGGGTACATGTGACAGCAATAAATCAATAGTTTTACTACAGTTTTATGTTCCTCCACTGTTTCGATACATCACTAAAGCTGGTAATTCCATACAATTAATTACATTTTTTTTGAGCAAGAAGTGACTTTAAATTAGAGAAATATATGGTACTGACACGCATTTTGCTATATTTTCATTGCGTTATGTCCCACTACTTCAAAACTCTTCCTCAAAAGGTTGTTTTGCCCTCACACAGATTATCCCATTCCTTCTCTTGTTCTTGTTTCAAGTTGTTTGTTGAAATATCCTTTCATGGAATATGTCCATCACTGGCAAGGCCAACATTTCCTATCCATCCCAAAATGCCCTTAAAAGTTGGAACTGAGCCACTTCTGGAATTGCTGCAATCCCTGTAGCGTAGGTCACCATGGGATGCTGTACCTGTTTATGTTATAATCAAACTTGTCTGCAATGATTTGGATAGTTTGCTAGGTTATTGCAGAGGACAGTGCAGAGGCAACAACATTGCTGTGGGTCTGAAGTCACTGAATTTTGCGCAAGGTTTTTCTTCCCTGAAGGACATTAGTGAAGTCAATAAATTTCCAAAACAATCTGAGACTTTCGTGATCGTCATTACTCTGGGTAACCTTTTTACGTCTTATTAATTCATTAAATGTAAATTCCCCCAGCTGCCATATATCAGATTTGAACTCCTGTCTGCAGAGCATTCGTCTAAAACAGTGCATCTTGAAAGTGTAACCTATGAACATATGGCATTTCATTTAAATGAATGTAAGCACAAGACTGTAATCTACAGATCCACTCCATCTTTTGTATTTGATAGGAAAACAAGCTAATTGCCAAAGGCAATCCAATACCTTTGCCAACAGGTCCACAGTACTCCAGATGGTTGACTACAGGCCAGCCAGCAAATTTGGTTCAGGAATAAAACCAGGAGCAGGGGAGCCTGTCACTGGGACTGTGATTATTCGCTTTCCCCTCCAGAAAACCTTGCAACACAGTATGCCAAAGGTAGTGGTCCCAGATGGGCAAATCTCAATATGTTTCCCAGCAGAGCAAATGGAAGGTGTCTGCTGTTGGCAGGTTTAAAAATCATTTGTAGCCTGACATGCAATTGGGCATTTGTAAACCTGGATTCATGTCAACTTTCGACTCCACGCTCTCGATTTATTGAAATGGTCCACTATTAATACCGGACAACCAGAAACTCTATGTGAATTTTGCAGCCAGTTGGTTTGGAGAATTTTATTCATGTCTACATTTGACGACTAACTTCCCAAATAAAATGACCAAGAATTATGAAAAATGAGAGAACAGCTGGTAGAAAAGAGTTGAAGTTTTTTTTATTTCATCAGATTTCGCCTGGTACAAAAAATAAATAGGCCTTAAGAACAAAAACCTAAAAATAAGCTATATTGCCAGACAAATAATGCATGCTCCTCAAAATTGTGGAGTATATGAAGGGCTAGTTTGTTATTATCAGCAACAATAATGTAAAACCTATAACACTCCTTCTTATGCTTTCTCATTTTCACTTCTTTGATACCTTTGATTTTATTTCAGTTTTTCCTTCTTTCCTGTTTGCTTTCACTTTGCCAAGTTCTCTGTTTGTTTATTCTGCATTGTTTGAGTTCCTGCATGATTCAATGACAAGTCCAGCAAAAATTTATTTCAAAAAAAAAGTTATTGCGGCCAGGTTGGGCACATTCTGGGGGTAAGAACTTGATCAGACCATGCCTTTGACACAAACTCCGTGAGGAGATAAAGTATGCAAGGAAAATGCTCAAGCCTAGAAGCTGATTCATAGTGTCATAGCATTGAGACAAAATGTCGTGGAAGTTAAACTTTTAAGTCTTGAAGAGTGTCAAATGAGAAGTGATTTGAGAGGAAATGGTATTGAAAGGAAAATGCTGAACATGACAGTGAAGCAGGCGTGTTGCAAGTTGAAACTAACAAAAAAAAATTAGAATTCATGGCAGGAGGAAGATGGTTACAAAATGAGTGTTCAACTCATAAAATGGAGTTCTGTTTAGGTTAGGGGAGACTATAGCCTCCATTCATCTGTGTTAGAGGAAATCAGATCTTGTCACATAATAACAAGGGATTTTGTTAGTATTGATTTTTCTTTGGAAACTAGTTCTCTAATTTCTAGTGAACCTTCTTTCATTCTGAGGAAGAGTCACTGGACTCAAAACAATTAACTCTGCTTACTTTCCACAGATATTGCCAGACCTTCCAAGTTTCTCCAGCTATGTTCTTTTTTGCTTCTGATCTTCAGCATCGACAGCTCTTTGTTTTTTTTTTATTAATCTCATTTCTATTTTCCTTTCACTGCAATTGCATCGAGCACCAGCTGCTCTCATCCTCCACACCAAACCAGGTATATTTTGCACCAGAGTTCTATGGACTTCAATTGTTTTTACATGACAAGATCAGAGTTCCCCTAACACAGATGAATCTAGGCTTTTGCCTACCCCACGTTACCTGGATGTACAAGAAGCACAGAAAATGCTAGAGAAACTCAGGACGCCTGGAGCATCTGTAGAGAGAGAAATAGAGTTAACCTTTTGAGTCCAATATGACTCTTCTTCAGGAGTTCATCGTCATATTGACCTTGAAATGTTAACTCTGTTTCTCTCTCTACAGATGCTGCCAGACCTGCTGAGTTTCTTCAGCAGTTTCTGTGTTTATTTCAGATTTCCAGCATCAGCAGTAGTCTGGTTTGTACCCACCTGGATGTGCCCTGCTTCTGATGTACCTGGAGCTCCATTTTACACTTTGAATACTCTTTTTGTTCTTATTTCATATTTTAAGCATTACCAGTGTTTAACCTTTCTGTTAGGAATCAATGTCAATAGTTGACTAAAAAATGGCCTTACTCTAGCAAGAATACAAAAGCTCTTAAACCTATTTGAAAACATATCTGATTATTCAATATATCAGTTTGTCACTATCTGAAGGTTGACCTACAACTTGAACTCTGCCAGCTAAAAAAAAGAGTTCTGAGCGTGTATGTATACAACTGTTCCCTCCCTAGAGGCCATTTTTAATGAGAACAGAACCCAGGTGTCAGTATCCATCTTTTAATAGCATTAATAAGATCCAATGTTGAGCTTTTAAAGTGGCCAAGAGATCCAACAGACCATGTATTTTTCCATTCAGATACACGCCAACTCAGAGTTCTACCACATCCAGCCTTGAGTCCAAGTGATTGTAGAGGACAACCATTTTATCTGCACTCTATGCTGTAGAACATTTCTTCACTTCAAGGCTGGATATCAAAGTTGTGCCAGCAATTATTACTGAAAGGCTGCATTGGACACTGTGCACTCAGGAGCCTGCACTGAGACTATCATTGGAACAGGCTGCATCTCCTCACGCTTTGCTTGCTCTCATTGTGCTCACCCACTCTAAACCTACCTGCATGCTCACAGCATCTTTCTCTTGCATTGCCTTGCCTTTCCCTTTTACGCTTTGACCCCCACCGGGCTCCTGCCAAAGATACCGTACTCACACTACTGAGTTTAATCTGAGTAAATGTGAGGTGCTGCACTTTGGGAGATCAAATGTTAGGGAAAAGTTATACAGTCAATGGCAGGATCCTGAACAACATTGATGTACAGTGGGATCTTAGCATTCAAGTCCACAGCTCCCTGAAAGTGGCCACACAAGTAGATAGAGTAGTAAAGAAGGTGTATGGCATGCTTGCCTTTATTGGTCAGGGAATTGAGTACAAGAGTCATTATGCCATGTTGCAGCTTTGTAAGACTTTGGTTGGGCCAAATTTAGAGTATTGCATTTAGTTCTGGTCACCACATTACAGAAAGGATGTGGAGGCTTTGGAGAAGGTGCAGAAGAGGTTTACCAGGGTGCTGCCTGGATTAAAGAGTATAAGATATAAGGAGAAAAACTCAGGTTGTTTTCTCTGGAGTAGCAGAGGTTGAGGGGAGACTTGATAGAAGTCTTTAAAATTATGAGATGCATAGATAGGGTTGATGATCAGAATCTTTTCCCTAAAGTTGAAATGTGTAAAACTAAGGGGCATGCATTTAAGGAGAGAGTGTTCAAAGGAGATGTGACGGGGAAGTGTTTTACGCAGAGAGTGGTAAGAGTCTGGAATGCGCTGCCAGGGACGGTGGTGGAGGCAGATAGAGTAGGGGCATTTAGTTGTGGCGATGGCCTAGTGGTATTATCGCTGGACTGTTAATCCAGAGACCTAGATAATGTTCTGGGGACCTGAGTTCGAATCCTGCCATGGCAGATGGTGGAATTTGAATTCAATAAAAACATCTGGAATTGAGAATCTAACGATGACCATGAAACCATTGTTGATTGTCAGAAAAACCCATCTGGTTCACTAATGCCCTTTAGGGAAGGAAACAGCCATCCTTACCTGGTCTGGTCTACATGTGACTCCAAACCCACAGCAATGTGGTTGACTCTTAACTGCCCTCTGGGCAATTAGGAATGGGCAATAAATGCTGCCTAGCCAGCGACCCCCTTATCCCGTGAATGAATAAAGAAAAAAAAACTTTTAGATAAGTACATGAATATGCCAGGAATGGAGGAATATAGACCAAAGGCAGGCAGAAGAGATTAGTTTAATTTGGCATAATGTTTGGCAAAACATTGTGGGCCGAAGGGCCTATTTCTGTGCTGTACTGTTTTATGTTCTATGTTTTATGCTGCATTGCCACAGGCCTTGCAGGTTTGTTGACTGGACAAGTCAGATGGGCAGGAGCACGACAGACAACAAATTTGCAGAGTGCATCAGCGATTCCTTCTAATAGCAGTACGTTGCATAACCTACCCTGGACCAAGCTATTTTAGATTTAGTAATGAGGGAGGATAAATATGAGATCTCACAGCTAAGGATCCTTTGTGGAATAGCGATCACAACATAGTGGAATTCAAATTGAATTTAAGGGAGACCAATTTGAGTCCCAAACCAATGTCTTCAAATTAAATAAGGGCAAACAGGTATGAGGAATGTGTTTCTAAAGTGGGCCGGGACAAGCCATGATCTTGTTCAATGGCAGGGCAGGTTTGAGGGGCAGAGGAGCTGAGTGGCCTACTTCTGCTCTAATATCTTGTATTCTTATGTTCTCCCCTATTTCTGTTCTTCTTAAGGACAGCAATACAGCAATGAAGTCTGATTGAAGTGTTTGCTATGCTGAGTTAGTCATTCTCAAATCTTTGTGCCATAGCATTCTGGATTCAAACGCCCAGGGATTTGAGCACACAATCTAGGCTGTCACTCCAAGTTCAGTACAGGGGGAGTCTGGAGTTTGGGAGATACTACCTGTTGGTTGAAATGTTCAATCCTCCGTCTCTGCTCTCAGGTGATTTTAAAGTACTGAAGAACTCACCAGGAAAGTTTTGCATAATGTCCTGGCCAACATTTATTCCTCAGCAAACATCACTAAAACAGATATATGCTCATGATAACCTTGTTGCTTGGGCTATACTTTGAGCAAATTGGCTGCCTCATTTCTTGTGTTAAAAGAGTGAGTAACTTTGAAATATTTTGAATGTACATTCAGAGAATGCAGGCATTGTTGGCAAGGCCAGAATTATTGTCCATCTCTAATTGACCTTTGAAAATTTGGTGGTGAGCTGCCTTCTCAAATCTCTCTAGTCCATGTGATGTAGGAACTTCCGCATTAATTTTACAAAGGGAGTTCCAAGTGGGTGTAAAAGTGCTTTGGGACATCCTGAGTTTGTGGATGCCCTTTTCATCAGTAACTTTTTCAGTGTACTCAAATATATTAGCCGACTGCAAATTATTCTGGCCCTTTTGTGTTAATGTTCATCTGGAATTTCTCTACACCAACACAGTAGAGCTGCGACCATATTGATAACAAATATTGAAATTATATTCCAGTTATTTCTAATATGGAGGAATGCTAACATTAAGCTTGCAAACAGAATAAAAAAAATTTTGTTCCTTCTTAACATTATTGAGTTTCTAAACACCATATCCTTTCCAATTCTTGTTCCCTGGCAAGGGATACAGAGCTCACAAATATCTGTGAAAGTTTCTTGCACATGTTTAATATAATTAAATGTGAGTATTGATATCAGCCACCCAAGTTTTAGACACATATCCCACTCAACATTCAGCCTGCCCATTCCATGGTATCTATTAAAGGTATTTCTTCCATTTGTAGGTGCAGCCAGTCTTTCAAAAAGAGCACATTCAACTTAAGCCAACATTTAAAAGCAAAAGATGTTTGTAATGGCCAATTTTCAGGAAATGGCCAAATTCTACCTCTCAGCTTTCCATGGGGCATGGAAAATCTGACACACACAGAGTGACTACTTTTATATCCAGACAGCAGACCACAAAATAATTATGCATCAACAAACTGCAAACACCATAAATAAAACTACAGACTTGGAGACATTGGACTGATATTTACGTTATTTCTGGCTAGGTGTAAGTTGGTGTTGACTTTTTTGGATGGATTCCAGTGCCATGAGGCTAATCTGGTTTGGAATCTTATCTTACCAAATGTACCTCATTAACCAACTATCCCACCTCTATGATGTCCCTCTCATCCCATTCCATTCCCATTTTACCATGCACCATTCCAGGAACAACTCTACACTGCCAGGATATTCTCAGAATTATCCGTCATTCCTGATGATGGCAGCATCTTTAAACGGCCATTGTGAATCCCAACAAGCACTGTCAGTCCAGAACTGCTCTGTATGGTTCCTGACATTTTCCCGGGTTATGGCAGACAAGGAAATTAGTCACTACGCTTTGTGGATAGCAACCTGGACATCCTGGTGGATGGGTGTTGCGTACACCAGTACCAGCAGTGGAGGCCATGGCATTGGAAGCGTACCAGTGTGGTCTGAGGTTCCCATCCCGATCCCACCCTTAATCATCTGTAGAAGTGCACAGCAGTGTGGCAAGAGGGTCAATGATCTTCTCCACTCCACTAGTATAAGGGCCAACATCCTCATTTCAGTCTTAAATGGTTTATCTCATATCCTCAATTCTGTGACCCCAATTCTAGACTCCCCATCATCAGGAACATCCTTCCTGCATTTACCCTGACTATACTTGTTAGAATATTATAGATTTCTATGAGATACCCCTTATTCTTCTGAACTCCAGCATATATAATCCTAACCAATTCAATCTCTCCCCATACATTACTCCTGCCATCCCAAGAATCAGTTTGGTAAACTTTTGCTGCACTTGCTCTATAGCAAGAACAATACTGCTAGGAGCCATCAAGGTCACGGCTCCTCACAACCTATATGCTTCTTGCTGTCAGGCAGAGGTTTTTGGTCATATTAGCCAGTTTACAACTAGAAGCATATCAAGCAGACAACTGATATTTGGTCCCACTACCAACACGTTCTTTCTCCTTTTTAGCAGATGATACAGCTAAAATCATGAGGGACATGGATGGGGTGAACAGTCAAGATCTTTTCCCCATGGTGAAGGAGACCAAAACTAAAGGGCTTAGGTTTAAGGTGAGAGGAGAAAGATTCAAAAGAGACATAAGGGACAGCTTTTTCACGCAGAGGGCGATGCATGTACAGAATGAAATGCCAGAGGAAGTGTTGGAGGCTGGCACAATTACAACATTTAAAAGACATCTGGATGGGTATATGAATAGGAACGGTTTAGTGGGATATGAGCCAAATGCTGGCTAATGGGACTAGATTAATTTAGGATATTTGGTCAGCATGGATAAGTTGGACCAAAGAGTCTGTTTTCATGCTGTGCATCTCTATGACTGTATGACTCTACATCATTTCACCATAATACTGGGTTCACCAAAACCCAGAAAATCAATGATGCCCCTTGTGTAGCCATTAAGACTGCTGGCTCTAAAGTCACAGCCTGCATTGCCTGAAAGGATTTCCACCCCATTGGTATGGAATTGGTTAGTGACCACATGTTTCAAGTAATGCCTAATTTCATTGGGCTTCACCTGATTTCTGGTTAACTTCCAAGATTTCCATTCCAAAACAACCTGCACACCCTTATTTGAGAGGAAGAATTAATCTTATGAGACCAATGCTATTGTCCTTGGTTGTGGTTATTAATAAATTCCATTCAGTCATTTACTAAACCAGTGCAGATATAATGCCATCCACATAACCAGTATGAACATGAATATAGAACTGCCATCTTAAAAAATTTCACAAACTAAAGGAGTATTGCAGTGCAACATTAACACAGTCTTGAGCATCTCAGTTTCCTTCTGCAAGAAAGTTGGCTTACCATGGAGGAATGGAGCACACCTCCAAATAAGACACAAATAGAGCAAAGATAAAGACATAAAAAACATCATTGTAGAAAGGTTTCTGCAACTAGGTTAGCTCCTGCATTAGATAATATAGGGTCACATTCAACTAAACATTTTAATAAACTCACTTATTCATACATACTTAATTAAATCTAACCCCGTTACATCACAGAAAGCTCTCTAGTCCCCCCAGCAGGATGAAACCAGGCTAAGGAATTCTTTGCGAACAAGACAGCAGTACCAGCATCCCGAGAATTCATGAGACAGATTTTTGACTGTACATAGGAGAAAGGGCTTCACTGTGGATCCTCTGAGATGGAAACTTCCTTGGGGATTCTTTCACTCCTGTTCCACAACTCAGTCAGAATTGTAATGGAACCGGCATTTATCACACATAGAAAATGTTTCCAATGTACATCCACAAAAAGCAGGAACAGCTCCAATAAATTTTACCACTAGGCACTTGGAATAGAATAGAATACCTACAGTGTGGAAGCAGACTATTTAGTCCATCAAGCCCACACCAACCCTCTGAGGAGCTCCCATGCAGACCCACCCCACCCCACCACCCTATCTCTCTAATCCTGCATTTCCCACGGCTAATCCACCTAACCTACACATCCCTGGACACAATGGGAAATTTAGCATGGCCAATCCACCTAATCTCCAAAAAGATTTTTGGACTGTTGGGGGAAACTGGAGCACCCGGAGGAAACCCACGCCATCACGGGGAGAATGTGCAAACTCCACACAAACAGTCGCCTGAGGGTGGAATGAAACTAGATCCTTGGCACTGTGAGGCAGCACGGCTAAGCACTGAGCCACCTTGCCTTTGAGATAGACAACGGGGTTGGGAGGCTTTATTTTATGGCAGTGTTGATGCAACCAATGATCCAGAGGGCAAATAAAACAGGTAAAAAGTAGATTGGGACAATTAAAAAGGTTGCATGCAGCTTTTAGTGAAATTTGCTGAGACTGGCACGTTGAGCAGCCTCAAGTGCAACAAAAGGGCAGGTGTCTGCTGTGACTTCGTTGGTGATACCCTTACTTCTCAATCCCAAGGTTGTGAGCACTAGCTCTAATCAAGAAGTTGAGATAGAAGTTGAAGGTTAACATTCCCGCATAGTTCTGCTCTATTCCAGTGCTGCCTGTTGGATGAGCACATAATCTAAGGCTCCAACTGACAGTTCGGCTAGAAGTGTAAGATTTCATGATGCTATTTTTGATCAAATGCAGGAGATTTTATCCCACGGTGTCCTCATCAATATTTATCTATCAATCAACATTACAGCAAAAATCATATTATTTTGTCATTATGGCTTTGCTGCTTGTGGGACTTTGCTGTGTGCAGTTGTATGTTGCATTTGCTGCATTGCAACAGTAACTATACTTGATAAAGTACTTAATTGGCTTTTCAATACTTTGCAACATCTTTGGTCACAAAAAGTGGTATATTTCTCTTACATTTTTCTTTTCACTAAGCCAGGAAATCACTCATTGCCTTCTGTGACATTTTGCTTCACACTTACCTTTATGGTTCTAACAACCAATGCGATAACAATATGAAGGGTTTAGTTACTTGCACCAAAAAATGACATAGTCCATTATATGAGTCAAAGTGAAGAACACCAGTGACTGCATGGATCAACTATTGCAAAATAACATCCTGCCAGTTTCCACTGCAAACATAATTATCATGTTATGTGAACATTGGAGTCATCCTGAACAACAAGGTAGACTCAACAGAAAAACAATGTTCCCAGTAGCTTCAGTAAATTGGACCCATTTCTCCAGCAAAGGCTAATTCAATCAACTGAACCAAGGAATTTTTATATCAATCATGAAAGCAAAAATAAACATTCTTCTCAGATACTGCAGCCTGTAGTGCACTGACACTGATATTTCCTGGTAGTATCACAGACTGAAATATGTAGCATATTAATGTAGCAAAGAACAGCACACATTGTTAATTGTCTAACTACATTCCATGAACAATTTTGCCAGTATGGAACCTATTCAGAAGAATTCAAGCACTCTCCTTCTTTCCATTAGGCACAGGAACTGTGAGCCCAACAATAACACAGGCAAGTCTTTGGAATATTCATGAAATATTCTTTTAAAAATCAGGCATTCAAATTCAATAAGAGAAAAGCTTCTCCTTATACATTCTCATAAAACTGTCAATCAAAAACTGCTACTTAAAGTCCCATCAAATAAAGTTTTAACTCTATTTAAATATCTTAATTTTGTCGAAATGAGCAGACAGGCATTGACAAAAATATTTCGAAGAAAGATAGTTTGTTGAGGAAATCTGTGTTTTCAAATCTCAGGTGTAATTTATTCAGACAGATTCTTTACAAAAAATGAAATTGAACTGAAAGACAAAACAGAAATGGAAATGGAACAGATAAACATGGGAAGGAAATTAACTCTCCCAGTTTCTAAAGAAACAAATACCATCTGAAGTTTGGAAACCAAAGCTCATAGGCAAATTGAGCCTATTTAAATGATATTTAATGATCCCCAAAGCCTGTCCACAAGTTACAAGGCACAAGTCAGGAATACAATGGAAAACACCTTACTTGCCTGGATGAGTACAGCTCCAACAACACTAGAGAAGCTTGATGCCATCCAAAGCAAAGTAGCCCACTTGCTTGATACCACATCCACAAGCATCCACTCCCTCCACCATGAATGCTCAGTAGCAGTGATTTGTAGTATCTCCAAGATGTACTGCTGAAGTTCACCAAAAATCCTTAGACCTAACATTCCAAAGCCACGACCACTTCCAGCTAGATGGAGAAGGGCAGCAGATACATAGGAGTACCACCATCCCCAAGCCCCTCACCATCCTCACTTGTAAATATAGAGCTGTTCCTTTACTATCTTTGGTCAAAATCCTGGTATTCCCTCCCTAATGATATTGTTAGTCCACTGACAGCACATTGGAGTGTACATTTTAAGAAGGCTGTTCACCACCACCTTCTCAAGGCAACTAGGGCAATATTTATGGGCAATAAATGCTGGCCCAGCTTGCAACAGACATTCCCATGGTGGAATGAAATAACAATGACACCGACCAGTTTGAGCTGGTAGCAACAGTCAATGAATCTCTTTGTTCAGTATAAGCAAGCTGAAGAATGAAGTCCAGATCCAGAAGTTGGGAAAAGGTTACTGCAGCTGCTTATATTACTGGTAGATAACAGTGGCATGTCTATGCCATCCAAACTGACTTGTGCAGATTATGCAGTCAGGGTGACGAAGGCCAAGCCTGTGTAACTTTGGTTGGTTGCATTCCGCTGTTGTCTGGGGATCAGGCTATCCCCTAGATGGAGAAGAGATGAAATTCCTTATGAGGAAGATATAGTTTGAAGGAGCCTGTGATTGTTATCACCAGAATCTGACAGGGCTGCTGAGCCAATTCATAAGGTCTATCCTCTTTATATTTGCCAAGTAATGTGCAATTTATATTTCATATTTGAGCAATTTGTTTGGTAATTCATGTTTAACTCATTAATGCTGGATACTAGAGTATAGAGGGATAGTATTTAGCGTTTGCTTTGTTATTTCTTGTATAATTAAAATACACCTGTTTTAAACCATGGAATCTTAAGGTCTAATTATTTTAATAAGTAGCTGTGTTTGTATTTCTTCTTTTAAAATAAAGATTACTGGTTTTGACCAAGATCATAACAACTGTCATATAATCAAAGTTACCAGTCCCCTTTGCAAATGTGTTAGCAACAACCTACTGGGCTGATTTCATTTGTCGCTCTTAAAGCTCAGCCATGTATTCATAAAGAGGCCATTTAAAATCAATGGATTTAAAAATATAACTGATGATCTTCATACATTTACTGAAAACTGTATATTACATTACACTGAGGAGAGGAAAATCCGAAGCCTATGAAAAATCAACTTCAGTCTCCTGTGAAATTGTTTTTTTCTTGAACATAAGGCTGTATCTATTAAGCATATTGCCCTTCAAACATTCCTACTGATTTCTGCTACAACCTGTAAGGCAAATAATAGTATAGTCATATACTTGAAAATTTTATACATTGCAAATCCTGAGAGTTTACTTGCTTTAACTCTTGTACGCAATGTTACTGTCAGTGTGGTTTTATAGGATATTGAGAAAAGGTATGCGTAAAAACTGTTTAGTTTTATTTTACTGTATTTTTTGATGGTAGGCTGAAATGAGTAAAGGATTGTTTCAAAAGTGCGCAAGGAGCCTTCAAGGTGATTCAGATGAGTTGAGTCTGGGCAAACATATGGCAGAAGCAATGAAAATGAGTCAAATTGAAATTATACACTTTGGCATGAAAACCAAAAAAGAAGAGTATGATTGATATGATGATATATTGGAAAGTGGGATGTACAAAGCGATCTCAGTGAATATCCACACCAGTCAACGAAAGTGGGCAGGTAGATGCGGCAAGCAATTATGTTGGCCTTCATTGCAACAAGATTTGAGTTCAGAAGTAGCAATGCAGTTATACAAGGCCTTGGTGACACCACACCTGCAGTATGGCATGCAGATTTCCCTACCTCAGAAAATATAGCCCATAGAGTGAGCACAGCGGGGGCTTATTATGCTGATACCAAGGATAGCAGGACTGTTCTGTGAGGAGAAATTGGTTCAACTGGGTCTGTATTCATTAGAGTTAAGAAGGATGAGAGGGGATCTGATCAAGATGCATATAATTCTAACAGGGCTGGACAGACTAGCTATAGTGAAGATGCTATTCCTGGTTATGATATCTAGAACCAAGGTTCACAGACTCAGGCTATGGATAGGACATTTAGGATGAGATGAGGAAAACTTATTCAAAGGGTGGTGAATGTGTGGAATTCTCCACCATGGAAGGCAAGTTACTGAATATAATTGAGAAAGAGTTAGGTTTTTTTTAGATATTAAAGGTGTCAAGGGTAATGGGAAGAAAGCAGGAATACGGCAATGATATTGAGGATTTGTCATGTTTACATTGAATAGCTTGAATGACTTGCTCCTGTGCCTAGTTTGTAACTTCTATATATTTCTAAAGCTAACGATGATCCTATTTAGTAGCAACTTATCTGTAAATCATTATAAGTGCAGCTCACACTATTGTCTGTTCCAAATAATGAAGAAGTCTAGTTGCAGACAGGGGGCAAGTACAAATGGGCATTTGACAGGGAACAAGTCACTGTTTTGTCTGTGGTACCATGACCAGTTATCAATGACATGGCCTTCTGCCTGCCAACAACTATGTGATTGCCTCCCAGGTAACCTCATGGGTATAAATGTTTGAGGTAGAAGTCATCAGATCTCTGAGAGAAAAGGTACTGAACTTTTTCGCCACCATAGCAACCACCTCAAGCCCAAAAAAAAGCTAGTTTATTTTCCCTCAGCTCTTAAGTATGGCTCTTAACCAATCAGTCAGAAGCCTTATAAATGTGGAACCACTCACCCTGTTCTTCCTGCAAGCAAGTGAAAGTACCTTGAAATGGAAGATCGAAGAGCAACAAGAGCTTAGATGCCAAAAGTATCATCGTAGCGAACGCTGTGAACAGTGACAAATAATAGTGTTTTCCCAGGCTTTCCCTCTGCCCATAGCACACAGGGTGTTTTTTTCTGTCTGTACCTGTCTGCATGTGTGCACAGGGAAAATTTATAAGAGGATCAGAGTTTTAACTAGAAAATTTATATGTCAGTGTTTCATAATTATTTGTAGTTATATATAACTACATAATATATGCAGTTAGAATCTGAAATAGTAAGAAATAATTATTCTCATTAAGTAAAACAAAAACTGGTCTCTGCTTTCTCTCAAGTTGATTCTAAAACACAGCTAAATTGGGGAATTATTCATATTTAAAATCTTTAACTTCAGCAACAATCCAGGAATAGCAAGGCTTGTTCTCCAGCATGCTAGTACAGTGAGGTGTAACACATGCCTTGCACAGGACTGGCATGTGGAATTAAACTTTATATATAATTAAATACTCAACTAGAACAGCCAAAATGGCCAACAGGATGTAAGATATGAGGAATCATAAAACATGAAACTACAGAACCAGAAAACAAATCCTGCCAACTCTACGACTGAAATTAAGATTATTTTCATATGTTTGCTGTCTACTAGACACCTTATCAAATGAAGTATTTATTAACTGCAAAGCATGACCTCTTGTATGCGCTTCCCAAAGGCAAGATAGCTTTGAGTATGAGAATTCGGATTTCTATGTCACATTATTTTAGCCAGCTCAACACACTGTCAAAGAAATAATGCACTACACATGACAAAAAAAAAAGAGAGCACAGGCAATAAAAACATTGGAAAATTGTTAATGAGTATCAGCTGGTTTTGCAAACAGCCTTTTTTGTGTGTGAAACTTAGTCTAAATGAACATCTGAAAAGTGGAACAGAGAGTAAAATTATTTCAAGCTGAATTTAGATACAGTAAGCTGTAGCGACTATAAGCCAGCTGCAATGAAGTGCTAAAGATTTGACCTTTTCATGTTTGTAGGTCAGTGCCACCTAGGAGACAGCCTGGCACTTGTTTTGTCAAGGCCATTGAAAACAACATTAAAGAAACAACTCAAACAAGCTTCAGAGAGCAGAAATGATTCCTAAAAAAATCATAGACACTTTCTGTTAACACTTTAACTGAGGAAAAACTGAATAAAAGTTTAGATGTGTACTTACGAAAATTTTTACACCCTTTTTTGTCTGTTCTTAGGATGTGGATCTCACTGGCAGGAGCAGCATTGATTGTCTGTCTCTTGTTGCTCTACGAAGGTGCCTCTGTGTTTCCTTCTTGAACAATGTGGAAGAAACCCTGTTACTAGCTAGGCTACTGCAGAGAGCATTTAAGAGATATTCAAGTTGGTCTAGAACTGGATCACAAATAGATCAGATTAGGTAATAAAGAGTGAAAGAACTGCGGATGCTAAAAATCAGAAACAAAAACAAAAATTGCTGGAGAAGCTCAGCAAGTGTGGCAGCATCTATGGAGAGAATCAGAGTTAAAAGGACCCTTCGTCAGAACTCAAATTAGGTAATGACAGTAGTTTTCTTTCAACCAATGGACATAAACAACTAGTTGAATTTTACATTAATGTGGCACTTCAGATACAATTTGCATCTCCAGACTTTTCATTTGAATTTTCAAACTACAGTGATGGGATCATTCATCTGAAAACTTAACAGTTATGAGATTTTATCCATATGTATTTAAACCACTGTAAGGGTGAGCCTGTGGTCTAGTAATCCAGAACACCAGGATAATGTTTTGAGTCATGGTTTCAAATACCACCAGGGCAAGTGGAATCTGGAATCGCCAGCTCGTCGAGACATGATTATGTAACCACTGTTGATGGTTCTAAAAACTCATCTCATTCAATAATGTCCTTTAGGAAGGAAATCTACTGTCCTTACCTGTTCTGGCTTACACATGACTCCAGACTCACAGCAATGTGGTTGACTCTTAAGCGTCCTCTGAAATAGCCCAGGAAGCCATTCAGTTCAAAGGCTACCAGGAATGGGCAACAAATGCTGGTCTTGAAAGCAATGCCCACATCCAGTACAAGAAATAAAGAATAATCAATCATCATATGAAATCTGCATCCATTGAATAATTTGGAAAAAGTTTAAGAATGGCTTAAGAAAGCGTTTCACATAATGCGTCATCCAGAAATATGTTACAGTCTGATTTTTGACTCTACATCAGAACTCATTCTGGAAAATGTACAGAGGCCGGATTCCTCGATAAGCTTTTTATTCCAACTGCAACTTCATGAAGAAATTTCTAAATAGTTGAGAGTTGTAAAACAGACCATCAGAAATACAAAGCAGTTTGCTGGCAGTGTTTTCAAAGGTGATTAAAAAGGGATGGGCAGCTGTTCAAATTACTGAACAGTAAAATGATGTAAAATGACATTCATGGAATCCAATATGAAACCATTTTTTTGTCTACTGGAGGGCAGCTGTGATATATAAAAATAGACGAACCAACGTTAGCTGAAATGTCATGCATTATATTATAGTCTGAAGTGAGCGCAAATTAAAATGTATTGGAACTTTAAAATGGGTATGTGACTGTAATTTTTATACTGCAGCAGATTTAGCAAACAGTCTCTATGAACAGCCACAATTTGTTGTAAACAGCTGTTGAATGTCAAGAATCTCATTTTTGTATGATGCACGATGTTGACTTATTTATTTAAAGTGCTCTATGGTAATGCAAGTTTATATTTAACTGTTTCATTAATTTTCAAAGTGCATCTAACTTATAAAGAACTACGTTGAGCCAAATCATTCTGGGAGAACTACTAACTAATATCCTTGCAGATTATTTAAATTGATATTGGATACTCAACAGTAGGTGCAGGTCAGAATTCTATTCCATTGTTATGATTTATTGAAGGCAACTCCTTTTTATCTCACTTTTTTTATTCCTTCACAGGATAAGGGCATCATTGGCCAGGCAGCGTTTAATTTCAACCCTAATTTCCCAGAGGGTATTTAAGAGTCAACCATTTTGCTGTGGGTCTGGAATCACATGTCGGCCAGACGAGGTAGGGATGGCAGTTTCCTTCCCTAAAGGACATTAGTGAACCAGATGGGTTTTTTTCGAACAATCAACAATGGATTCCTGGTCATCATTCGACACTTAACTCCAGATTTTTACTGAATTCAAATTCCTCCATCTGCCTTGGTGGGATTGGAACCCAGGTCCCCAGAACATTATTTGGGTCTCTGGATTAATAGACTAGTAATAATACCACAAGGCCCATTGTCTCTCCCATTGCTGGCATCATTTTGATGAGGAACAGAGAACATTGAACAGCGTAATGCTGTTGATCTGATGTATGGGACATTCAAATGGTATTTGCTAAAGTGTCACACCCTAAACCTGTGAGAAAATTGAATTTCACAGAATAAAAGGCAACATGGGCATGAAATTGGCTAAGCAGCAGAAAACTTGGAGTTGTGGTAGACAGCTTCTTTTTTTGAACTGGAGGAAGGTTTACACTGAAGTTCCCAGGGATAGGTGTTAGGATCCTTGATCTTCCTGATATATGCGGACAATTTGGTGTCCAGGGCACAGTTTTAAAATTTGCAAATGGTACTAAACATGGAAGTATTGTCAACTGTGAGGAAGATAGTTTAGAACTTCAAAAGGTCAGAGACAGGTTGGTGAAATGGACTGACAAGTGGCAGATGAAATTTAATGTGAATAAGTATGATGTGATTCTCTTTGGTTCAAAGAACATGAGGAGATACCATGAAGTAAAGAGTTTAATTGTAAAGGAGGTGTGGAAGCAGAGGAATCCGAGTTATAACACAGATATCTTCGAAGGTGCAGAGACAAGTTAAGAGAGCAGTTATTAAAGCATCCTAGTCTTTATCATTAGTGGCAGAGACACAAGCAAAGATGTTATGTTAAATTTGCAGAAGCCACTGGCTATTCAACGAGACTATTGCGCCTAGTCCTGTTCACCATACTTATGTAGGTGTGAAGAATAGAGAATAAAACAGTTGTAAGAATTGTTTCAATTACAGTTACATAGGTATACTGGAAAAGTTGGGACCCTTCTCCTTGTTGAAGAGAAGATTGAGAGGAGGTAATTCAAAATTAATGTGCCATGTGATTTTTTTTACACAATAGCCACGTAACATATACCACAGGGAGTTGGATTCGTATTGTGTCAGACATCTGGAAGTTTACTAACTGTGTACGCTAATATGACATCTCAGGCTCACATATACAGGCAGGGTTACAGACTTACTTCGATTACTAGTACGTTATATACAAAGTTGATTGGCTCACTGACAACCAACTGAATACACAAAGAGGGTGTCCTTTTATACTGCAGCGTCATCTGTCATATAACAGTCTTGAAGGTATAGGGCCACTCTGAGATCTGTGCAATAATCTAACAATATCGTGCGGGGTCTGACAAAATGGATGAGGAGAAACACTTTGTGTCGATGGAAAGATCAAAAATCAATGCAATTAGATTTAAGGCAACTAGCGAAAGCAGCAATGGAGACACAAGGAAAATCTTTTTCATACAGCAAGTGGTTGGGATCTGGAATGCACTGCCTGATAGTCTGTTGGAAGCAGGGTTAATTGACTACCTCAAAAGAGAATTGGATTATTGCTGTAAAAGAAAGAATGAGTGAGGCTGCAGGGAGAAGGTGGGGTGCATATATGTGATAGGCAGAATTGTCTTCTTCACAACTGTAACCATCTAAGATCCTGTGCACCAAATTTTCATAGGAAAGTTGGTCAAAATCCAACTGGCTTTAAAAAAGAGCCACCCAGAATGAAATTACACTGCAGGTAACTTTAATAAACTAAAAGACAGACTTTGATCACATAGTGAAAGCTACTTCCACCCTGAAGAACTGTCAGCCTTTCAAATTGTCTAACAGGTGAAGGGACAGGTAGTATTGAGGAGGTGGGGAGGCTGCAGAAGGATTTGGACAGGTTAGGAGAGTGGGCAAAGAAGTGGCAGATGGAGTACAATGTGTGAAAGTGTGAGGCCATGCACTTTGGTAAGAAAATAAAAGCATGGACTATTTTCTAAATGGGGAGAAAATTCAGAAGTCTGAAATACAAAGAGGTTTGAGAGTTCTAGTCCAAGATTCTCTCAAGGTAAACTTGCAGGTTAAGTCAGTAGTCAGGAAGGCAAATGCAATGTTGGCATTTATTTTGAGAGGACTTGAATATAAAAGCAGGAATGTACTACTGAAGCTTTATAAGGCTCTGGTCAGGCCACATTTGGTGTATTGAGTGCAGATTTGGGGCCCATATCTCATGAAGGAGGCACTGGCCCTGGAGCGGGTTCAGAGGAGGTTCGCGAAAATGATCCCAGGAATGAGAAGCTTAACATATGAGGAACATTTGAGGACTCTGGGACTATACTCATTGGAGTTTAGAAGGATGAGGGGGGAATCTAATTGAAACTTAGAGAATACTGAATGTCTTGGACAGGGTGGATGTTGGGAAGATGCTTCCATTGGTACGAGAGACTAGGACCTGAGGGCACAGCCTTACAGTAAAGGGAAGACCTTTTAGAACGGAGATAAGGAGAAACCTCTTCAGCCAGAGAGTGGTGAATCTATGGAATTCACTGCCACAGAAGACTGTGGAGGCCAGGTCATTGAGTACATTTAAGACTGAGATAGATAGGTTCTTGATTATCAAAGGGGATCAAGGGTTATGGGGAGAAAGTGGGAGAATGGGGTTGAGGAACTTATCAGCCATGATTGAATGGAGGAGCAGACTCGATGGGCCAAATGGTCTAATTTCTGCTCCTATGTCTTATGGACATATAGTTCCACACCTCCAGAACTCAATAGTGGATGCTATTGATACTGCAAGGAGAAGATCAGTGACAACCAGATCCAGGGATTTTTGGAGGGGAGGGATATGGCACCATAGGGTATGGGAGAACTTGGAAGCCAGGCTGGGAGGTACAAAAGGGGTGCTTGTGATTTTGGGGGTGATTCACTAAATATGCACAGGACAACCTCCTGAAGGAGGAGAGTCCTTCCTTGCCACCATTTCACCAAATTTGGTGCTAAGACCTCACGGTGTTATGGCAGTGGAAGTAGTTTGAGTCTCTTCATTGCCCTTTAGTTGGTTTCATTGGTCTAAAGGTGGGCTAACTAATGTTAACTTATTCACTAACCCCAAAGTTATAGACACTGCATCAGGGCTGGGTAGGAAGATAATGGGTTACTTTTTTGTAATATTTTTGCATTCCTCCCCTTATCAAATCCATATTTGTCAAGGGACCCCTGAAATCCAAGCCTGCAATTCTATCATATATTAATAACCTTCAGCGATTTGCACCCTGCATAACAGGTTGATATATCACAAAAGATATTATCTGCAAAAAGGATTGTATTAATCTTGTCTGATAAAAATTTCCCTCATTGAATTTATTAAAATAAAAAAAATTACAGCTGTTATTTATATTGTGCCTTTGACATTATAAAATGTCTGAAGGCAGTTCATAACAACCTTAAAAAAATTGACATCAAGCCACTTAAGGCAGGTAGGACAGATAATCAGCAGCTTGGTCAAAGAGATAGGCTTTATGAAAAATGTTCAAGGAGGGAAGAGAGAGACTGATGGAGAGAATTCAAAGCTTGTGTCCTTGCAGGTAAAGCACAACTAAAAATGGAGGAGCAATTCAAATCCAGGATGTTCATCGCTATACCAAGTTCTGACTTATACCTACATGTCAAATATATTCTCACGTGTTCAGGTCCACGTGTTCTATGTGTTACTTCCAGAT
The DNA here is from genome assembly GCF_021869965.1 of Rhincodon typus. Lineage (NCBI taxonomy): Eukaryota > Metazoa > Chordata > Chondrichthyes > Orectolobiformes > Rhincodontidae > Rhincodon > Rhincodon typus. Next base: position 40,842,821 of record NC_063349.1, read on the forward strand.
AGGCTCACTCTAGTGTGTCTTCCAGAGAGATCCTTCTAGTCTTGAATCTTCCAGTTTGTCTAACTCTGCCCAGACTGTGGTATTTATATTCAGTGATGTGCCATTCAGTGACATCATCACAAGGTTGCTCCAGGATCCAAATCCCCCAACAAACAGAGTGCAGAAAACATGCAAGATTATTAGGGTCAAATATTGTTATGTAATAAATTGAAAAGGCTATTATAATTACAGCTTATGACTCTATTATGACTGGACATGAGTTTTCACCTGCTCAAGCTAACTAGCTTGCTGTAGTGTCCAGTATCAGCTGCTAATAAACTTTTCACGTTGAATAAGACCCAACTTCTGAAGTGAAGAGTACTAGGCATCTGAAATTCTAGCCATAAAATTGAAATGCAAAACTGCGTTTTGAGAACAGAAAAATGTATTTATCCAAAAAATTATTTACAGCAATGTGGAAGATTAAATATAGCATGCAGTCTATGATGCTGTCATGGTCTTTTGTTTCAACTTGTTAGAAAGCCAGTTTTACACAGAGACCTGTGAAACAGGAGCACAGATAAGGAATTTCAACTATTTCATTTGATATGCAGAAACATAGAAAATAGGAGCAGGTGTAGGCCAATTGGGCCTTCGAGCCTGCTCCATCATTCAATATGATCATGGTTAATTGTCCAACTCAGTATCCTGTTCCAGGTTTCCATTTCCCGTCTGTTACCCTTGACCTTTTTTCGAAGGTGCTTTCAGAGGAATTTTGGTGAGCTGTTCTAGGCATCTTGTAGATGGTACACGTTGTGAATTGATGGTGAAACAACTGATTGGTGGGATGAAGGTGGTAAATTGGGCACGAATCAAGTGGGGTACTTTGCCCTGGCTGATGTCAAGCTCCTTGAGTTATGTTGAAGATGCACTCTTCTAGACAAGTGGGGAGTATTCCATCACACTCTTGACCTGTGCCTTGAAAAGGGTTGATAAGCATTGAGGACACAGGAGATTAGTTACTTGTTACAGAATCCCGAACTTCTGACCTGTTATTTTAGCCACAATTTTTTATGGCTGTTATTGATATGACTATATTAACTTCTACTGTGCATCTCTCTTTTGTTATCATTAACACTCATTTTGTCTTCAGTTCTGGGTACCCTTATCATCAGTTTCAAGACCTCTTCTTCCCCCTATGTCCACCACATAAAAACATTATTTTCCAGCCCCCTTCTATTCAAAAGTAGAGTCAACGTATTCAAAATGTTAGTTGTATTCTACCCTTCACAGATCCTGCCAGACCTATTCAGTTTTGATAGTACTTTCTGCTTTTATTTACATGGCTAGTTCAGTTCAGTTTCTGATCAATGGTAACTGCGAGGATGTTGATAGTGGGGGAATCAATGTTGCTAATGCAACCAAAGAAGGGGAAATGGTTAGGTTCTTTCTTGTTGGAGATTGTTGTTGCCTGGCATAAATGTTACATACCACTTATCGTCCCAAGCCTGCATATTGTCCAGGTCTTGCTGCACATATGCACTGACTGCTTCAGTAACTTAGGTTTGTGAATGATACTGACTAATTTGCATTCATCAGCAAACATCTCCACTTCTTACCTTATGATGGAGGAACCATCACGAATGAAATAATTGAAAATGGTTAGGCCTAGGACATGACCCTGAGAAACTGCCATAGAGATATCCTGGAGCTAAAGTAACTGACATTCAAATGCTACAAATGTCTTCCTTTGTGTCAGGTATGACTCTAACTAACTAAAGAAGCGCATTCCCCTGATTCCCATTTACCGTGGCTTTGTTAGAGCTCCTTGATGCCGCACTTGGTCAAATGTGGCCTTGATAGCACCCCTGAAATTCAGCTTCTGTGCCCTTGTTTGAACTAATGTTGTAATGAGTTCAGGAGCTGAGTGGCCCTGGTGACAGCCAAGCTGAGCTGCAATGAACGGTTTATTCCGTTGTAAGTGGTGCTTGATAGCATTGTCAATGAACCCTTTCATCACTTTGCTGATGATCAAAATGGAGCAGTAATTGGCCGGGTTGGGTTTTGTGCATAGGATACACCTCGGCAAACATCTTTATTTTCAGGGTAGATACCTGTACAGGAACAGCTTGGCTATGAGGTTAGCTAGTTCAGGAATGTAGAATCTTCATTATTATTTCAAGAAAATTGTCAGGGCTTATAGACTTTGCAACATTCAGTCTCTTTAGCTGTTTTTGATATCACATAGAGTGAATCTCATTATTTGTAGGTAGGGATCTCAAGAGGAGTCTGTGTTCCATGTAACATCAACACATTTTCTCCATGTATAGAAATTCTTAAACAATTATCATTTGACTTGCTAAAAGCAATCTTTTATTCATACCATCTTGTCTTGGATTTACCAAAATGTATAAACAGCTTTTTCCATATGTATACTTTTAAACTCCTGTATCACCTCTCAGTCTTCTCTTTAATACAGAAATAAAAGGGCCGGCCTGCTTACCATTTTCATGGTAATTGCACTTTCTCATTTCTGGTAATATTTCTGTAAATCTTTTCCACATCATTAAGCCTTACCGGAAGAGCACGCAGAAATCAAGCCTCGCTATTTCTAAAGTCATTAAAAAAAAATTAGAAAGTACACAAATTTCCCTTATTTAGCTGTCTTTCAGACTCGGGTTGTCAGAAACTACAGACCAAATTTCTATACTCAACAAGAATAACTTGATGACAAATACTGTAAATAGGTTCTAACTACAAATGGTCAATTGTGAACCATTGACATATAACCATATAAGATAAAGCTCTAGCCCCTTTATAAACTCACACACCCACATGGATAGACAGGTAAAATATGTTTGTTATAGGAAGTGTGAGAAACTGGGAAGGCAGTTCAGTTATCCCAGTCCACAGGGTTTGTCGAGATTATTCTTGTATTAAGTCTTGACCTTTTTTCTTCAGATACTTTCACCTGTTTACAGGTGACTGGTTTCCTGTTATAAAGGTCTTTGACTTACTATTAAAAATCACGGCTGACAAAACCTGGAAAGGGAAAATAAGCTAGCTATCTTCAAGCTTGGAATGCAGAGAAAAGATTCAGTCTCTGTCTTCACAGAGGTCAGAATGCTTCTGCCAAAAAACATTCACATCCCAAGCTGTTCAACTAGCTGGGAGCCAAACACATAGATATTGGCAGGCAGAGGTTCTTTGTCATTGAAACTGGCCACTCTTCCATAGGCCAAGCAATGACTAGTTGTCACCAAATATCTATTAGTCCACACCCCTTGGCACCAGCTATTCTGCAACCTAGATTTCTCCACAGCTTGAACAAGCAGCTGTGTAAATAGTACTTGCAATGAGTGTCACTAACTTACTTATAGAAAGTGCAACCATCCTTCAATAATCCTTGATTCTTAAAACATCTCTTTTCCCATTTCAGTCCTCAATATGGTTGTTAGAACATTAGCTTGAATACTTTAATGTTATTATTGTCAATTTCATCTAATGTGGCTATTTTTAATGATTTATGTACCTGTACTCTCAAAACTCTCTTTTCCTCGACACCCCTTTTTTTTTACCTTTCTTTTGATGAATAGTTACTCAAAGACGTGCGTGTGGACGAGTGAAAAATAAATGGATTAATTCGGTATAAAATCTGAACGTTCAAAATTAATTTTGACATAATTACCTATGACAGCTTAGACAGAAGAGAATTTTGTTTGGGTTCAGACTTTGCTGATGCTGGAACATGAACTGTTATACTTCAAATGCCACATGTAATACAGTGAACAGCACACCATTGCAGAAGAAGGTGTCCTGACAATAAGACAATGTTTTGAGTGTAGGAGTTTGATTTGATAGAGGAGAAGATATAAATGTTGAAGAGGCAGCTATGAATCTCCTAAATCTGTGTGTTTATAGAAGAACTTGAATTAGGTTTTCAAACATTTGAAGGAAGTTCCCACAATAAAAAAATTCTAATAGCAAGATCAAGATATCAAGGAATCTGTTTTAGAAAAGGTTGAATTCGATCACTAGGCTGATACTAGAGGAGAACTATGCAACAGAAAAACACTGCTTCTTGGCAAAAGAGTCTTCCATGAATCATAGTATATGTTTATTAGAGAGGGGCCACTCAGCCCATCATGCTTTTACTGGCATGTCACCAATTATTCCTACTGAAACATCTCAAGCTTAAGATAACTAATTTATTTACCATTGCTTTTCTCCATAGTCCCATTAACCATTCTTTCAGACAATACAGGCTGATGGTTCGCAATTTTGACAAAATGTTTTTAATCAGTGAGATTCATGGCAGATGGTCCAGTCAATTTGTCTCACACAACTGTCCACTCTGCAAAAGCAAAAGCAGAAATTGCTGGAGAAACTCAGCAGGTCTGGCGGCATCTGCAAAGAGAAAGCAAGGTTAACGTTTTGGGTCGAGTGACTCTTCAGAACTGGATCCGAAATGTTAACTCTGCTTTCTGTCCACTCACGCTGCTAGACCTGCTGAGTTTTTTCCAGAAATTTCTGGGGTTTTTTGTTTCTGATTTCCAGTGTCCACAGCTCTTTAGTTGCTTCTGTCCACTCTCAGCTCATTTATTATGCAGCTGGTTTGCGTGGCATCTGGCTCATGCAATCGTGCAATAGGAATGATATAAGTGCAAAATGCTATCAGGACTCGGTGACGTTCACACTGCTACTTAACCTACTGCATCTCGGGTGTGGCATGCTGGGAACTGGGCCTTTGCCCTCTGCTGCTCCATCATTAGTAAACAAGCAAATGGCCCAGAAAAGGAAGCCGACTTCTGGTTTCATAAACAGGGGCCTGGAGGTATTGGTGAACAGTGTGGTCACAAGAAAGGTGGTGCTGTTAGCTCTCGTCATTGAATGCAGCTAGATTGGACTGATATAGTGCCCTGGATCAGTGTAGTGTTCCAGGTTCAAAGGAATATTCAATAGTGCCAAAAGAAGATTAAAGATTTTCTACACTTCACATGCATAAGTGTTACCATTTTCTCTCTAATCCCTCACACTAACAGGGCCACCAGCAGTCACTCTAACTCTGCCACTGCACACGTTTCTCCCCAAGCATCATAGATTACAATTCTCTATATTACATGCAGCATGTCCACTGTCACCCACCTCATCCTCCCAAACTGCTAATCCTTTCTGCCCTCTGTACTTCCTCCTCACTCAGTGGGGACACCTCATCAGCTCTCCTGCCCCTGCATTATCCCAAACGTCTCTAAGATCCACTGTCACCAGAATCAACCCCTCCCTTTGTATCACTGCAGGGAAAAAATATCTTCTGAAGGGACCAAGACCAACAGTGGGATGGTAAACAATAGGCTTCCCTCCTCATATGTGGAGAAAATGCAGAAATTGACTGGAATAAGAGTTTTACGAAGGAATGCCAAAACTGGCAGGACTATGTAACTGCATGAGCTTCATTGTGTATGAAGCACTGCTCTCCCATTAACGCCAGTGCTAACTCATTCTTATCATGAACCAAATTTTAGCTCTATTTCACAATTAATTCCCTCTCTTCACACATGAAGATACTAATGGGACCCAGGAATGATTGCAACGATGAGGTCAGCATTGTCTGGTATTAGGATACACTGACAACGCTTTCTCCTGCACCCCTCATCAGCTCAGAGACTTCCACCTCAGCGCATTCAACTTCTAGATCAGGGTCCAGATCTCATTCTGTTGACTGCATGACTGATACATCTCCACAGCTGGGCAAGGAAGAACGGCCTCAGGTAGCTGACATTCAGTGGACCTCCAGAGACATTGGTGAGACTTCAATGATGCAAGGATAAAAAGAGCTGCCTCAGGATTTCTCACAACTCGCGACCTATCATGAGGGAATGTGCTGCACAACACTGGGATATCATATATTGACTGAAGCTGAAAAAAAAACTTCCTAACCTCAGTGCCATGAAATCTTACTACATGTTTCATCAATTAAACTTTCTCCTGAATGGTGATGAGGACCTGTAAAGTGTAGATAATTCAAAGGTGGGATTGGCCAAAGATACTGTTATGGACCAGACCAGATCCCCTGAAAATATTTTAAGAAGGTAGCCTCGACCCAAAGCTTTTCTTATTTTAGAGACAAATATAAAGTGCTGTGTTCCAGATGCAGTTCAACTGGTCAAACTATTTGGTGTTAAGTAAAACACAATTTATTCAAAGACTACAGATAAATACAACAAAAGAAAGAAGAACTTGAAAAAAACAACTCTATTGGAAAACTTAACAGAATAATATATACAGTAACTATTACAAATTTACTGTTCCATTACAGTAACATCCCATAAACACACCTCTTGGCAAAAAGGCAAATTCGGAAATCAGATTTTCTTACAAGCAACCCAGCAGCACAGAGAGAGAAAAAATATCAAGTGAAGCCTCAGAGAGAGCAGCAGCCATTTACTGCAGCTTCCAACCCTGTTGAGACTCCAAAAGCAACTGATGTTGAATCTCAAAGCTAAAAAAAATAAAAACTAGAAATCCTGGATCCAGGCTTCTTCTATTGTTCCAACTTAAAAAAAAACCCAAGGCTTCACAGGTTGTTTGCATTACCACAGATTGCTCATCACCTCTCATTCATTCTCTCTCTTAAAAGAAACCAGGACAAAATACGCCTCTGAAAGCCACAGCATCACCACAATACCACTCATATACAGGTTAAAAATGCATGAGACGTGTGTGTGTTCCTACTTGCAAAGTGACTGGCAGAAACCTGACAGACGTAAGAGACTCTCTGTCCCAAAGTGGGGAAGCCCTGAAGGGCTGAAATGGTGTGGGAGTTGGTCCAAAAGCAACCAAGATGATGTGGTGGTGCTAGTGGTTTGGTGATGACTTGTGTGGATGAAACATGGAAGAGGACGGTGCCCATGGAGCATACAGTGAAATGATAATGATAGTGGAGTCGTGCGAATGCCCAGAAGAACAAACAATGAGCTGCTGCTACTAGGCAACCACTCTGAATTTCATGTTAGGAACTGATGCCACCTTGTTTCTCAGGAAAAGAGAGGAGAATTGAGAGCTGCATAAAAATGAAGAGTGATTAACTCATAATGAGATGCAAATACAAGGAAATTAGATAGTCACTGCTTATTCGTGTGATTAAGAGCACGTCATTTAAACCTTAAGAGGAAAATTGGGAATTTTTCCACAGAGTGGGAGTCTAATATTTTCAATCAGGCTGTATTCTTCCATCTTTCTTGTCACTGCCCAAGCATCATGTGGATAAGTTACTTGGTTCGCTGTCCATGGTACTTCATAAGTTTTGCGATAAATTATTTTCATTTCCAAACTTCCACATATGAGCAGTCATTTCAGCATTACAGGATATTAAGCCCACTTGCAATTAATTGCGATGTCATTGCAGGACGTTGGTTAGCTCAGTTGGCTGGATGGCTGATTTGCAATGCTGAGTGACAACAACAGCACAAGTTCAATTCCCACACCAGCTGAGGTCACCATGCACTTTGTACCTTCTCAAACTTGCCCCTTGTCTGAGATGTAATGATGCTCATGTTAAGGCATCTCCAGATATCTCCTTCTAATAGGAGAACAACGTCTGGGTCTATGACAACTTTACCTGTACAGTCATTAAACCGGGAACTCAGGCTATCATAGAGGCAGAATGCATACAATGACAAATTAGCATATTAAGGGGAACGACTGCAGTAGGCACCATGGGTTACAGACTTAAGGTAGCAGTCAAATAACACTGAAATCAATGATAGCTCTATGCATAATAAGGGCCTCCATAAATAATTCTCATAACATCCTGGAAAGCTCAGAACCACCAGTGACTCAGGTAAAACTATTCTTGGCAACAATAAAGGAGAATCAGGGCGAGTTGTGCTGCATCCACAGGAAAGCCTATATCACAGACACTGAGCCAATTAGCTCCAGAAGTAGAAGTCATTTCTATTCACTGTTCTGGGGAACACATGGAAATAAAGAGATAAAGAATTTCTTTAATAAATTCAGGACATTCCAAAGCACTTTGCAATCAATGGGTTACTCACTGTAGTTTTGGGCTGCATATCTCGGGAAGGATGTAATGGCCCTAGAGCCGGTTCAGAGGAGGTTCATGAGAATGGTCCCAGCAATGAAAAGCTTAACATATCAGGACCATTTGAGGACTCTGTGTCCATTCTTGATGAAATTTAGAAGGATGGGAGGGATCTAATTGAAACTTACAGAAAATTAATCCAGTTCCATTTACCAGAATTTGGCTCATATCCCTCTAAACCCTTCATTGAGAAAGCTTTCTGTTCCTTTTAGGGCTCCATCTGTGGCTTCCTCACAATGCTAAGAATTCAAACCACCAAACATATACTGTTTTCACATGGGCCAAGGAAGTAGGAAATTCTGCTGTTGGGAGCTCAGTCTGTTGTCTCACTTCTCCGTGCCAGTTGTTCCATGCTGTAGCATCAAGCAAGAGACATCAGATCAGCTCAGAACCCAATGTATCAATTCTAATTGAATAAAAACAGAGATTGCTGGAGAAACTCAGCAGGTCTGGCAGCATCTGTGGAGAGAAAGCAGAGTGACCATTTTGTGTTAATAACGTAACTATTCTGAAGGAGGGTTACTGGGCCCGAAATGGTCACTCTGCTTTCTCTCCACAGATCCTGCTAAACCTGTTGAGTTTCTCCAGCAATCTCTGTTTTTGTTTGTTTCAGATCCCCAGCATCAGCAGTTCTGTTTTATTTTGTTTTGTTATTCCAATTCTCATTTCCTTTTGAGTTTAAGGTGGGAGTTGAGGACAAGGCCAAAGAAATTTGTTTCTATTGTTTTGAGGTTCATATTTTTCAGCACAGAAAATGACGTGTGATATTTAATGCGCATGGCATTAGGTCCATCCACTAGCTGGAGGGTGGCAGCAAGTCCACTACGCACATTTTGAGCTTCTTCAACCCAAATTAGCGCCCATCAGGAACCTATCTGATTGGTATTGAGGCTGTCATTGTCTTCAGGATGAATAGTCCATCTCTGAGAGTTGCTGGCCATTCAGAAAACTGACAGCTCCTCAGTACCAACAACATCACTGGGACTACTGCCGGTACTGCAATAAGTCTGGCTAGTGAATGTCACTGGGTCTCTGGGGTAAAGGCAGTTTAGGCAGGGACAGACAGGGAGGGCCCAGTGAATGAAGAAGGGAAGGGGTTTAATATTTAGAGTAGACAAGGTTCATATCCATGGGCAGCCCTTACGTCCCACCGGGCTCTGTGTTGGGTGTGGGCTTACCCAGTTTAATGGCTTACCTGGCAGCTTACCTATCTGGTGTGACCCCCCGCCACCATTGGATAAGTACCAGAGACAGAAAGATGAGTGGTCACCCGAGGGCTATGATTGACCTCCGGGTTGAAAAGCTGCTCTTAACCACTTCCATCCTGAATTTAAACAGTGGAGATCAGAAAGGCAACGTGATCTCCAGGCCCCAAAAGTGTTTCCAATTATATGGGTCATCTAGCCTACCTGCCAGAGATCTTTAATTCCCACCCAGTAAAAGAGAAATGTTTTCTATCATAAACAGCACTGTATTTCCTAATATGGTCTCAAAATTAAGATTGAAAATGTACACTAAAGCCCAAATGATTTCAAGATTGGAGGGACTTTCTAAGGTGGTAAAAATAGAGGAAGTGGCCCGAAATTATATGTCAACCCACCCCAGACACAGTACCTCCCATTTCCACAGGGGCAGGAATGGAGTTAGTTTGGTCTTCATGCACGCACTGGGCCCAGATTCAGCTGGCCATTTAAAAGCTCGGTTGCGTCCATTCAATCACCATTTTGGTAACTCAGCCAATGGAACCCCAAAGTATGAAGGATCAGCCAACTCTGAGTAAGCCTGTTGTTAGTTCTTTTCATTTGGATAGCCAGGTACATATTCAGAGAGCTGACCCTATGCTAATGCTTCCATAGCACATTCGATCAGGAGTCAGGAGGAGGGTGCAGGTATGTGAATTCTCCCACCCCTGCCGTGGGAATGAACATTAGGGCCAATGTGTACTGAGGAATGACTCCAGCTCAGAAACATCAGTAAACAAAAGAAATCAAAGAGTAATCTTACAACTAAAATTAAAAATAATGTTTAATGTTATTTCTTTATTTTCAGTGTCCTTATTCAATAGAAAATGGAGGTTAATGTATCTGCTACAAACAAGTAAAAGCACAAATCAGACTGATCTCTTCAGAAAGATCCCTGCAGAGACTGTGAGAAACACTACATCGGACAAACAGGAAGGAAACTAACAATAAGGGTACACGAACACCAACTGGCTACAAAAAGACATGACCAATACTCACTCATCTCACTCCACATGGATAAGGAGAACTATCAATTCGACTGGGACAACACCAAAATCCTGGGACAAGCTAAGCAGAGACAGGCACAGGAATTCCTAGAAGCCTAGTACTCCACAAAGAAAGCCATCAATAAGCACATTGAACTCGACCCCATATATAATCCATTGCGAAGGAAAACCGAAAGTGAGGCAATCCAGCTCAACGGACTCCAGAGTTTAAAAACCAGGCGGGAAAACACACCGGCACTTCATCGGAGGCTGGACTGATGATGTTACCCAACAGGGTAATGAAATGTCTGCGAAACAACAAACCAGCTCGACGAGCCAACCAACCTCAACACCCACAACCCAAGATACAAATCTACTCCAAAACCTTAGAAAGATCTCTGTACTGTAGGTTATGCTAAAGCTCAATATTTTCTACTTGCCCAGTTTCCTAAAAGCAGAAAACAGACTGCGAAACCAAACTTATTTCCGCTCATCTCAACTCGGTTCTTGAAGGCCAAACTTCATGCATTATTAGGTCTGGCAGCATCTGTGAAGGAAAAAACAGAGCTAACATTTCGGG
>NC_063349.1:40854107-40906029 GCF_021869965.1 Rhincodon typus
CATCTGTGAAGGAAAAAATAGAGTTAACATTTTGCGTTCTGAGGAAGGGTCACCGGACCCGAAATGTTAGCTCTGTTTTTTCCTTCACAGATGCTGCCAGACTTGCTGAGCTTTTCCAGCAATTTTGTTTTTGTTCCTGATTTACAGCATCCGCAGTTCTTTCGTCTTTTATTCATGCGTTATTACTTATATCGCTGCCTCACAGCAGCTACTTAACTTTGATACTCGAAGCACTTTTTAATGGCAAAATAATAATTTTAAAGCAGAACAAAATGTTTAAATATTATTTGTAGAATTGGGGAATGGGTGGCAAGACCACATTGCTATTTTCCATCCCTACTTTCACCTGCAAAGCTAGAATGCCATCTTGCTGTGCAACTGGAACAGGTAGAGGGCAGTAATATTGATTACTCTATTTGAAGACATCCAAGGTTGTTTGAAGGTTTGTGGTGGCTACATACATCCCATCAAGTGATATTTGTTCACGTGATAGTTGATTAAACAAACAAATTCCAAGCTCCCAAGATGAAAAAGAAGATAAAGAAAGAAATTGTGCTTGTGTCAAATACCAGGCAGAAAATACAACTGGAATCAGGCTAAATATGTAAGACTCAGAAAGTGTGTGAAAAAGAAAATAAGAGAAGTAACGAGAGATTATGAAAAGAGACTGGTAGTTGACATAACAGGAAATTCCGAAGTTTTCAATAGGTACATAAATAGTAAAAAGCTTATAAAAGGAGTAAAGCCAATTAAGGACCAGAAATGGGATTTATATATGAATGCAAGGGGCAAGGTTGAGGTATTAGATTAATACTTGGCATTTTATTTTAAACAAGGAAGCAGATGCAAACTAGACCGTAGAAATTCATCACTAAAACATTTCAAAATTGATAAGGAAGAGACACTGGATAGATTGTGTGTACTAATTGTTGACGGGAGACTGGAACCAGATGAGATGCCCCCAAAGATAGCCTACAATGTTTCAATCTTCCTTAGACTTAAGACTGGTGCCAAAGTGCTGGAAAATTACAAACATTATGATCTTCTTCAAAAAAATAGGGTCAAAGAATAAGCCGTACAATTGCAGACCAGTCAGTTCAACGTTGTTGGTGGAGAAACATCTATAGTCTAGTCACATGGACAAATGTAGTTTAATTAAGGAGAGCTACTATTCCTTTTTGTAAGGGATAATCATGTATAACTAACTTAATGGATTCTTTTTGACAAAGTTACAGTGATGGTTAATAGGGATAATGCAATTAACGTAATATTTATCAACTTACAAAATTTGTTTGATATAGAGTTATACAATAGACTTGGAGCAAAATTAGACCTCATGGCATTAAAAAACAGCATCAATGTAGATATAAATCTGGCTGAGTGACAGAAAGCACAAAGCAATAGTATCTTTTGAGCTGGAGGAAAGTTTGTAGTAGAGTTCCCCAGCAGTCAGTTTTGGGATATTCGCTTTTCCTGATATATATCAATGATTTAGATCTTGGTGCACAAGTGATACTTTTAAACTTTGTGGACATTACAAAATTTGGAATAATTTTAAACCGTGTGAAAAACAGCGAAGCACTCCAGGAGAACATTGGCAAGTTAGTGAAGTGCCGGATAGATGGAAATTAAAGTTCAAAGTGGAGAAGTATTGGAAATATATTTTGGTAGAAAAATTTGAGAGAAAGTACAAAATAAAGAGATATACTCAAAAAGTTGCTCAGCAGCAGAGGGGCCTGGGCGTCTATGCCCATAAGCCATTTAAGGTGGCAGTTGATAAAGCATACCGTACCTTGGCTTCATTAATAGGGAATACAATTCGTGATCAGGGAGGTTATGCTCAATTTAATCTCAGCTGGAGAGCTGTGAACAGTTCTGGGAATCATTCTATTGGAAGAATGTGAATACATTAGAGAGTGAGCAGAAGTGGTTCACAAGAATGGTTTCAGCAACAAGAAACCTCAGTGCTGGACCATAAGAGGTCTGGACAGAGTAGGTAGAAACTGTTCCCATTCATAAAAGGATCGAGAATAAAAGGGCACAAATTTAAACCTTTTGTGAAAGAAGCAAATGTAATATGGGGAAAGAAACAATTTTCACACGGTAAGCAGTTAGAACCTGGAATGCACTGACTGGACGTGTGCTGGAGTTAGCTTCAACCAAGGCAGTCAGGAGGGCATTAGATGATTCTTTGAATATAGCAGGGCTACAGGGAAATGGCAGGAGAATGGTACTAAGCCATAATGCTCATTCAGAGGGCAGTGCAGACACAATGGTCTGAATAGCCTGCTTCTGCACTGTAGTGATTCTATCATCACATAAACAAATCCCTATCCTACTTCTTTCAAAATGAAGACCCATGATCTGGAAGCTTTTTGTTCAAGTGTCTTCCTTCCACCTTCTTCTTTGTTTTTAATTCCTAAGAGGAAGGCCATCCTCCATCCATAAGACTGGCAGAGGAGGCCATGATGTTAGACTCTCCCAGCCTAGTCTAAGGTTTCCACCTGGATCAGCATGGTTTCCACAGTGCAGAGGAGCACCCGGCAATGTTACAAAAAGATCAGTTACCCAGGCCAGAGGAAGTGCCACCATATCCTCTCTGTTACCTCACACTCACCCAAACTTTGCCACAGCACCCACCTCTCGCCAATGCTCATACGCTACAACTTTCAATGCAATATCTTCCCTCAGTCACTCTCTCCCAACCCAAATCCCCACCCTACTAGCTCTGCATTGTCTCTGCATTGTCTTCTCACTCACATGGGGTGCCTCACCACTCTCCCCCAGAACTAACATCATCTCACTCAATCTTACCTTTAGCTCATTCCAGGAGAAAATGGCTCAAAATAGAGCAGAGAAAGTCACATTGGATGGTAGGGTGCTGACATTCAGCTGCCCACCCCCAACATGGAGGGATCCTGACCATGACCACACCGAGCAGATGGCTAACTGTGCCAAAAGCCCTGAACAATGCCCTTGACCTACTGTGCCAGGACCCCCTGCCTGAAGGGTGTCTCGCTTGTTTGAGGACTACTCTCTAAGACTTTATGATCTTGTCATTTGTTTGAAGAATGCATTTGGCGCATACATGGCTAGAGTAGGTATGAGATTCTTATGGCATGGTGCCCTACAGCAGCAGATCCACCCCTCCTGACTGACCACTGCTGACCACCAATGACCTGGTTTTGTGTCTGTGCCAAAAGGCAAGGCAAGGTAGAAATATTGTGAGCCTTTGAACTCTGGCTGAGGTGGGTAAAGCACAAAGAAACAAGGTTAGGATGCTGTGAGCTTCAAAGCCAGCAGAAAGTGAGTGAGTGAGCACTAAGAGGTCAAGCGACGGGCATTGAGATGCACGCTGGTCCAATCCAAGAAATGGGTGCCTGTTCCTGCAACCAAAGTGTTGTTGCTGCAGCATTACAATGAAAGATGCCAAAGTACTGCAAAGGGCAGCATTAATGGACAGAAACATTCTGTAAGCAGATCAGAGATATGCCATGATGGTGCAGTGAGGCTGGTACATGTCAAATGCCAAAGTTGCCAATAGATGTTGGGTGCATGTGGCTGCTGCCCAAAGGGATGTTGGTGCCAGATGTCTAAGTTTGAAGTCCAAAGAATAAAATTCCAGCTGGAGTCACCAGGTAACATCTCTGCCTTTCATGCCAGGAATAAATAAGGTGAGATCAGGTAATAATATGAATGACAATGAGTGATAATGCATGCAAATAGGCCTCTCACTGCTCATTACTAAGAATCATGTCTGGTCATTCTACAATTCATTGACAAATTAGACTTTTTGAGCTCAACATTGGGAAGGTCACCCTGCATCTCTCTGAATTTTCCCAAATTTGTTACCATGCATGATGTCAGTCTGGGATTGGGAGAATTCTGCTCACTATTTGCAATCAATAACATTGAAGAATAGGAAGAAAAGACGAGGGCCAGAAGTACTTTTGAGAATAAATATTTTATAGAATTTTGAGGAGAGCAGATAAACAATTCAAAATTCTGTGAGTGGATGCCAGATTTCTGATAATTAAATTGAATTTTGCACTCAACTAAATAATTAATTCTTACTTCATGACCAAATTACATCAGGCAGTAAGTACATCCTTATTATTCATTACTCATGGTACCTTGCTTTGTGCATTAATGTGCATGTGAATTTAATGTGTTCTGTATCAGCCTAAAGGGAAGACTGGTGAAGGTCTAAAATAGGACTTCCTAGCTCACGAAGACTTAGAATCTAGGAGGCAGCTTTCATCTTCAACTGCCAAGAGGAATGATAAAGTAATAACGAAAGGTTAGATGGATTGGCTATGCTAAATTGCCCAAAGTGTGGGAAACGCAGAAATAGAGTAAAGGGTGGGTCTGGGTGAGACGGTCTTCAGAGAGTCAGTGTGGACTCGATGGGCCAAATGGCCTGCTTCCATACTGTAGGGAATCTATAAAGCAGAAAGATTTTATTTAGAATGTGTTGGTCATTCGACTGAAAATGGCTCTAACATCCTTATACAATGGGTTGAATCTTACAGATTTTGGGCAAATTGTTAAATTTGGTGGAGTGATTCTCACCCCAAGGCTGAGCAGGTTTGCTCACTGTATCTTATCTAACTCACTACATTAATTGGTGTTATCAGCCCTTATGGTGAGTATCATGTCAGATTTCCACCCCATCTTACTACTTGGCATTCTCAGAGCAACCCACACTACAATAGAGATCCCCCAACTGACCTGCATCCCTGGCGCCGGTGCCATATATAAAATGTCATTGTGTACCCAGACACGCGCTGTTACTCTGGTTAGAGCCCAGATTCCAAGTGTGAAGCATTGACACTTTTGTGGCTTGTATCAAAATGAATATAGGGCACTAGGAGCTTCAGATTGTGAAGTTCTAAAAGTTTCAAATCATGAAAATGTAGAACACCATAATTACAGCTTCTGCTGGAACAGGATTGCTTATGGGAAGTGTGGTAGGACACAGGAAGAGGGAACTGTTTTTGGAAGATACTCAGAAATGGTGGCATTGAGCTGTAATAGACAGGTATTTCACCATAATTCAGTCATTCATGGGCCAAGCATACGACATATTATCACATCAATCAGTTCAGAAACTGGTATTGTCACTTCCTCAAGGAAATTCTGAATTATTCCTACAATATCACAATCAATTTGTTACAAACCTGTATAACTGAACATTTCTGAAAGAAGCTGTTTGATATGCAAAATATGGACTATTTTCTGTACCTTGGGAACCTCCCAAGTCACAAACAATGGAAATCATCATCACCTCCAATGTGCCAGTTCAGCCTTCAGCCAGCTGGAGAAAAGACTAATTTAGATCCAGTATCTCATATCAGAGATGAATGGTACAGTTTACTGTGTAGTGGTGAGCCCCACATTTGTGTACACTTTGGAGACTTGTATGGCCAACATCAGTCACCTCAAAACACAATGGAAAAACTACTACAGAGATAGTAGGAACTGCCGATGCTGGAATCTGAGATAACAAGGTGTAGAGCTGGATGAACACAGCAGGCCAGGCAGCATCAGAGGAGCAGGAAAGCTGACGTTTTGGGTCTGGACCCTTCTTCTGCTCCTCTGATGCTGCCTGGCCTACTGTATTCATCCAGCTCTACGCCTTGTTATCTCTGGAAAAACTACTAGCACTGATTTTGACAGATCCTGCAAAACCCATGACAGGGAAGTGAGTCCAAAATTAGCATCCTTTCCCAAGTGTGCAGGCTGTGTCTTCTTATTTTTAATTGTGGCCTGAAATGTGAAAAGAACTGTGAAAGCAAGTGAACTGACAGTCCTTGTAAGTACTGTTTGTACAACTGCTAGTTCAAACCACAGTAGGAAAGGTTTAGATGGACTGGAACAAAGGGTTGTATAGAATTGGATATTCAGCTGGCAACAAGTAACTAATGGGTCTGCGGTCTTGATACCAGTTACCTTGTGACAAAGGTCTGCTGCCTGTCAACAACCATGTAATTAGTTTTCAGGTGGGTCAAGTGCTTGGGGATATGAACAACATAGGGAGATTCCATCAGATCTTCACAAGCTCAGGAGCTGTGCCTGTTCTGATCATCAGAGAAGAATCAACACCATCTGAATCTAATACAACTTGTGTGACACAACTTGATTATTTGCATCTTTTTGAGACTACTGTGCTTGTTTAATCTACCACTTAATAGAATTAAAGTGTGCAATTCCACATTCTGATTGAGCATCAATCAAGCTGAGCTGTGCTGCTTATGGTTAATAGTTCAATTCATTTTACCAAGTGAACCAGACTAAAGTAAGGTGTGTTCTGTTTCAGGCAAGAGTGAAAAGCAACAGAGTGTATCAGCTGAAATAGCTCAGTTGGGGGAAACATTAGACTGAAGAAATAAAGGTTCCCTAGTTCAATTCTGGGTTTTGGCAGAATAAGCAGCATTGTTGTTCTGTTTCAGTTTTCCTTTAGGTGCAATGGTAGTGTCCCTACCCTTGAGGAAAGGAGGCCCCACCTGCTCCGGACGTATGTAATAACATCTCTGAACAGGCCATTTAGGAGGAATAAAAGAACAGATCAGAGTTGCACATAGCAATATATTCAAATAAAACACCACAATTTGAAGCATTAAGCAAGCAGAGTTGACGTGTGTTGTACTTAAATAATCAATGAATACTTGAAAATGAATGATTTATACTTGATTAATCTCAATTTGTAATCTCAATTTGTAATTTGTAATCAACTTTTAACTGAATAATTGTTAGATTCCTGGTAACTAATTGGTTAAATATAATAGTTTAAATAACAGTGGAACAGTGGATTTCCACAATGGTCATAAGAAAGGCTTTGAGCAATAATGAGGTAAACAGAAATGCGTACAGACGGCATAAAATATGAAGGAATTCTTAAAAACTTTGATGTTAATTTTTAATAATGAAGACCGAAAGAAACATATCAGCAAGAATAATATAAATGCCTTTCTCCATGTGGAGATTAAGAATACGCAAGGCTCTAATTCTTCCTATAAGACATATTTCTAAACACATGAACTTCTCCCAATGGCTATATGTCAGCCACATACGATGCTACATTGATCAATATGCATGTGGGAATTGTGTTATCATGCGGTGCTATCTTCAATCATATCCTCAGATACTTGTATCAACCTAAAGTAATTTATACATGTATCAAGCACTGATTCATCCACCAGTCACTAACTGAATTCAATGGCAATGAAGTCAGTAACTATCTGGTGACAGACTCCGACCTTTCTCAGGGCAAAGCTTTGGCATCAAAGAACTACCAACCAATAAGATGGCTAGCAACTCTTTGGTCTCAGCAGTGTCACTCTGGACCTGTGAAGACGAATCAGTGGAGTGCAGAGAAGTGGGCTATACCAGGGCCATCCAGGTAGTTTTTGGTGAGGGAAGTGTGACATTTGACTGGGAGGGTGGGGTTGGGCTGGTCTAGGTGCCACCAACACACTTTTTTACAGGTTGAGCCCTGAAGAAGGGTCACTGGACCCAAACAATTAACCCTGCTTTGTCTCCACAGATGCTGCCAGACTTGCTGAGTTTTTTCCAGAAATTTCAGTTTTTGTCTGCTTTTACAGGTGACTTCCCAATTTGGTGTTCAGCCTTCACATTGTTGGTAGAAGACTGGTAGAGACAGGATGAGTTCTTTTGAAGCTGACTATGTTGTTCTACATGAATCTGTAAAGCTTAGAAAGGGTTAGTACTTGACTGAGCACAATACACATCACCCACTGTGAAGATGTCACGTGGATTTGTTAAGAGAATAAAGTAGGATCTCATGGGAGACAGACCTAGTCTTTCAATAGACTTTGCAGTGCTATCGTCTGTATTCTACTAATCTGTAAATAGTTGCAGAGATGTAAAGAACGACACCTTATTTACACTAAAAGATTTTTCTCATTATACGAAAGGTGGTTACCATTGTACATGCTGTGCCCTGTAATCCCCTACAGAACCCAGACGCTTATAAGATACAGTTGGCTGCGCACACATGGTGATTAATGAGGGATTCGAGGATTTTATTTAGCAGCACCAGTCCAAATCAGTTAAATATCCTAGTAAGCCAGGGAACTTCAAAGAAGGAAAATATTCTTTCTTAAGGACAGAAAGTCTCTTGAGACTTGATTGCAAAATCAAAGCTGAAGAATTTGTCAAAGAATGTCAGAGAAAGTATTTCAGACCTGATTCTAGACTCTCCAAAACCTGTTCACAAAGTACAAGGCAAAAGTCAGGAGTGTGATGGAATACTCCCCACTTGCCTGGATGAGTGCAGCCAACAAAACTCAAGAAGCTTGACACCATCCAGAACAAAGCAGCCCGCTTGATTTGCACTGCAAAATCTATTCTCTCCACTACCATCACTCAGTAGCAGCAGTAGTGTGTACCATCTCTAAGATGCACTTCAGAAATTCACCAAAGATCCTCAGACAGCACCTTCCAAGCCCATGACTGCTTCCATCTAGAAGGACAAGGGTAGCAGATGCATGGAAACACCACCATCTGAAAGATACCCTCCAAGCCCTTCACTATCCTAGCTTGGAAATATATCATCATTCCTTCAGTGTCGCTGCATCAAAATCCTGGAATTCCCTCCCAACAGCATCGTGAGTTTACCTAAACACATGGACGACAGTATTTCAAGAAGTATTCACCATCATCTTCCCAAAGGCAAGTAGGGATGAGCAGTAAATGCTGGCCTCGCCAGTAATGCCCACATCTCATGAGTGAATAAAAAAGTTGTAAATGTTTTTTTTAATGCCATCCTAAGATGCTTCCTAATGGATAACATCTCAAAGTAAATGAGAATGTGAAGCCAACTCAGCATCTGCTGAGGAGACTTCCAACTGCCCTCAAGTTCAGCTTGGAAATCAAGATGAAAGAGGTTGAGAAGTGTCATCAAGTGACAAACAAACAGATTGGATTAGCAGTGTTGGGGGAGAGATTTCAAACAGGAGTCTTGAGTCATGTGTCTAGCAGTACAAATTGATCTTTATTCAATAATCTTTACTATTGCAGCATGGGAGAGGTCCTTGGAAACAGGTTCCAGACACTCTACCTCTCTCAGCCAACTATAGCCAATCAATTGTTAATTGATTGATTGATATATTGTCAAGTGTACCAAAGTACAGTGAAAAGCTTTGTTTACGAACAGTACAGGAAGATCATAGTAAGCAAAGATGTACAGATCAAAATGACTTAGACAGAAGTGCAGGTTACATTGCACAGGGTGTGCACTAGGTGAGATCACTTTAGCAAGATCAATCTTCTTTGAGGCTAGAGAGTCCCTAATCAGTCTAATAACGGCTGGGAAGAAGCAGTTCCTGAACCTGCTCATGCGTGTGTTCAGGATTCTGTATCATCTGCCTGACGAAAGAGCTTGTAGGAGATCATTACCGGGGTGCGATGGGTCATTGATGATGTTGGCGGCCTTTTTGCAGCAGCAAGCCATCCATGTTACAGTACCTCTTCCATGTTACAATATTTACATGCAACATTGATGTCATTGTTAGGCACATCTCCCTAAACTACACATCCAATCCTGTATACACACAATCAATGGTAAACAACACTATGGTCAGCCCTAGGTCCACTCATGATCTCATGATGTTTACCAGACACCTTAAACAACTTTCTTTGGAATCTTACAATGCATCTCATTCAATCACGTTCCAACATTGACAGTTATACTCCTTCCCAGAGTTTTGCCAGCTGCATCACATTAATTGCCAATAAACTGCATATTTGCTTAGCACCAATGATTTCTTTCAAATCCTGTTATTTAATTTAAATTCCCTACTAACCTTATTTCAGGATGCTAATTTCTACCAATTGTTATAAAATTTGTGATTTTGGTTCTAATACACAGTTACATAGTCATACCTAATGTTATAATTCTTTGACGAAGCTGACAAACTGGGGAGCAGCTTCTCTCTATCCTTGGGAGATCAAACAAATGCGGTTTCTTTGTTGTGCCACTGCAGTTATGACTTACTATTTTACTACAGCAACTATTTGAATTCCATTGATAAGTGTGAAATTCAATCGCTTCCACAGCTTTACCAAATCATTAAAAGAAACTTATTTGGATTCAACAGGACCTCATCCTGACCCCTGTCTTGTAATTTGTCTCTGTCATTATCTAGGTGCTTGCCAAGCAGTGAAACTACAATTGTTTATTTTCTTGAAGTCACACTGACCATGTTTTACAACCTCTTTATACCACCTACCATACTAGGTGTCTCTTGGTGCTCTCTTAGAGGTCATCCGTTCACACCATTTGTCACTTCATCTTCCCTTCTGATCAATGGGCCTCTCTTCACTGTCTAAGGTTGACTTCTCATAGGAATTCAGCAAGATCCCTTCATGTTAGTTTGTAGGTTGCATTTCTAATCTACAGTTACCTAAAAAGTTTGGAATAATGTGGGATGAGACTTTTCCTTCTACATTTTACTAAATAACAAACTTCGGACTGTGGTTAGTCACCATTTGTCTCTTGTCTAGGTTTTTCAGGAATGCTCCTTATCAAAAATGCTTATGTGCTTAGAGCTGGCTGTCCACAGAAAACTAATTAAATCCCCCTGTCTTTTCTCACTGGAGCCCTACAATGATTCCCACAGGACCTTTCATTATCTTATCGGTAACTTTGTATGGAATAACCACAAGCCTGGTTCTGAAAGTCTGCTGCGTGCTAATTCCTTTACGGCCATTTTATGTCAGCTAAAAAGCCCTAAGCAGGCATTTTATGTCAGCTTTAGTCATAGGCAGCTGCAACGGCAGCATATTATTAGTATAAGAAAACAGAACCTGGAAAGCTGAGAGTATGTATTAGTCTGAAAGACATAATAAAATCCAGAAGAGATCCCATGCCATCAATTTTTAAAAAAATTGCCAAACCTCCTGAGACAAAGGGTTTTACCATTCTTAATGTAATGCATGGTGACTGGCAAACAACAATTTTCTAGCTATGTTCTGGATGGCATTTGGGAGATACAGATGCCTACACATGCCATTTGACATTACTACCGCTCTGGAAGAGTTCAACACAGACAACATGAGAAAGTCAGTGACCTTCCCAGAGTGGAAGCTCTCGTAGGATGATGTGCTAATTTATGGATGAGGAGACGCTATGGAAGAAGGCAGACCCCAGTCAGAAGATAGGGCAACTGCTGATAGTGCTCACCAAATGAACTTAAAGCTGAACAAGAGAAAATGCATTTGAAGATGTCTGAAGTCAAGTATTTAGGTGTTGTGCTGAAAAGAAAAGAAATTTGCCCATAAACAGTCAAAGAGAGAGCTTAGTCAGAAGTACAATGACCAACAGATGTAAAAGTAGTATAACAATTGTTGAATTTAGGAATAATCTAGCAAAGTGCTATCAGAATGTGAACCACTGCACAAACTGCTAAGGATGTGCAGTGATTCTGGGGTTCAGATCTAGAAGTAGTTTTCACAAGAATCAAACAATTACTGATGACAGCACTAGTGCTAAGATACTAAGTTATCGATGATTAAGTCAACTTGAAATGTGATACCAGTGAGACTGGACTTGGGGCAATCCTTACTTAACAGGTCAATCAGTTGTGTTTGCTTCCATGGTGTTAACACACATTGAACAACACTGTGCACAGGTTGAGAAAGAGTGCCTGGCTATTGTTTCTGCTTGTGAGTATTCTGTTTGGCAAAGATGAACGGGGACAGTAGAGTATGACCACAAGCCACTTCAAAAACATCTTTCTCAAATCACATCCATCTGCTACAAAGCATCCGCACAGAATGTTACCTTTCTTGGAGAGACATTATTTGGAAACAGGTTTATATTATTAAATAAAAACCAAAAGAACTGCGAATGCTGTAAATCAGAAACAAAACCAGAATTTGCTGGAAAAGCTCAACAGGTCTGGCAGCATCGGTGAAGAGAAATCAGTTTCAGGTTCAGTGACCCTTCCTCAGAAGGACCTGAAACGTTAACTCTGATTTCTCTTCACCGAAGCTGCCAGACCTGCTGAGGTTTATATTACTGACTTGCTGTTAAGAGAAGCACTCTCTAGATAGAAAGTTGAAAGATGCAGATACAGAGTATGCAACCTTCCAGCTTCAATGAGCATCAAAAACGCAAGGAAGTCACCAACCCAGTAAAGACATTGAATGTCAAATATAAGCATATCACTTTGATCAAACACTCACCACAGGAACCACAAACACTGGAAAATGAATAGCACTCAGGAATGAGTAGATACCAGAGAAGCTGCTAAGAACAACTTGGGCATGTGCCATTTATAAATCTTTCAAGATTGTGAATGAAATGTGCTGGCAGGAACAGACTAAAGTGGGATTGACTAGAGTGAATACACGGCTCTTGTTCATGAGTGATAATTTTCTTTAAAATGGAAAATTGTACCTTAAAGGATAGTTCATGTATTTATTTTTGTCTTTTTATGAAAAGGATGTTGGGAGAAATGCATTTATACATTATATACTTGCCTTGCCATAATCATATCACACCTAATAATGCTGCTTTCATTTTACAATGAATAGCCACTAAACACACCTCACGAAATTGTTAGGAAAATGATGAACACACCATTATCTGCTTTCCCTCCCAATTCTACAGTTTCACATATCCCCTCCCCACTTCCTCTAACCCTGCTCACAAAGGGGATATTAAATTCTGCCCCAAATTCCAAAAGAAAATGCACCAAGATGTGTATGTATGCATTCATTTTGTCTCAACTGCAAATTATCAGAATTTATTCCCATTGTCAGAGCCTCACTGATTTTTCTTTTTTTTCCTTTTTATCAGTTTTGGTTCAGACTTGTGAACTGGGAACTGTGCGCTAAAGATGACTTTTGGACTGTGGATAACAGCTTGTGTTAATAGAAAAACAGACTAAACAAGCTTGTGTTCATTTGTGAGGCCAGGCCTGAAAGTTAATTGCAGGTTGGTTGCTGACCTAAAGGTTCTGCAGATGCTTCATAACCAGGGGGGAGCATTATGTTTAAACAGATAGTAAAAGTTGCTATTAACAAGGTCAGTACCTGAAAATTGGTTCCATCAAGTCTGGAAAAGATGTTGTGCTCAGCAAATAATTGATACTGAATGGTAACTGGGACATCACGAAGGAGACAGTCAGTCTGTCAGTGAGTTGTCATAGTTTAAATTGGGTTTTGGGCTGTGCTTTTGGCGGAAAAGAGATCTGACTGTTGATTGTACATCGTAAAGATTTACAAGTTCCCTGCCTAACCACCCATGAGTAGCTCTTGGAAGTTCAGAGAATAGAAAACTAAGTTAAAAGTATGACTGCCTTTTTCTGAGTGAACTGTGAAGGTGACCCTGATCGACAGCTTCAGAAAATCAACAGAGAAACTATCAGCTATGCCTGTCGAACAATGCATTGTGAAAACTGGTTAAATGTTCTGTCCAGTTTTGTTTTTTTTCTAATTTATCTCTTAGCTGTGTTTGTTTGCCTGTCTTTTGTGTGAAAGGGGCTGAAAACAAAGGTTTTTGGGTTAAAAGCATGGACCAATTAGATTACTTTGTTGTTTACTTTCGCTCTGCTAAATTATAGAATCGCTATGGTGTGGAAACAGGCCATTCAGCCCAACAAATCCACACTGATTCACCAAAGAGCATCCCACCCAGACTCACCCCCCCTACCCTATCTCCACAATTCCCAGGGCTAATCAACCTAGCCTACATGTCCCTGGGCACTATGGACAATTTAGCATTGCCAATCCGCCTAACCTGCACATCTTTGGACTGTGGGAGGAAATCAGAGCACCCAGAGAAAACCACACAGACGGTCAGTTGAGGATGGAATTGAACCTAGGTCCCTGTCACTGTGAGGCAGTTGTGCTAATCACTGAGACAATAAATTGCTATGTCTTTATTTAAGAAATAAAACCAGTGTCTCAAATTGATTATTTACAGAGTCTGGGATTGGTTACTCAAAAGTCTGGTTAGAAATATTGAGATAAATTTTGGGGGTCTTTGAAGGTTTTAATTTCATTGTGCTGTGAATACAGAAGTAGAAAAGCTTATTTGGTTCAGCTGTCTGTCTCACTGTTGTAACACCATAAACTTAAAGTTCAAAGTAAGTAAGATTTATATTTTGTGCAAATTTAAGGTTGTAATGAATAGTTTTCACCTTGCTATCCTCAACAATTAAACAACAGATTCTCCTTTAGGAGTAAGTAAAAATAAGTAGAGTCATTGTTGTGCCACCAGACCATACGGCTACTCCTGTCATGAGAGGGAGAGAGAGAGAGAGAAATGACTGGAGGTGGCTTAGCCTGAGGGTCACCAATATTAAATAAGTTGTCAGAAATGACTCTGGGAAAACTGATTATCAATTGGCAAAACCAGCATTGAAATGAGGGTTCAAAAGATTTTCCCTTTGTGAAGTGACATGTACAATTTTAGTTATATTAATTTGACAAAGATTTGTTGAACGCTTTACAGAAAAGGTTGTTTACATCCACATGACTCTAGATCATAAGCTATTAATATCTACAGAGAATGTATAGAATACATGTTTATTTTACCTTTATTTGCTCTGAAGCATCAGCTTTGCTGCAGTAAGACTGTAGCAGAATGCTAATGACTACAGTGTGCGATGAAATTGTCTGGTTTAATTTTAATGCAGATAATAATTTCCCTGTGTACATTTCACTGCAGAACAAGAGTTGTTCTTTCAATATTCATGACCTGCTTTGCTTTTAGGCAAAACCAATTAGAATTTTCTGCACTCAACATTATTATTTTCCAATATATTTTCTAGTGCTTCTTTCACTTGCATCTGGATACATATAACCAGTTAAAACATAATCCACTAACAAACTCTTTCATTATATTGAGTTTCTAATGCTGTCAGGTCAGATCTAACTTAAATTGTGTCAATGTATTTTGTACCAGAATCTCTAACTAATGACAGTGAAATTATACTCAATGCATAAAACTGTTAGAACAGCATATTACTGTAGTAGAAATAATAGCTTGTTAAACAATACCAGTTTTCAACAAACCTGAAGCTAACTTTTCTTCCCTCTCCTCCTGCCAATGGTTGTTCAGCAAAAAGAGCTGAAACAGAAAGTGCTGGACAAAGTCAACAGGTCTAGCAGCTTCTGTGAGGAGAGAAACAGAGTTCACTTTTTGAGTTCATTGTAATTCTCCTTTGAACGTTTAGTTATTTCTGTACTCTCAGTCTTATTTCAGAGATCCAACATTGGTTGTGCTTTTAATTTATTTGTATGTTCGGTTCAGTAGGTGCCAGCATCCAGTGCTGTGCCTTATCTATGTGACACAGTTCTTCATCAGTAATCTAGAGGCTAATGGTTAGAAATTTGAAATTATCCTATTTGAAAGCCTGAGTATCTATCTAACCATGATAGACTTCACTCAAGTCTGTTCCTGTATTTAGTCCTCTCATATATACTCTTTGGCAAGAGTCTAACAACAGGACATGGTACATGAGGTTAAACAGCTTTTCCTATCCCGTAATGTGAGGACATCTAAATTAATGGAATATGTTGCCACAGCTAACCCAGCAGACACCAGAGAAGGAACCTGGAATATTATGCCCAGAAAAACATTACCCAACGCATTTACCCAATGCGTTTTCAAGAGAAACAATCAAGCATTTCCATATCAAGGAGATTAGACACAAAAGTTGCTGTAGAATTTTACTGTTTGAAGAAAAGAATAATATTGACATTATGCAATGACAACTTCTTTCATCTGAATTACTTGTCTTATTTATATAGAATGCATGGGTGGTTAAGCAAAACATTGGATTCTTCCTTTTGATTCACCCAGATATTTATTCCAATGTTTGTTTGAGTGACTGGATTTGTTTAGGTATAAATAAAATTGATCTATAAACATAATGCACGTGACATTGAAGCGTTGCAAGTCAGGGATGTCGTTCCTACAGACCTGAATGATAACTGACTTATCTTCAAGAGCCTTTGGGTTGTTATGGCTGGTTTCCATGGCAACAGCAGCAAGTCAGAGCTATAAAAAGGTCCTTCATAACATTTTGCATGAATGCAGGCACTGCGGATTGTGCTCGCGAAGCTCTGTACCTAACGTCATGCACTATTCATATGGTTTTCGGAGTACTTGTTGTTGATTTAGTCCATAGAAAGAAATTGCTGCTATGAGGCCGTTCTGAAATTTGTAAGGAAAATGGGATCTACCTACAGTTCTACAACACAGAATGTGGTTTAAAATAGCAAACTAACCTGCTGAGCTGCTTGAAGCAATCAGTTACCAGACAATGGGCAACAGCAGAAAAAAACCAGCTGCAACCTGAAACAACTGCTAAACTGCGCATTTTCAAAACAGCCCAAGCAACATTTGTTAACCCAATAATTGAAATGTCATTCATGCAGCCCGGACAATGCTTATAACCAAAGATCAACATTTTCACAATTATGCAGATCACTTTATCCAGCTGTGACATAGACATAATTCCAAAATATTCTCATAACATTGACCCATCTGTTTTGGCTCCTCCAATTCTCAATTCAGCTAGCATTCTTACATCATTAAAACTGGAATTCTCTTCATGCTCCATGAAATTGTGCATCATGAATCTGCAGAGTTCATAATATTTAAAAGTACTAATTAATATTTAAACCTAATTTACACATATTTCAAGCTGACGGACTGATACAATTTAATATATTGAACTGGAATTTGAAATAAGACTCTTCTTTCTGAACGTCCAAACACACAAACTTCAAAAGTACATTAGAATAACAGCAAAAGCTCAAATTTGACCCAGTTGCCATAACTTTGAGGAGCCAATTAACTAGAAACCAAATCTCAGTCTTCGATAATCTCAGTTGAGGGTCATATTGACATTGTGACTGTCCCCAGTTCACCTTGTTTAAGGAAGGATAATTGGATCGTTTTCCATTCCTGATCCCTATCCAGCAATGTGGACATAGAGGGAGGCCAGGATTAACTCAGCTACAATCCATTCTCAAGTCGAATAATCTTCCTAATACTCCCTCCTGTTAAGACTTATGCATAAACGATGGGAGCTCAGGAAAATCATGGACTATTATTAAACAGAATTGTCACCCAGCAAAGATTTAACACCTGGAGGAAAAATAAGAAAGTCAAATTATTGAAGAAAACCTCTATAGAATAATAACCATTGAACAAAAAAAGAATTTTATTAGAACTTGCCTGTTACATGAGTTCATCATAAATTCTATTAAACCAAGATTGAAATCAATAAAATAAGGTGCCAGTAAACCTTTAAAGCCTAAGTGACCATTATTCATAGAATAGGATTGTAGACTGGCAGAATGGGTACAGCCGTTCTACACGTTCTTATGTAGTCTTCTACACAAGAAGATTATTATCTCCATTGTACAATTGCTGGCTATCTGCAAGTGCAAATCAGCTTATCCCGCTTACTTCCATTTTTAACAACTGGATCCTAACCACAGCCATATGTCGCTATTTATTTTTTTTACCAACGACTTTAAATTAGTCTCCACTGATTCACGACCTTTCTACCAACGGAAACAGTATCTCTCTATCTCATGTGGCTAGCTCCTTTGTGATTTGGTCTATAGCTATTGAATCTCCTTTCAAAGATCTCTCAGGAGAACAGTCCCAGCTTGTCCAATTTCTCCATTTAACTGAAATCTCTTATCCCTGAAATCATAATTCTGAATCTTTTCTGCACCTTTCAACATTCTTCACAACCTTCTTAAAGTGGAATGAACAAAATTGGACACAATGTTTCAGTTGAAACAGATCGAGAATTCCATAAAGATTTACCATCACTTCCTTCATAATCCCATGTCCTGTCATGAAATGGCTTCAGAATAGGTAACGCTTTTTCAACTATTCACAGTCCCCATTATTACTTATCCAACTTCTCTTCTTTCCTGGCCTACAACCAACAATCCTTTTGTCAACCTACCCTTACTTTCTCTTTCTGTGCTCCCTCTCCACCTATCCACCCACTCCTTCCTCTTTACCCCAACTCCACACCCCACCCTCCAGGTCCTGTCATCAGCTTAAATACCATCTTTTCCTAGCTCCTTCTAGTCCTGAAGAAATGTCACAGAATTTGAAACATTAACTCTGCTTTTTCTCCACAGATGCTGCCAGGTCTGCTGAGATTTTACAGCGATATCTGTTTTTGTTTGCTTTATCATCACTTCCTTGGTTTTACACCCTATGTATTAGGTCCAGGATCTCTTGTATCATGTGACAGCATATCTTGGAGCCTTTTCACATCTGTCCTGTCCTCATAATGGTCACTTCTAGCAGTTTTAAATAGTATAATCCTTTCTCATGACCAGAGTGCTTTTGTTTCCAAACTATCACAATTTGTCAAGAGCAGTCAAAGGGCGATCTTTGTCATTCCATGAATATCTCCTTTCTTTACTAGAACACTCTGCTTGATACATTCTCACACTGTGAATTAAACGCAAGAGTAATTCATGAAGGCAAGGTAAGAGAGTATGGTTGGGAGGTGGTGGGGAGGGGTTGATGTTGAGCAGGAGTTTAAGTCACAGACCAACCACGATCTAATTGAAAGGCACAACAGACTTGAGGAGCTGAATAATCTACTCAGGATCTCATTTTTTAAAGTGAGGAACTGAATTGATTGAGCAAAGAAAACCCTTTTTTTTACTATTCATTCGCTGGTTAAATAATGATGGCTAGGCCAGCATTTATTGCCTATTCCTCATTGCTCACAGTGCAGTTAAGAGCCACCACATTTCTCTGGGTCTGGAGTCACATGTAGGCCAGACTAGCTAAAGATGGCATTTTCCTTCTCTAAAGGACATTAGTGAACCAGATGGGATGTTCCAACAATCAACAATGGATTCATAGTCATCATTAGACTCTTAATTCCAGATTTTTTTTTTAAATTCAAGTTCCACCATCTGACAAGGCGGGATTTGACCCTGGGTCCCCAGAACATTTGCTGGATCTTTGGACTAACAGCCCTGCACCACCTAAGAGTTGTGGTAGTAGCAAAGCAATTAGAAATGAAAATGGCACTGGGTTTTAACTGCAACATTTGACCACAGAACACACAGGCATGTAGGAACATTGGATTGAAATTTGCCAGGCCTGTGGGGGCAGATTTGGAGGAGAGATGACTGGCAAAAACGGTGAAAGAAGCCAAAAGGTGGCAAGCCCACAGTATCTTCCCACTGCCATCATATCTTGGCAGGGGTAGGAAAGATAGTAGTAGATGGCCCACACATCCGCGATATAAATGAGGCATCAATATCACTGTTTAAGCAACACTTGCTGCACCTGCCAACATTTTACCAGCAGCTGGAGGACCCCTGTCAATGTGGAAATCTGAAAGCCTTCCCATCGATTATGGAGGGAAGGATGTAGCATGGACTTCCTATTTGGGTACTCTGAGGCCTATGAAGAGATTTCCTCAGCAGACCACCATACAACTCCTTCCAGCCTGGTAACAGGGCCACCTGCAGTGAGTGATTCTCCTCCTGTATCCTGGCTGAGTGGGTCCTGTCAAAATCAGACCCTACTGCCCTGGTTTTGAGGGCACATGCAGCCACCAATATGCCCTTGTGTTGCTGGTAAGACCACTGTGAGTGGTGGCACTGCTTAGTTTACAGGACTGCTAGCCGTCAGCTTTTTGGGGGCAGCTCACATGCCTGAGTTGGGATGGCAGCCTTGTCAACAGCTACATTCTGATTTTTCTTCACAGATGCTGCCAGAATTGCTGAGCTTTTCCAGCAATTTCTGTTTTTGTTCCTGGTTTACAGCGTCCACAGTTCTTTCTGTTTTTATTTTGTCCACTACCACATTGGGACATTACATGCACTTCTGACTATTGTGCCATAGGATTTAGCTGGCTGTAAAAAATATAGGAGGAATGGGGCTTAAGCTAGGATAAGGCATGTGTAACTTGAGGAAACATGGATTTTCCATGTTACAGGTATCATGATAATTTTCTTCATTAATTTTTGCTGCTTCATATGCACAGGTCATCTGATGACTCAAAGAATGTGAGTGTTAGAGCCCAGTAGTCAGGAATGTTCCAATGCTAATGATTGGACAGTGATATTAGATAACATCAACTGGCAAACAGTTGGAATCCAACATATCACCTCAAACGATTGCAGTGTCCTTCAATGGGAAAGAAGAAAGTAAGTAAGATTCTTGTTTGTGATTAGTAACAAATGACCCCTTGTGGAAATTGGCATGTGTTGACTTATTGTCAAATATACTGGATAGCTTCCAGTCCCTCAGAACTACAGCACAACAAAAAATGCATAATTCATAGATGAAATATTATGTCAGCCCCAGTTACCGTGTCTTATTCGTGGCACCACACTTTAGGAAGAAAGTGAAGACGCTGAAGAGTGTAGAGAATAGGTTTACGTGAATGGTTCCAAGCATGAGAGATTATAGTTACATGGATGGACTGCGTCATTAGAGCAGAGAAGGCTAAGAAAAGATTTGGAAAAGGTGTTTAAAATCATATGCTAGTGATGGCAATAACAATTTGCAATAGAAAGTTCCACATCCTAAGCACTGTTTTTGTAAATATATAGAGTTGGATTTATAAATGGCTGTCAGATATTTGTATCCCTTAGTTTTGATCTCACTGCAAAGGGAAACACCTTTTCTGCATCCAGCCTATCAAATCCTTTCATTTTCCGGTGAATAGAGCCCCACCTTGCACAACATCTCAGGACCAATCACCTCAGAAAATCTACCTTGAACACTTCCTGTTAACTCTAAATCCAACTTATAATATTTGTTTTCAACTCTTCCTGGTCAATTCACTTTGCTACCAGTCATTTTATAGTGACTGACTGCAAAAAGAACAAATTCTGTTGTACTGAGAATCATCACAACTGTCTTGTTATTTTTCTTAATGTCTTCATCAAATATTGTACTCAACTTCTCAGACTGAGCCAGTTGTTTCTAGAAAACTCGTAATGCACTTCAGTTCTCATTATATTGGAAACATCTCTAGACAGACAGAAGAATTTGAGTTCCAGCCAAATGTCGAGAGCGAGTATGATAGTTGAGACTACAAATGCATTGCAAATGCCACATAGAAAAAAGACCAGATCCAAAGCAACAATTTTAAAAAGTACTCTGGCAGCCTGTACACTGTCTTTAAATTCCTAATGTTAACAGAGAGCTGACAAACCCATGAGTGTTGTTTTTTTGAAGCATTGGGAATGTCACTGGCAGTTAGAAGCATGCATTTCGCGATCTTTGCTCTCAGGTCTGCAACTCAAGAGCAGTAGCAAACAGTCAAACCACGACTATTCACTCTTTTAGATACTGCTTACACTGCGATGAGAGCACAGGTCAGTGACTGAACATAAAACTCAAACATCACTGAAGAATTGCAAAGGTAAGAATGAGAATGAGTAACATTTACCTGCAAATGTGCCTATTTGAGTATGCTTAAAAGGAAACGTTCCATAAAGTATCTCAATTAATATTTAATTATTTAAGCCTTTAAGGGCATTTTATTTTTGAGAATGACTTTTTGTGTGTGCAAGAGGAGTTTCTTTTGTGTGTATGCTTAACTGAACTGTTTTGTGCATGGTGTCCCCTCCCCTATTTTGTGTATGTTTGGTGTGTGTGTGTGTGTGTGTGTGTGTGTGTGTGTGTGTGGTGTTCATTTCCTGGTGCTCATCATGACCACTTTTTTTTTGGAACAAGTATTACTTTGCAGCTCCAGGAAATTAGATAACTTAGTCTGGCCACTCATAACACCTTAATGTTCCAGGTATCCAAGGTCTGTGTAGTATACCAAAGTATCCCCAATTGCTTAATGCAGATCGTCATGTGAAGATGTTTGCTAAAAATTTCAGAAGGCTGACTGCAGGAGACTCAGTATGTGGTCAATATTGAACAGTATCCTTTTCTCATCAACAGTGTCTCCTCTCTGTCAAAAATACACATCATAGTTTGGTCCTGGATATTACACATGGGCTGAAAGAAGCTCATCTCTTATATGATTATGAGCTTTTAAACATGGAGGAGAACTATTTGGATGTATTATTTAATTTGTTCTTGTAAGTTTCACTTTCATGCACAGAAAGGTTGTAACCAAGCCAAGGTTGAGAATTTCCTGTACCAGTATGGATCAACAATTGGATACTGCTTATATTTTACAACCAATACACTTCCTAACCCCTCTTGAGACATAGTACCTCCCTTATGAGAACCACAACCTCTCACTGTTAACTTCAGTTTTCAAAAGGCTGCATCCGCTAGCAAGAAAATATCTTCATTGAAAAACAGCAGAGATATGTCTTCCAAAACATTCATTGCAAGGGCTTGCCTTGGGGTCACATTCGCCTCATCATCGATGAAGGCCTCAAGTAGAGCAGACTGTGGAAAATTCTCCCTCACTTCCCTTTCAAGACAAATAAAATCAGTGAGTTTCTCTTCTACCCTTGCATGGGTCAGAGAAAAACATCCTAGATATAATGCAAGATTAAGCTGTCAGCTTCTTTCAAGGGTCTGCAGAAAATATTCTAAAAATATTCATCAATTGTTGAATTAAAATGGCTATAGAATGCTGCTATGCAGGTTGACTAAGTTTGTATATAGTATTGAAAGAGAGGGGAAGTGAATACAATGATAGACCTCTACATCAGAAGTTGGTGGGGTCCTCTGCAATTTAAATAAAAATAAAAATGAATACTTACATTTCTTATCATTATAGGACATAGTTCAGAATATATGATCGATGGTGTTAGTTTTGAGGTAATACATAAATTGGAAAGGTGACCAAGGTCCGTTTTAAAGGCCACAGAGTGGATTTGCATAGTGTCAGCTTTTTGATGCAAACTGGGTGCAGGAAAGGATCCCTGCATTGGAACACTTAGGCCTGAGATGTACTTATTGTTGGTCCTTAATGTGCAATGAACTACCAATGGAGATTTACATATCTAGCCACTGAACTATCATCCATTTGCTGGTGGCCTTCTATGGTAACCGTTAAGAAATGTTCAGCAGGCCACACATGAATGTGTTTTACCTGAACACAGTAGACTGCCATTGTCTCTGTTGAGTACAGTTGACTTCAAGAGCCTGCTACATGAAAGATATTATTAAATTGGAGAAGGTTCAGAAAACATTTATAAGGATGTTACTGAGTCTGGAGGGTTTGAGTTATAAGGTTGGGATAGACTGGGACTTTTTTCACTGGAGCGCATGAGGTTGAGGGGTGACCTTATAGACATTTATAAAATCTTGATGGGCATGGATAAGGTGAATAGCAAAAGTCTTTTCCCTGGGCTAGGGGAGTTCAAAACTAGAGGGCATGTATTTAAGGTGAGAGGGGAAAGATTTAAAAGGGACCTGAAGGGTACGTGTAATGAACTGCCAGAGGAAGTGGTAGATGCAGGTACAGTTACAACAGTTAAAAGACATTTGGACAGGTACATGAATAGAAAAGGTTTAAAGGGATATGGGCCAAATGCAGGCAAGTGGGAATAATTTAATTTGGGAAACCTGGTTGAAATGGATGAGTTGGATTGAAGGTCTGTTTCCCTGCTGTATGACTCTGTTACTCTATAAGTATATTGAGACATTATGCCCACTATTTCTATTTTTTAATTGCCTAATGTATATTTCTGGTCTGGAACCTGGACACCCATTATGCATGCTGCTTGTTCAGTTGGGATGCTGAAAGCCACGCAGATAATGTTAAACCTGGAAAACAAACATTATATCAACTAATTTCTAGGTCTATCTGCCACAAGTCATTATTATTGCAAAAAGTAACAATAAAAATGGAAATTTATCATTAAAACCTGGAATGATACTATTAGGAAAATAGTAATTTCGCCCATTGTGCTTGTAGATGTTGGTCAAGCTTTAGAGAGTCTGGTAGTGAGTTACTCGCTGCAGTATTCCAATTCTAATTCATAATTAATTCTATTCCTGTTCTTTCAACTAGCCCCAAAATTCATTTTTTTCACATATTTATCAAATTCTCTTCTGAAATTAACTATTCAATCTGCTTTCACAATCTTTTCAAGTAGTCCATTACAGATCACAGCTCACAACAACAAAAACAAAAGTTGCTAGAAAAGCTCAGCAGGTCTGGCAGCATCTGTGAAGGAAAAAACAGAGTTAAAGTTTCAAGTCCGGTGACACTTCCTCAGAACTGATCACAGCTCACTATGTAAGAAAATATTACAATTGGTTATTTTGCCAAGCACCTGAAATCTGTTTCTTTTGGTTACAGGACCTTCTTTCATTGGAAACGCATTCTACTTACTTACTCTATGAAAACCACTCCTGATTTTGAACTCCTCTGTTAAATTTCTTCTTAATCTTCTGTGCTGTAAGGGACAGCAGTCTACCTTCTCCAGTCTCTCCACATAACTGAAAGTTCCTCGGTCCTGTTACCATTCCAGAAAATGTTTTCTACACCCTCTCCAAGGCCTTTGCAGTATGTTCTATATTGTAGCAGCTCCATCTTTTGGAGGTTGTAAACAAAGCAGGCATTCAAAATAAAATATGTTTATATGTTTACCTGACATTTGACTTCAGAGCAGACACACACACAGAGATTCTTCACAGAAACTTGTAGTTTCGTAAGTGCATTGTTTGTAGTAACATTGCATAAAACATTATTAACTATATGCTGTTTCTGAATCTTACTCAACAAATGATGCAGATTAGTGCCAAAAATGTGTGTTGTGATGGAATGGGATTCAATTCAAAGTTTTGCTGAGTACCTTGGTGATTCATGGTGAATTGAGTCAGTGACCTATTACTTATGGGAAAACTTAAATTTTGCGTAGATTGTTGACCAGGGTGGGATTAGGCGGAGAACCTTTTCATCTTTTGGGTATGGATGACAGAAGCTTAAAAAAAATTAGTTAACCTCAAGAAAAAACTTAATATTTTTCAACGACACGTAGGAATGGGACTGGGTTAATATCTGCTAAAAAAGTGTCATAATTAAATAGACTAAAATCAGTAACAGCATCTTCAATTTAGTCCAACAGCCACAGGAACACTATAAGATAAAATATAATACTGAGCCACATAAAATATTAGATCAGGCGATAAGTCTGGTCAAGGAGGTAGATTTTAAGGAGAGTGTTAAGGAAGCAAAGAGACGTAGAGGTGAAGTGATTGAAATTAGAGATGCACAACAAGGCAAGAATTAATCAAATGCAGAGATCTTAGGTGGTTACAAGGAGCTAACAGAGGCCAGAATAGGGAAGGATTTGAAAACAAGCATAGGAATTTTGACATAAACAATAGCAGAAAGGCAATTAGCCCTTGGAACTTTCTCCACAATTAAAATGTTCCTTGCGCCAAAACCAAAGTTCAGTGAATACAAGGGTGATGAATAATTTTTTTTTAATTTCACTCATGGGATGTGGGCTTCGCTGGCTCGGCCAGGAATTATCACCCATCCCTAGTTGCCCTTCAGAATGCAGTGGTGAACTGCTTTCTTAAACTGCTATAGTCCATGTGCTGTAGGCAGACCCATAAAGCTGTTAAGGAGGGTATCCTCGGATTTTGTCCCAATGATACTGACGGAGCAGTGATATATTACTGCTTGGAGGGGAATTTATAGCTGATGATTTTACCATATTTCTGCTGCCCTATCCTTCCAGATGGAAGTGGCCACGGGTTTGGAAAGTGCA
Source organism: Rhincodon typus (assembly GCF_021869965.1). Lineage (NCBI taxonomy): Eukaryota > Metazoa > Chordata > Chondrichthyes > Orectolobiformes > Rhincodontidae > Rhincodon > Rhincodon typus. The sequence goes on from NC_063349.1 coordinate 40,879,800, forward strand.
CTCTCTAGGTCATTAGTGAATTTCTGCAGTGCATTTTGTAGATAGTACACTCTGTTACTACTGAGAGTTGATGGTGGATATTTGAGCGTGTGATGCCAATCAAGTTGCTGCTTTGATGGTGTTAAGCTTCTTGAGGATTGCTGGAGCTGCAACCATCTAGGCAAGAGGGAACTATTCTATCACGCTCCTGACGTGATCCTTGTAGATGATGATCAGGCTCCAGGGAGTTTGGTAATGAGCTACTCGCTGCAGTATTCCAAGCCTCTGACTTGGTCTTGCAGCCATTGTATTTACATGGCTCGGCCAGTTCAGTTTCTGATCAACGGTAACTTCCAGGATGTTGATGGTGGGGATTCCATGATAGTATCGCCATTGAATGTCAAAGGGTGGTTAGATTCTCTATTATCAGATATAGTCATTGCCTGGAATTTGTATGATGCAAACATTATGTGCCAATTTTAAGCCTTAGTCTGGATAGTGTCTGGACTTTGCTACATTTGATCATAGACTGCTTCTGTATCTGGGGAGGAATAAATGGTGCTGCATACTGTGCAATCATCAGCGAGCATCCCCACTTCTGAGCTTATGATGGAGGGAAAGTCATTGCTGAAGCAGCTGAGGATCATTGGGCCTAGGATACTACTCTGAGGAACTCCTGCTGCAGAGATGTCCTGGAGCTATGATGACTGACTTCCAACAACCACAACCATTTCCCTATGATTACAACCAACAGAGAGCTTCTCTCAATTCCCATTGACTCCAGCTTTACCAGAGCTACTTGATGCTACACTCAGTCAACTGCAGCTTTGATATCAAGGGCTGTCACATTTATTGAGTAAGTTTGGGCAGAGGCAGTGGAGTTTTGGATGACCCCAAGTTTCTGATTGGCAAAACGTGGGAGACCAGCCAGGAGTGCATTAGGTTAATCAATCTGGAAGTGACAAAGGTATGAATGAGAGCTCCAGCAACATAAGAGCTCAGCCTAGAGCAGAGCTGTGTGATACACTTCAAAATCTTATGATTATGGTTAAATACAATATCACTTTAACAGTCCAAGTAGCAACAACGTCAGCATTGCCACACTTTGGGTAATGAACTCAGATAAGTGACAATATGGATGACACCATTAATGCCAATGCCAATGTATGGCCAATGCAGAGTGCTCAGAATCAAAACCAATGAGAGCCAAAATCATTGGTCTTTGATCAATGACTATGGTATCAAAGCTCTTGCAACTACTAATCTACTTATGTTATATAGAGGCTTCAGACCAAAGAAGTAGAAGTAGGTCTTTCTGTCTTTTGAGCATATTCCCCATTCTAGATCATGGCTGACTGCAAAACTATGTTCTTGTATTTTCCCATATCCCTTGATGTTATTAGTATCAATTTCTGTCTTGAACTTACTTAGTGACTAAGCTCCCACGGTCCTCTGGGACAAAGAATTCAAAATATTTGCTACCCTTTGTGTGAAGACGTTCCTCCTTATCTCAGTCCTGAATGGTTTGCTTTTTACTCAGAGACAGTATGCCCTGGTTTATAGACCTCACAGCCAGGCGAAGTATATTTTCTGGATCTATTCTATCCCTTTAAGAATTTTGTAAGTTTCTATGAGACTTCCTCCCATCCTTGTAAACTCCAGAGACTGCAGATTCTGTGTCCTTAATCTGTCCTGATATGACAGTCCCACCATTGCGGGAATGACAAACCTCTGCTAACTGCCCATATGCAAGTATATCCTTCCTCAGACAAAGGTACTAGAACTGTGCACAGTATTCCAGGTGAAGTGTTGACTGCTGTATTGTGTGCTGTATTGGAGTTGGGACATTATGTTGACATTGTACAGGACGTTGGTGAGACCTCTTCTGGAATACTGCATCTAGTTCTGGTCGCCCAGTTGTAGGAAGGATATTAACAAGCTGGAGAGGGTTCAGAAGATATTTACAAGGATGTTGCTGGGAATGGAAGCTTTGAGTTATAAAGAAAGACTGGATAGGCTGGACTTTTTTCACTGGAGCGTAGAAGGTTGAGAGGTGACCTGATAGAAGTTTATAAAATAATGATAGGTATAAATAGAGTTGATAGTAGTTGTCTTTTCCCTAGGATGGGGAATTTCAAGGCTAAGAGGCACATTTTTAAGGTGAGAGGACAGAGATTTGAAAAAGACACAGGGGGCAAATTTTTTACAAAGAGTGGTTCGAGTGTGGAATGAACTTCCTGAGGAATTGGTGGATGCCGGTACAATTACAACATTTAAAAGACATTTGGTTAGATATATAAATAGGAAAGGTTTGGAGGGATATAGGCCAGGAGCAGGCAGGTAGGACTAGTTTAGTTGGGATTACGTTCAGCATGGACTGGTTGGACCGAAGGGTCTGTTTCCAAACTGTATGACTCTATGACCTGAATTCTAGCTTTCAGTAATTTCTGAACAAAGCACATGGAAATTTGAGAGTAGTCATTCATTGTTTTCCTGTGGTTAGCTCAAGAATATTGACAAGATTGTAGCACACATGAAAAATAATGATCGAATAATAAATTATTTTGAAATACCTATTGCTGATACTTTCTTCCCTGCATGAAAGTCAATAGATTTTGCGCAGTACTGTGACTACCTCAAATGCAGTGTTAAGAGACAATGTTTGATTTTTCATAACTTAGACACAGGAGTAGGCCCAGAGCTTGTTCCACCATTCAATTAAACACTTAGATATGGCCAACTGGTGGCTTAACTCTAATTATCTGTCTTTGCTCCAGGTCACTGAGGGAGTCAGGTCATAAGTATCTGAGGATGGGATGGAAGTTGTATGGAGGTGGCCTTGGACATGGAGTACACAGGGTTTGCTGGGAGTCAGATGGCAGAGGCCTGACTTTCAGCAGGTCCAGCTGCAACCCCTTTCCAATACTGGGGTCCCTCAATTAGACATTGAGTGCCTTTGAACAAGGTTCCCAACACCAATCCCACTCCATTCGGACTCCCATGCCCCAGGTGCCCAGAAGCAAACTTGACAGGATTTCCTTTTCAAGCACCCTGTGTGATAATTCCCCCAGCTACCGGCATCTGGTTAAATGCTAGTGGCAATGGGATGAAGCCCTCAATTGGGCATTAACTGTACAGAGGTGGGAAGGCCCCTCTGTTGGAAGGATCAAAGAGTGCGGGGACAGTGTACTGAGTTGGATGAACAGCCCTGATCATACTGAATGGCGCAGCAGGCTCAAAGGACTGAATAATCTGATGAAGGGTCTAGGCCCGAAACGTCAGCCTCTCTGCTCCTATGATGCTGCTTGGCCTGCTGTGTTCATCCAACCCTGCACCTTGTTGTCTCTAATCTATTCCAATTGCTATTTTCTATGTTTCTATGTTTAAGGCAGCAGGGTCCCCACCACAGTCTCTCCCCCTTGTTAAATGCAGCATCTCTAAACCAGCTGCGAGGGAGGGTATTAAATTCTACCCATTGGCTCACCCCCTGCCATTGCAGGCTTCCAGAGATCTTCCTCATCTTCATGTTCATATACATAAGCATTGCTCATTTATGCCAAGTACAATCTCAAAACTGGTTACAACATACTTCTGATAATATTCTTGCGAAGGGGGGTCTAATTAAGTTCAGGAAATAGGTCCATGTTCAAGTAAGTAAGGTAGCTGTGAAATATGAAGTAAGGTTGATAATCTCATATCTCCACATCTGCAGTGGACAACAATGCAATAAACCAGCATAAAAATTACTGATCATATAATTGAGATGTCATTGCTTTTGTCTCAAACTTTCTACTGAAAGCAATTAGTGCTGGACTGAGAGAGTTATTTGGAATTAAAGTTGAATGAAACCTAGTATCCTTCCACATTCAAACCTCAGTAAAATATTAAAATGTTGGTCTCAACCAAGATGTAGTTATGACACAATTATCTTGAATTATCATTGACAAAAGTGTAATTTTTACACGATATCTAAGTGTATTTTTGAAACCAATGGAAGATTTTTACAGTTCAAAAATATCATGAATTTCTCCTTTTTTTTGCAGAAAATCTTTATATTTAACAACCATCTTTATTAAAACGTAAGCGGAAAAATATACATTGCACAAGAATTTGGGAGCTATTGTTTTAATTCAGATAAATTTTACCAGAAAAGATCAAATATGAGTTTGATACATTGCTCAAACCCTCCAGTCCCACCAAAATCCCGGTAAATCTTTTCTGAACCCTCCCCAATTTAATAATATCTTTCCTCTAACAGGGCAAACTGAACTGTACACAGTACTCCAAAAGTGGACTCAACAATGTCCTGGAAAAGCTCAGCAGGTCTGGCAGCATCTGTGAAGAGAAGATCAGAGTTAACGTTTCAGGTCCAGTGACCCTTCCTCAGAATGGAAGTGCAGGTGAAGTGTTGCTTCACCTGGAAGGAAGTGCAGGTGAAGTGTTGCTTCTGAGTTCTGAGGAAGGGTGTTCGGACCCGAAACGTTAACTCTGATTTTCTCTTCATGGATGCTGCCAGACCTGCTGAGCTTTTCCAGCAACTGCTGTTTCTGTTCCTGATTAACAGCATTTGCAATTCTTTAGGTTTTTATTCAACAATGTCCTGTACAACCTCAATATGACATCACAACTCCTATACTCGATAGTCTGAACAATGAAGGCAAGCGTGATAAATACTTTCTTAACCACCCTGTCTACCTGTAGTACTGAAATATTTCCATGCTGTATGACCCTATGACTCTTTGAGACTATGGGAGTCAGAGGTCAGAGAGACAGAAGACATGGGAGTCATCCCCAGATAGAAATACTGGGTAGATATATCAGATTGATTTTCCCTTAACAACCAGGATTCAACAATTCAATGCACATTCCTAAAATTTAGGAATGTCATCAAAATCAGAGGACCAATTAATGGCTTAAAAACACAGAGTCAGTTGGACAAAACATCCACATTCAATAGCAGTAATTAATAAGTCGTGATCTAAAATTAGTTGCACCTCTAGGCAAATTCTTCTAGCACAGCTACAACACTGAAATCTTCTCAATGAGATTAAACATTTCCCAATTATGTCCGGTCCACAAATGAGCAGGAAGAATCTAGTCTGATGAATTTCTGCACCATCTGGCTAATCTCAATTATGAACAAAGTGTTGGAAGGATAATATTATCGAACACCAAGTATTCAGCTTAGGTCCTGTCAAGATTCACCTCCAGACATCATCAACAATGCTTACCAAAATAGCAATGCGATTATGACCAGATAATCTGTTATTAGTGATGATGATTGAGAGATACGAAAGGGATAAATGCCCTCTCCTCTATAGAATAGTATCATAAGGTGTTTTGTATCTACCTGAGAGGACAAACACAACCTTGTCTCAATGTGTCACCCCAAAGGTAATACTCCAGCAGTTTCAGCACTCCCGCATTTATGCAATGAAGTATTTACCTAGATTTCCATGCTGAAATCTTTGGAGTGCAACTTGAACATGCAATATTCTGACTCAGAGGGAGGCTGATGCCCTGGGCTGGATATCAAAGGACTGTCCCATATTGGGGCTGGTATTTCGAGCTATACCTGGACACCCCTTGTTCCATTTCCATTTGAAACTGTCACCTCTCATGAAAATCTTCAATATCGTTGCATGTGCAATGTTCTCTCCACCCGGTGACCTGCTGTCTTGGTCTGCAAGGCAAACACCAACCCACGCTACTCGAATGGTCTGGAGAACCCCTAGCCTCCTTCCTCTCACAATATGTGCAACCACCCCCACCATCATCCATCACTAACAATGCCTCCCCAGCTCTCACAGACTAGATAACCTCAGCTCTCACTCCCACAGTGTGGTCAGCCCTTTCCTTTCCATGCTACAAATATGCTAAAGCCCCCCTTATTTTTCTTCCCAGTGGCTAGTCACTCTGACCAAGCATGAGATCCAGGCTGAGCCACAGCAAGTAGTCCAAGGAGATTCAAATCAATGTTTTCTGCCTGTGCAGATAACTGGACAATATAAACTTACCTATACCATTTTCACCACTTGCTTTCCTAAGTAGATGCAATTAATAGTTTTCTTTTGCAGTTGACAGGATTTTAGTCCTTTTTACTAATTCATTGACTGTGCTACCTAGATAATTCCAGTCAGCTGGAATGAAGAATCACACCATTATTTAACTTACTTGAAGGAGAAGTCATTGCCTTTGACAATGAATCAGTATGATTTACTAGAGGATAATATGCATTCTTTATCCCTGTTCGAGAAGCATGTGTCAAAATTAATGCCAAGAAAACAAAGTTCATTTCAACTTATGGAGCTGAATATAAATTGTGTTTCCCCATAATCAGTAAAAGTACCTGAATCCAATTAAATTGATAAGTGGGCTTAAATTGAAATACACCCGACCAGCAAGAAGAATGCAAGTTTTGCGTGAAATTGAGAGATCTGAAATACCAAGTGGAATTTAATAAAGACAAGAGGAATCTAGACCACTGACTGGAGTGTATACCAGGAAAACATGTCTTCTCCTTTGTGGTTAGGCCCAACATATTAAGTGCCAGCTGGACACTTAAGTAGCCGGAAAGAGATTGGCAGTTCTTGATGAAGTGATGGTTGCTGCTGACATTGCCCCCGGAATAGGTCCACTATCAGCAGTGGACCCACGGGCTATAGATGGGTGATGGACAGTGACCAAGTGTCCTGTCTTACTCATAGAGTCAGATGAATAATACTTATAGAGAATGGAAACAGACCCTTTGGTCTAATCAGTCCATGCTGAACATAATCCCAAACTGAACTAGTCCCACCTGCCTGCTCCTGGCCCAAATCCCTCCAAACCTTTCCTATTGATGTACTTATCCAAATGTCTTTTTAACACTGTAATTGTACCCACATCCACCACTTCCTCAGGAAGTTCATTTCACAAGCAAACCACCCTCTGTGTAAACAAATTTGCCCCTCTTTTCTTTTTTAAATCTCTCTCCACTCACCTTAAAATGTGCCCCTTAGTCTTGAAATCCCCCTTCCTAGGGAAAAGACAACTACCATTAAGTCTATCCATACCTCCCATTATTTTAATAAACTATCAGGTCACTTCTCAACCTCCTACGTTTCTGTGAAAAAATTCCAGCCTATCCAGCCTTCCTTTATAACTCAAACCTTCCATACCTGGCACCATCCTGGTAAATCTCTTCTGAACCCTCTCCAGCTTAATAAAATCCTTCCTATAATTGGGTGACTAGAACTGGACACTGTACTCCAGAAAAGGCCTCACCAATGTCCTGTACAATCTCAACATAACTTCGCAACTCCCATACTCAAAGGACAGAGAAATGAAGGCAAGCGTGCCAAATGCCTTTTTAACTAGCCTGTCTACATGTGACGCAAACTTTAAAGAATTATTTACCTGCACCCCTGGGTCCCTCTGTTCTATAACACTTACCCAAGGCCCTACCATTAATTGTATAAGTCCTACCCTTGTGTGTTGTGCTAAAATGTAATACCTCACATTTATCTAGATTGAACTCCATCTGCCATTTTTCAGCCCATTCACCCATTTGATCAAGATGTGGAGGTAACAGTGTTAGACTGGACAAAATCAGAAGTCACATAACACCAGGTTATATAGCAGCACTCCAAAAGCTTGTGAATTCAAATAAACCTGTTGGACTACAATCTGTGTGGCTTCTGACTTTGTGCTTTTGATCAAGATCCCTTTGTAATCTTAGAAAATCTTCTTCACTATCTACAATGCCACCAATTTTGGTGTCATCTGCAAATTTACTAACTATGCCTTCTATTTTTTTTGAAATCTTGCTACTTATTTTAGCTGCTTTATCCCACATCCCTTTTGTTTTGTAGGCACGTATTGCCCTTTATTTATAGAAGAAGATTGCACTTAAGGGAGACAAGTCTTGCCTTGCCCTTTTTCTATGTATGTGATCATCTCCACTGTGGAAGTTACAATCATCATCCCTGTACCCCATGGTCACTGGAATGCCCATCCCAAAAAGCAAAGTTGAAGTGTCAGTTATTTTACTTCGTAAGAGTTGATGAGGGCAGAAAGGGGGCACCGGAAGAGGAGTCAAAAGTGCCCATCTCATAGATGTCAGGTCCTTAGATTTGGCGACATCCCCCATTGCTCAGAACCAACAAGGAAACACTCCAGGGTTTGCAGTGTGGTCACAGCCCCACCCACCACTCGTTGAATGTAAGCTAGAGAGAGAAGAGGTCTGAAATGGTAATGAGTTGTTTTTTATAAGTGCAATGGAGTGGGAAAGTCATCCTCAAATCTTCTTGTCCCAGATTTAAACAGGGCAGAGGTGGAAAATCAGGACTGTCCATAGCTAGCACCTTTCCATCTGACTAAACACACCCCAACGCTCCAAATAAGGCCTGGATGTGTATTAAACTCTACACTTTGACGGCTTCTCCCTGCACAGATGCTGCCCGATCTGCAGAGCGATTCCTTCACTGTCTAGTTTTCTGTATACATAAATGCATGTTGAGAACAACTCCAGCTTCCCCAATCAACCAGATTGACTGAAGTTTCTCATTCTCTGAACCAATCTCATAAATGTCGACGAATCCATATTGGGCCTGTGTTCAAGAGGGAAAAATATACAACTTCAACTTCTCATCTGGTGACTGATGGATATATATTTAATGTCACATGCTCAGAAATATACCTGGAGGGCTTCAACTACTGACATTTGGTAAATGTAAGGAAGTAAATAGCCCAGATATTTAGCAAGCAACTTTACCAGCTAGAAAATTTGAAGAAGGACTTATTGAAGATAATGATGTTGAAACATAGAAAATTTGCCATATTAGAGCATATTGTAAGACGTTGTAGAGTTAATTCTGTTTTGTTTAGTTGAGCAGGAAAGAAAGTTATAATGAAAAATTCAAATAAGCTTTATATAAGTTGAGAATTTCTTTAAAAGTGCGTTAATAAGCAGAACTCAAGCAATCTTTTTCATAAATGCTTTATTGAAAATTGTCATCAGAAGGGCACTAAGCCGTAAGTGATGTGGTTCATTTTTCATAACTTAGCAGAAATGCATTACTCCTTGAAGATGTGTCTTCACTGTTTAAAAATATAGTGCAAAGTTTTATCATAAATATGTGAAATAAAATGCTTCATATAAAGATTATCTACCCCGATTATCGGTTTATCTCAGCCAAAACTCTAAACAACATAAATAAGAAATTTGAAAAAAGATAAAAATAGCATTTTCTATTTATTTAAACAAAGCTGTTTTTATCTTAGTTAGAATTATTCATTTGTTAATAAATAAAAGTTGAACATTATTATTTAACGTTGTGTTATTAATGTAGTGATTCCATTTTGTAGTTAGTTGCAGGTTTTAAAAATTGCTAAACAGAGATGCTGTAAAGATGTCATCTAAAGATGCCTTGAAGCGAGCTTTACGTGAAATCAGGTCCAGTGTAGTCCACATTCATTAGTGCATAAAAATGCCTTATATCATGCTGCAAAAATTGCTGAACAGAGATGCTGTAAAGATATCATCTAAAGATGCCTTGAAGCGAGCTTTACATGAAATCAGGTCCAGTGTAGTCCACATTCATTAGTGCACAAAAATGGCTTATATCATGCTGCAACACTGCCCTGTATCAAGTGGCTCCTCGGTCCATTGGTTCTCTTTCAGTACTGGTGCCATGACATATGCTGTGCTTGCTTCCATTTCAAAATCGGCAAAATCTCACATAGTGAAGATAATTGGAGTGTGGGCAATTCCCTTGAGTATAAACGATTGAGGCGTGATCTGATCAAAGCGTCTAAAATATACAGAAGATTTGGTAAGATAGATGCAGAGTTAGTATTGCTTCCAAAGGAAGAATCAAGAAAAAAGGAACATAGTCTTAAAATAATAATCATCAGTTGGGGTACAGCAGTATAGTGCATTGATCAAGTAATCCAGGCACTTGAACTAATAATCCACTGACCTATTTTCAAAACTCATCATAGTAGTTAAGAAATTTAAATTTGATTAGTTAAATTAGTCAATTAGCCTGGAAAAAAGTGCAAGTATCAGTTGTGAAATATCTAAATTTTCATAATAATCCATCTGGCTTAAAGATTATTTTTAGCGAAGGAAATCTGAAATCGTTAGTCCAGCCTGTATCAAACATTGTCAAAAAGGCCTTGGTGAATTTCTTGCAGATGGCACATGCTGCTGCCACTGAGTGTCACTGATTGAAAGAATGAATATCTGTGTATGTAGTACAATAAAGTGGACTGCTCTGTCCACTGCCGTTTGAAGTACACACCATTGATTTAGATGTGGATTTAAAAGGTTTTATGAGTAAGTTTTAAGGTGAATACAAAAATTGTTGGTGTAGTAGATAGGAAGAAGGAAAGTCTAAGACCACAGGACAATGTAGATGGGCTAGTCAGATGGGCAGAACTGTGGCAGATGAAGTTTAATCCTGAAAAGTGTGAAAGTGAGTGCTTGACGAATGGTAGGACCCTGGGTAGAACTGAGGATCAGCAGGACCTTGCTGTGCATGTACATAGATCCTTGAAGGCAACAGGGCAGGTGGACAGGGTGGTTTAGAAGGCATATAGGATACTTGCCTTCATTATTCAAAGCATTGAATATAACAGCTAGGAGGGTATGGTAAAATGTTGATTAAACTGCAGCTGGAATACTGAGCGCAGTTCTGGTCACCACACTATTGGAAAGATGTGATACCACTGGAGAGGAAGCAGAGGAGATTGACCAGAATGTTGCCTGGACGGGAGTATTTCAGCTAGGAAAGGTGACTGCACAAGAGTAGGGTTGTTTTCCTTTGAGCAGAGAGGGTTGTGGGTGTAAGTTTTTGATGCCTACAAAATTTGATGGGCATAGATAGGGTTTATAGGAATAAAGTAGTAGAGGGCTCAATTACCATGGAGCATAGATTTAAACCAAGGACAGAAGGTTGAGACAGGACTTAAAATGAGGCTTTTCACCCTGAAGGTGGTGATTATCTGGAACTCACTGCCTGAAAGGGTGGTAGAATTTGGAACCATTACAACATTTAGAAGTACTTAGCTAAATATTTGAAATGCCATATCATGTAAGGCTCTGGGCAAAGTTCTGGGAAATGTGATTAGAATAGATAGGTGCTTGATGTCCTGCGCGTGGACACACACACTGGGTCAAAGGTCCTCCTTCTGTGCTGTAACATTCTATAACCCTGTGATTCTATAAATAGATTTTTATTAGATAAGAGTAATAAATAATATGCACCCCCATAGATAGAGATGAGATGCAGATAAGCCAGGAAATGGCAAAGAAGGCTCAAGGAGCTGAATAGCCTAAGTATTTTCTAAATGCCTATAACTAATAAATGATCGGATCATTACTGTTTGTGCAGAATTTTTTCTTTAGTGATCATGGGTTATGCGTTCCCAGAATTTAAAATGGATTCCTGTACAAATCAATCCATTCTTCAATTAAGTGCTGCTACAGAAGTGATGTAGTATTAATGATATTGGTAGATACTGTCATACTTTAGGTTAAGGAGTCTATTTTGATGCCAAATTAAGTAACAACTAATGACAAATTAACTCCTTCATATAATGCCTAGACTTTCAATCGTTACGAGGCCAACTAAGTTTAATTACTAATAGTATTGCTGAAATATTAATTCCAATTATTGAAATAATTATTTCCTTAGGTTAAATGTGACAATACTTGGATTGTCATTAAAACGTGTTACAGGACAAGTAACAAGTGCACACTGTCATAGTAAAGGCTCTTTTGGCGCCAAAGTGGAGTCACTACCTTAGGGCCAATATTCAAATCCCACCAACCCTGGAGGTGTATTATATCATGTCTTTACAGTTTGATTAAAAATATCTACACCGCTGTAGCACAATCACAGACATTGGATGTTCTGATATGTTGAGACTCAGCATTGTGAATTACTTCAACTGATAAGTTTAAGGACCCAATTAATATAAAGCTGCAATTGTCAGAGTTCAGTCATTGAACAAACAGCAGTTGAACCACTTCAGTCCTAAGTGGGAGCATGCATTGTATCACTTCTGCAAGGATGTGACTCTATCATTGCTAAATGGTACCACCACAACCACTTTCCACATATCAACAGGGAAACCTCAATCAACAGAGACTGAATGAAATATTCATGAATAAAGAAAGGGGAAAGAGATGAATAAAGCTAAATATAAATCAAAAATAAACCCACATTCTTTCTTGTGATATCTTATGGCTGTAATTATTTGTAATCATCATAAATAGAATAAAACGTCTCACTCTTAACGAGAGGATTACAAAACAGTACAGGCCATGAGTGTCTAAAGTAATTCTCAAACCAATTGATAGATGTTGTCAATCTTTCATCACATCTTTATTATATCTCTTTTTTTTATTTTACTAACATTTCAGTGTTTGAACAAAATTTTATTTATTGGATCATTTCAAATTTTACTATCTGAACAAAATAGAGAAGCACTACTTGCATAACTGTTCTAAAAGTGTAAAGTATACAAGAGTTAATCAATTTCTTTGAGCTCTTGAATAGAAAACAAATTGCAAAGCTCCTTCAAAGAGCTGATATGGACAAGGTGAACCCAATGGCCTCCTTCTGTGCATGATGCTCTGATTTAAGAAATTTACGAATGAATCATAAGTGTTTCAAATAATTAGATTAAGTGAGAAGATAATGGGAAAGAGGATTGTGGAAATAATGATGAGACCTTTTTCAGTTTCAGCATTAGAGAACTGTCAAACAAATTGAATCCTTAAAGGATGCTCAAGGACACATTACAAAAGACTCACAGGATGTGGCAAAGTTATTAAAAGACTACTTCACTTCAAATAGATGCCCAAATGTTGGAATTTAATGATGATGTTAAAACTCATGAGATTTGATGCTGGTTACATACCTGAAACTTTGCATCTGTTTCTCTCAGAACAGATGCTGCCTGATCAGCTGAGTATATCCAGCATTTTCTGTCTTTTTTAAACAGATATTCAATTATCGTTTTATGTTGATTTAAAAACCAGGAGATAGAGCAGCCAGGCCAAATAATATCAATGCAAGACTCCTCAGGGAAATGGGAAACATGCTGTGCTAGCTGTCTTACCCATAGTTTTGAATGATTACAGGACATTGAGATAGTTTCCATACACTAGAAGGATACCAATGTTGTCTCCACATTCAAAAAATTGAGACCTTTGAAATGTTTGATGTCAGTGACAAGAAAAATGCATCGGGGGTCATTAGAAGTGCAAACTTTGAACACTGAAACAGAAAGGGAACATCATCTGGAACTTCTGACATGGTTTCAGAAAAAGAGGCGATGTCTTACAAGTTTGATTAATTTTTCGATACTGAAAAATGGTAGATGAGAGAAACAAGGTGACATTGTTCACTTGCTCTTCTAGAATGCATTTGACAAAAGCAAAACAAAACTTCTCTTCAACATTGTCAGAAATGTATTGAGCTGATGTGAAAACTGTAGGTGAACATAGTTGCAAATGGATTTAAATCTATCTCGAGGCTAACATGTTGTCCACAGGGTTTGATGTTGGAACCATTCATCTTCTCTACTTGTATTAATTATCTGGATGTTGGTGTTACGGATATGATCTTCAAGCTTATCCATATGCTAAGATCTGCATTAGTATTTGGTTTGTTGATGATGTTTTACTAGTTCAAGCAAATCTTGATGTGTTAGAGAAATAGATTCTTTTTTTATCCATTCACAGATATGGACTTCAGTGATTAGGCCTAGGACACTACCTTAAGGAACCTGTCTTCATTTGTGCCCGATATGGCCTCAACCGGTGGACAGCTTTCCCCTTGAATCCCATTGAATCTCATTTTGCTGGGGTTCCTTGATGCCACACTCAGTCAAATGCAACTTTGATATCAAAGGCACCTTCCCTCTGAAATTTAGCTCTTTTGTCTATGGTCCAAGACTTTAATGAGGTCAAGAGCTGAGTGGCCCGGGTAAACACAGATGGAGCATCAGTGAGCATGTGCTGCTTGTTTGCACAGATGATGACCGCCAGCAAATGATGCTACTTTGGAAAGTGGCTGTGTTACGTGGGCAAGATAAATGCATAATGCATACATCTTTCAAAGAAAAGCTTTCAAACAGGATGATGAAAAAATCCAAGTATTTGATTGGATTGATCTTCAAAGGTACAGAGCAATTCTGTGAAAAGATAACTATAACTTTGATCTATATTGACTAGAAAACAAAGATGTCGTCCACCAGTTAGAGCATGCTCAAGTGGGCGGTGGCGTGCTGTCTGCAAGAGCTGCTGCTCAGATGGAATTTCCCATCAGCCATAGGGTCCTGAACCTCCATCAGGACCCTGTGCCCCATAACTTGAGCCACCTCTTAGGTGTTCTTAGTGTGTCTTTTCGCCTTGCAAAAAGACAATCTTTGTGCTGGTAGTCATTGCATACCATCCATCTCGAATCTTACGTCCACTGCCCAGAAAACTTTGGTGTGATTATTTACCACAGGGCAGCGGGGATCCCCAGTGGAAGGCTGTCTACACAGGAGTCTTCCCTCTTTCCATTGGAGACATGTACAGTACAGCTAGAATGCCTGCCAGAGTATTACAAATTTCCTATCACTGTTTCAGAAACGTTTTGTCCCTTATAACCACAGACTGCAGTGGTTCACAGACTCCCAGCCCAACTGTTTATTTTGCAGAGCTGTGGAGTCAATGGACCACAAGTATATTGGTTGCAGGTGGCAGCATCCCCTTTATCGTTACTTGAAAAACTTTTTGTTTGTTTTTGTTTGCCCTTCAGCCCCGTACCCCTGATCTTCGGGCACCTGGTGCAGAGGAGTGAGGACAGATCGGAGCACCTCCTTGCAGATCTGCTCTTGGGCCTGGGCAGGCCGGCTATGATATAGATCCAGGCAGCAGGGTGTGGTGGGGGTCATATCTGCCAGCTTCCTGCCCCTCTTCTACAGTAATGTTTGTGCCCTGTCTCCTTGGAGAGGGAGCACACTGTGTCCATCAACGCTCTTGATGCCTTCAGAGAGAGGTGAGCACTGCAGGGGATACAATGCTCTATTTGCCGCTCCAACTCCATTTTGATTTAGTACCTGCCCTCTCTCCCTGCCTCCCCCTCACTTTTGATTGTATGAATTATCATCATGGGCTTGTAAATATGTTATTGGCTACATAGGTGATTACTGGTTGTGGCTAGTAGTTCATAAAGAAAGTGACGGTGACTTGGTGGCGGAAAAGTCATTCAGTCATGTGTAAAAGCGCTTTTGGGTAAGAAGTGAGAAAGAATCAGACATTTGGCCATCAGCAGAGTCTGTCTCAGAGGGTCTAGCCTTCTCCCAGGTCTACAGAGCTGGTCACAGCTGTTTACTACCTTGGAGGCCATTAGCAAACAAAACATTTCTTAAACAGTGATAACAAGGTGTAGAGCTGGATGAACACAGCAGGCCTGAAACGTCAGCCTTCCTGCTCCTCTGATGCTGCTTGGCCTGCTGTGTTCATCCAGCTCTACACCTTGTTATCTCAGATTCTCCAGCATCAGCAGTTCCTACTATTTCGTAAACAGTGATAGGACATCTGTAATACTCTGGCAGGCATTCCAGTTGTACTGTACATGCTTACAGAAAAAGTGGGGAGGAGGTTGTTTCAAGCATGCTGTGGCAAGATGTCACAGGCCTTTGTAATGATACCAAAGAGAATCCATCATTATGATATGTCAAATACAGCAAATAAATGATGCATGCAGGACCTCAGCGTGCTTGCTTGTATCAATGCCCTCTTAAACAGCATTCATGGTACACTAACCCTAGCATTCTGGGCAGCAATGTGAGCAGCATGGGGTCCCCATCCTTGACTATAGCAGTGATTTGGACAGTCACTGACAATGCGTGACTAACAGATTCAGCATGGTCCTGCAGATGTCTGGCACCAGCTTGATGTAATGTGGAGGTGCCAGTGTTGGACTGGGGTGGATAAGGTCAGAAGTCACACGACACCAGGTTATAGTCCAACAGGTTTATTTGAAATCAGAAGTTTTTGGAGCGCTGCTCCTTCGTCAGGTGAAGTGAAGAAAAGGACACAGGCACAGAATTTATAGGCAGAGAGATCAAAAGATGGTACAAATGGTGTGAGTGGAGCGTTGACAGGCCAAATAATCCCATTGAATCTCATTTTGCTGGGGTTCCTTGATGCCACACTCAGTCAAATGCAGGTTTGATATCAAAGGCACGTTCCTGCTGGAATTTAGCTCTTTTGTCTATGGTCCTTTGCAGTTGATCTAAAATGTCAAACAGTGTGAGTAAAGTGTCACCAGCTGAATAGCAAGTGAAGGGATGACCTATGATCTGATTAATTGAGGCAGAGAGATAATTACAAAAGAAACTAAAATGGTACTGGAGACAAACCAAATGGTTGCAATAACATGATAGGTATAAGAGTCACATGCCAAGGGTCCAACCAAACAAACAAGTAATCCAAAACTATACAAACTAATTAAGGTGCAGCGATCATAACAAATCACCAAGGTGATGGTATCAAAACAGGACAGTAAGGAAGATATTATAAATACAGAAGTGTAGCACAACATGAACCCAAGGTCACAGTTGAGGCCATCTTCATGGGCACGGAACTTGGCTATCAGTTTCTGCTCGGTGATTCTGCATTGATGTGCATCTCGAAGGCAGCTTTGGGGGATGTTTAGCCAAAGATCAGAGGCTGAATGTCCTTCACCTCTGAAGTGTTCCCCGACTGGGAGGGAACATTCCTGTCAGACGATTGTTGTGCAGTGTCCATTCATCCATTGTCGTAGCGTCTGCATGGTATCGCCAATATACCATGGCACGGTGCAGCCTATGAGGTAACCAACTTTGGCCAAGTCACATGAGTATCTGCTCTGTACATGGTGGGAGGTGTTCCCATGTGTGATGGTAGTGTCCATGTCGCTGATCGGGCACGTCTTGCAGAGGTTACCCTGGCAGGGTTGTGTAGTGTTGTAGTCAATGTTATGCTGAAATCTGGGTAGTTTTCTGCGAACGATGGTCTGTTTAAGGTTTGGCAGTTGTTTGAAGGCGAGAAGTGGAGGCGTAGGGATGATCTTGGTGAGATGCTCGTTGTCATCGATGACATGTTGAAGGCTGTGAAGAACATGGTAGTTCTCTGCTCCAGGGAAGTACTAGATGATAAAAAAATCTATCGGTTGTGTCCTGTATCTGTCTTCTGAGGAGGACACTTTACTCACACCATCTGACACTTTTGATCACCTGCAGAGACTTGTTATTCAGCCTGTACACACTCCATTCACACCATTTGTACCATCTTTTGATCTCTCTGCCTATAAATTCTGTGCCTGTGTGCTTTTCTTCTCTTCACCTGACGAAGGAGCAGCGCTGCGAAAGCTTATGATTTTAAATAAACCAGATGGACTATAACCTGTTGTCATTTGACTTTTGACCCTGACAACCTTGATGTGATAGACTCTGTTTCCTAAGACCTAATCATGTCAAGGAAATCAACCTTCTATCTGTAGATCCTGCTTTCTGTAAATCCTGTATACCTACAAACTGTATCCCTCTGCTAGAACTGCACAGCTAGAATTCTGTCACCACTGCTGGTCATATTTCTCTTTATTGAAGGTACAATTTAAAACAAGCAAAGCACCAGCCAATGTGATATGACGGAACAAACCTCCAAAATGCAGATAGCAAATTCCCAGAAAGACTTCAGTGAGCAAGCTTTTTCCCATCAGTAGCTCAGGACATAAGACTAAGCACAACAGCTCATTCCGAGAGCCAGCACAAGTACAAGGAACATAATTACCTCACACTGTGAGTAAGTTGCTGTGACTCTATTGCCTGTGGTTCTACGTTGACTGTAGTCCTGAATTTCAATGACTCAGAGTCGCTGCAGGCTGCAACATGTGACATTAGTGACGTTTGTATCAAGCTAGTGACATTCCTTGCAACTCAGAAGGGTTCCACCAGTTCCTTCATGAGATGTAGTGAACCGAGAAGAAAAAGCTGTGGTCTTCAACAGAAACACAAAAAAGACATGTGACATAATTAATTGTACCTGCACAGCCTTGCATTTTCCACAGGAAGATCATAAACACCTTCTTAACAACAACAAAAACTTCCAATTACTCAACATGGAATTGATGTGCCACTAGGTACCTCCATGCCTAATTTTCCAATGGTTAGCAGGATGCCTTCTTCCTGCAGTATTCCTCAAAGTCACCAACAACATGCCTCTACTGACTTTCTCACACTAGAACAACAGTTGTCAGGTTGGATGTTTGTTCATTAAAAGTAAGGTCCATCTTTAATTTCCCTTGAGCAGTTGGAGTTAGGTTGCCTGTTTGAACACTGATATCCAAGTAGCACAGTGCTGTGAGGGAAGGAATTTCAGAATTTTGGCCCAGTGATAATTATGTAAACTCAATATAGTTCCAAACAAGGATGGTGCGTGGCTCATTTGGGGACAGGTGATACTTCTTGAGCGTGACTCCTGTCAGGCCAAGCCCTGCACTGAGTGACACCTTGGAGGGCTCATCCATCAAGGTCATATGGATAGAGCTCAGGAAAAGGAAAGATGCAGGCCTCCCAACGGCCAGCAGATGATAGAGGAACAGATATTTGGACAGATTATGGAAAAATGCGAAACAACAGTATTGTTGTTGTGGGGTTATTTTACGTTCCCCTATATTGCCTGGGGCTCGCTTAGTGCCAGGGAGTTTGATTAGTTGGGGGGTGTGGAAGTTTGTAAGGTGCACCCAGGAGGGTTTTTTGAAGCAATATGTAAATAGTCCAACTAGGGAAGACCTAGTATTGGGGAACGAGGCCAGCCAGGTGATTGAAGTTTCAGTGAGGAAACATTTCGGGAACAGTGACCATAATTCTGTACATTTTAAGTTACTTTTGGATAAGGATAAGAGTAGTCCTCAGGTGAAAATACCACATTGTGGGAAGGCTAATTATGACAATATTAGGCAGGAACTGGGGAATGCATATCCTCATCTGTCAAATGGTAATATTTTAAAGGCCAGTTGATTAAAGTTCATGACCAGCCTGTTCTGTGAAAGTGAAAGGGACGGCAAGTCTTGGGAACCTTGGATGACAAGAGGAATTGTGAGTCTTAGTCGGAAAGAAAAAGGAAGCATATATAAGATTTGGGAAACTGTAGAAAGACAGAGATCTTGAGGAAAGAACATGACAGGCCATTACAGAAGGTGAGGTCACATGGGATCTGCAGTAAGCTGGTAAGATGAATACAGAACTAACTTGGTCATAGAAGACAGAAAGTAAGGGTGGAATGGTATTTTCTGACTGTGACCAGTGGTGTTCTGCAGGGATCAGTGCTGTGGTTCCTGTTGTTGTTTGTAATATATATAAATGATTTGGAGGAGAATGTAATTGATTGGATTAGTAAGTTTGCAGATGACACAAAGGTTGAGGGAGCTATAGATAGTGAGGAGGATTGCCAGAGGATATAGCAGAATATATATAGGCCGGAGACTTGGGCACAGAAATAGCAGATGGAATTTTATCTGGACAAATGCAATCTGATCCTTTTTGAAAGGTCTAATGCAGGAGGGATGTATACATAAATGTCAGAACGCTTGGAAGTATTAACATACAGACAGACCTAGGCATACAGCTCCACAGTTCCCTGAAAGTGGCAACACAAGTGGATAAGGTGATCAAGAAGACATATGGTATGCTTGCCTTCACTGGTCAGAGCATAGAGTATAAAAATTGGCAAGTCATTGGCAGCTGTATAGAACTTTAGTTAGGTCCCATTTGGAATATTGCATACAGTTCTGTTCACCATAATACCAGAAGGATGTGGAAACTTTGGAGAGTGTACAGAAACGGTTTAACAAGATGATACCTGGTTTGAAGGATATTAGATATGAGAAGAGATTGGATATACTAGGTTTGTTTTCATTTGGACATTGGAGGCTGAGGGAGAATCTGATGCAGTTTACAAAATTATGAGGCGCCTGATGGAATGGTCAGTCTGAATCTTTCTCCTAGGACATCAATGTCAATTTCTAAGGGACGTAGGTTTAAGGTAAAAGGGGGTAGGTTTAAAGGAGATGCGAGAGGCAAGTTTTTGAGAGAGAGAGAGAGAGAGAGAGAGAGAGAGAGAGTGGTAAGTGCCTGGAATGTGCTGCCAGAGGAAATGGTGGAGATGGATACAAATGTAACATTTAAGAGCTATCTTGGCAGAAATATGAATAGGCACAGAATAGAGGCATACAGACCATGTAGATGGAAATCGTTTTTTTTTCCTTAGAAAGGCATCATATCTCAGCTAGACTTGGTGGGCACAAGGGCCAATTTCTATGCTATACTGTTCTTTTTTCCTTTGTATCAAACCATTCATCTACCAAATCTCTGATTGAGCAAATATTTGGCCTTCTCAAACATAATTTGTGGCAGGATGAGTATGGATGCATTCTTTCTGGAATGAAGTTAATTTTAGCCTCATTGCATCAAGTTTTTTTTTGATTTATTTGAACCTGTCTATCTCTTTCATCTAGAGTGGTGTTATTTCTAATGAATACAACATGATTTATTTAATGCAATATGAGTTAAAGTAGTTTTAAGCATTTAATTTATGGGTATAGTAGTGTAGTGTTTTTTTATTGGACTAGTAGCCCAGAGACACACGTTCAAATCTCACCACAGATTTATAGAAATTAAATTCAATCAACTCAATCAAAAAAGAAGAATATAAGAAATGGGAGCTGAAATGGACCGTAAGAAGTAATAGACTTTGAACCTGCTCTGATATTCAATACAATCATAGTAAACCCCTTATCTCAAATTCACTTTTCTGCATGTGCCCCCTTATCACTGATGTTTCTGGCAGATTAAATATGTGTCTATTTCAATTATGAATCCACACAATCGTGGAAAATCCATAACTTTATAAAGCAGAGAATTTCAAAAATTCACAACCTTTGAAAGAAGAAATTTCTCCATCTTAAACGTTCAGTCAGGAGGAACAATTTCTCACAGTTCACTTTGTCAAGCCCCTTTAAGATCTTCTATATCTGAATAAGAACATCTCTCCTTCTTTTAAGATCCAGAGAGTAAAGATCCAATTTATGCAGCTTCACATCATAAGACAAACCTCTGATCTCAAGAACTAGCTTAAAGGAGATTGGGGCTGATAAGGGCAAAAAGGGAGGGATTTACACTTGGAGGCAGAGACATACAGAAATCCAGTCTCGCAAATAAATCAATTTTGCTTTGTCCATTTTTCTGAAGAGAATGCGTCCATGTGTGTGTGTTTGCATATTTTTGTTTTACGGATGTTTAGAGTGATAAGCATTTATACTTATACATTGCTGACTGTGTATGTCAACCCCAACTGTTGCATCTTTATAATTTTGAAAATAAATGAATTACGTTTATTATTAACCTTGGTTAATAGATCATATTTTTAAAACCAGCTGAGGACTTTCCTTTTCAACCTCACCCCTCACCTGACAAGTGGGTGAATGGAGATAAAACTTGGACTTTAAGATCTGGGGATTTTTCTTACCTTTGGCTTTATTTTACTTATACTGTTCTTTTTATAAAATTTTGGTTTTGTAACCAGAATGGTGCCGTGAATGGCAACTTTTTACACTTTTCACTGTTCTCATGTATTCCTATACTTGAGTACATGTGACAATCAAATCTAATTCTAACTCTCCAATGAGAAAGCAACTCTATGGTCTGAGATGACTTTACCTTTTACTTTTACCTTTGTAGAAAAGGTATTCAATGGGTTATCTTGGTCTTATCTTTTATTTTATGTTGTGATCCATGAAGTAGTGGGATTAGAGAGACAATGCATTCCCACAGTTTACAATGTAATACAGGGATGAGAGATTTTGGTTATGTGGATAGATTGGAGAAACTGGGACTCTTCTCCCTAGAAAACAGACTATAGAGAGGAGATTTAATCAAGGTATTCAAAATCATGAGGGAGCTAGACAGACTAGATAGAAAGAAATTACTATCATTGGTGGAAGTCCTAAAAACTAGAGTACGTTGAATGAAAAGAACGAACCATGAAAAGAGAAACTCTTTTTTAAAAATACACTAATCTCATATGGACTGCCCGAGAACGTGGTAGAAGCAGTTTCAAATATCACTTTCAAAGGCAAGTTGGATAAGCATCCAAAGAGAAATATTTTCAGGGCCACAAGGCAACAGCAGGAGAGTGGCGCTAGCTAAGTAACTTTTTTTTTGAGAAAACAGATGCATGCCAAAAGTCTCCCTCTGTGTTGTAACTAATCGATGATTCTGTGTGTCTAAACTATCCTCTGTAATAGCTTAGCAAGCCAGTCAGCTGTATCACCAACTTCTCAAGGGCAATTAGAAATGGAAAATAAATCTAGTCTTGCCCACATCCTGTAAATGAAAAACAGAAAAGGAAATTAGTGCTCGCAGAAATAACTCCGTTTCACAAAGATAATCCACTATAAAAATCAAATTGCTGAGTACCTGAGTTTCAATTAAATATTCATTAACTTGCAGATAAATTAAATTAGCTTTGTGGCAGCTTTATTTTCAATAAAATTATCTTCTGCAATTGAATACAATAAAAGATTAAATTGTTCAATAATTTATATGGTAATGTGTCTTGCCACTCATTGCACCATTACCGAGCACGAGGAAACTGATGATTTATAGCATTTGAAAAAATGTAACAAGAAAAAAGGCATTTGACACATGTACATGTACACCTATAAATTTCTAATGCTATGTACTCTCTACCCTATCACAGATTTAATCTAAAAAGTTTAACAAACTGAAGAAAGCATCTGCAGAAGTCTGCAAAACCAGGAAACATCCCAGAGTAAATGTAACTTTAGACATCTTATAAAACCAGTATTTATACATAGCCTATTTCCTTCTGTTACCATTGTAACAAGTTCAAGTCTACGCTCTTGTGCAGGCTTTGTTAAACATAGTTATATACAAGGGTTGGTAAGAGAATACGTCTTCCAGGACCCTACAGACTCTGGCTCCCATACCATGTGATCCAATATACGGCAGAGATCCTTTCAGACATGCTCAGTTGCTATTCTTACAGTAAAGATGTAGGGAACCCTTTACTCCACCTGTTAGCCAGAAGAACTTCAGGGAAGATTTTCTGAATCCTTGGGACCAATAGCAAGCAGGAGAAAGTTGTGAAGCATCATCCACAGTCTTCAGCCACTGAGGCAAAAAAGTTACAACTAATAGGTACGAGCAGCAAGACAGAATTCAGAAAATCTACCTTTACTATCTACCTGCAGTCACTGAATTCTTGGAGTTTTAATTTATTCTGAAATTAGACTTAATACACATACAAATACCAGGTTTAGAATTGCTAGAAACAGTTTTAACTTTAGGGGGCTAATGGATGAGCAGATGCTGTGCTTCTGGTAAGTTTATAGGAATATGGGAACAGGAGTAGGCTATTCAGCACTTTGTGCCTGTTCCACCATTCCATGAGATCGTGGCTGGTGTGTAGCCTATCTCCATATACCTGGCCCATATCCCTTATTATTTCACTTAGCAAAAAATCTATCTCAGATTTAAAATTAACCACTGATCCAGCATCCACTAGTGATAAAATCCTGGTGTAGAGCTGGATGAACACAGCAGGCCAAGCAGCATCAGAGGAGCAGGAAGGCTGACGTTTCGGGCCTAAACCCTTCTTCAGAAATGGGGGGAGGGGAAGGGGGTTCTGAAATAAATAGGGAGAGAGGGGGAGGCAGATAGAAGATGGATAGAGGAGAAGATAGGTGGAGAGGAGACAGACAGGTCAAAGAGGCGGGGATGGAGCCAGTAAAGGTGAGTGTAGGTGGGGAGGTAGGGAGAAGATAGGTCAGTCCAGGGAGGATGGACAGTTCAAGGGGGCGGGATGAGGTTAGTAGGTAGGAAATGGAGGTGCGGCTTGAGGTGGGAGGAGGGGATAGGTGGGAGGAAGAACAGGTTAGGGAGGCGGGGACAAGCTGGGCTGGTTTTGGGATGCGGTAGGGGGAGGGGAGATTTTGAAGCTTGTGAAATCTACATTGATACCATTGGGCTGCAGAGTTGCCAAGCGGTATATGAGTTGCTGTTCCTCCAACCTTCGGGTGGCATCGTTGTGGCACTGCAGGAGGCCCAAGATGGACATGTCGTCTGAGGAATGGGAGGGGGAGTTGAAATGTTTCGCGACTGGGAGATGCAGTTGTTTATAGCGAACCGAGCGTAGGTGTTCTGCAAAGCGGTCCCCAAGCCTCCGCTTGGTTTCCCCAATGTAGAGGAGGCCACAACAGGAACAGCGGATGCAGTATACCACATTAGCAGATGCACAGGTGAACATCTGCTTGATGTGGACAGTCTTCTTGGGGCCTGGGATGGGGGTGAGGGAGGAAGTGTGGGGGCAGGTGTAGCACTTCCTGCGGTTGCAGGGAAAAGTGCCGGGTGTGGTGGGGCTGGAGGGGAGTGTGGAGTGGACAAGGGAGTCACGGAGAGAGTGGTCCCTCCGGAAAGCAGATAAGGGTGGGGAGGGAAAAATGTCTTTTTTGGTGGGGTCAGATTGCATATGGCGGAAGTGTCGGAGGATGATGCGTTGGATCCGGAGGTTGGTGGGGTGGTACGTGAGGACGAGGGGGATTCTTTTTTGGTCATTATTGCGGGTACGGGGTGTGAGGGATGAGTTGCGGGAAATGTGGGTGACACGGTGGAGGGCGTTCTCTACCACTAAGGGGGGGAAGTTGCGGTCCTTGAAAAACCCGTACATCTCAGATGGCTATGCCTGCCTCTTTGTAGATTACGTGGAACAATCCCTCTTCCCTACCTACACTGGCCCTAAATGCTACCTCTTCCTCCGTTACATTGATGACTGTATTGGCGCCGCCTCGTGCTCCCACGAGGAGCTCGAACAGTTCATCCACTTCACCAACACCTTCCACCCCAACCTTAAGTTCACCTGGACCATCTCTAACACCTCTCTCACCTTCCTGGACCTCTGTCTCCTTCTTGGGCAACCACCTCGAAACCGATATCCATTTCAAGCCCACCGACTCCCACAGCTACCTAGAATACACCTCCTCCCACCCACCTTCCTGCAAAAATGCCATCGCCTATTCCCAATTCCTTCGCCTCCGCCGCATCTGCTCCCAGGATGAGGCATTCCACTCCTGTACATCTCAGATGTCCTCATTTTTCAAGGACTGCAACTTCCCCCCCAACAGTGGTCGGGAACGCCCTCCACCATGTCTCCCGCATTTCCCGCAACTCATCCCTCACACCCCGTTCCCGCAATAACAACCAAAAAAGAATCCCCCTCGTCCTCACGTACCACCCCACCAACCTCCGGATCCAACGCATCATCCTCTGACACTTCCGCCATCTGCAATCCGACCCCACCACCAAAGACATTTTTCCCTCCCCACCCTTATCTGCTTTCCGGAGGGATCACTCTCTCCGTGACTCCCTTGTCCGCTCCACACTCCCCTCCAGCCCCACCACACCTGGCACTTTTCCCTGCAACCGCAGGAAGTGCTACACCTGCCCCCACACCTCCTCCCTCACCCCATCCCGGGCCCCAAGAAGACTTTCCACATCAAGCAGATGTTCACCTGCACATCTGCTAATGTGGTATACTGCATCCACTGTACCCGTTGTTGCCTCCTCTACACTGGGAAAACCAAGCGGAGGCTTGGGGACCGCTTTGCAGAACACCTACGCTCAGTTCGCACTAAACAACTGCACCTCCCAGTCGCAAACCATTTCAACTCCCACTCCCATTCCACAGACGACATGTCCATCCTGGGCCTACTGCAGTGCCACAACGATGCCACCCGAAGGTTGGAGGAACAGCAACTCATATTCCGCTTGGGAACTCTGCAGCCCAATGGTATCAATGTGGATATCACAAGCTTCAAAATCTCCCCTCCCCCTACCGCATCCCAAAACCAGCCCAGCTTGTCCCCGCCTCCCTAACCTGTTCTTCCTCCCACCTATCCCCTCCTCCCACCTCAAGCTGCACCCCCATTTTCTACCTACTAATCTCATCCCGCCCCCTTGAACTGTCCATCCTCCCTGGACTGACCTATCTCCTCCCTACCTCCCCACCTACACTCACCTTTACTGGCTCCATCCCCGCCTCTTTGACCTGTCTGTCTCCTCTCCACCTATCTTCTCCTCTATCCATCTTCTATCCGCCTCCCCCTCTCTCCCTATTTATTTCAGAACCCCCTTCCCCTCCCCC
>NC_063349.1:40906129-40929932 GCF_021869965.1 Rhincodon typus
GTTCATCCAGCTCTACATCTTGTTATCTCAGATTCTCCAGCATCTGCAGTTCCTACCATCAGTGATAAAATCCTGTCTGCCTCTTCCCATCCCCTATCTTTCCACTCCATCCCAAGTCCCATCCAACACCAGTATTGGTACATTCATAGGAATATCTTCTCTCCAAATTTTTGGAGGATACAGCTACCTGAGGAAAGTGATATTATTATGCTAGGAAATTTGTACATAGTGACAGAAATAACAGAAGTCTAGAGGTATGATGGCAGACAGACCAGAAGACAAAGGAGCCGAAGGAGGCCATTCAGCCCATCAAGTCTGCTGTGACATTCAATGAGATTACAGCTGATCTGATAATCCTCAACTTCATTTTCCTTCTTTTACCTCATAACCCTTGCTTTCCTAACATTTAAAAATCTGTCTATCTCAGTCTTGCATCTACTAATCACTAAGCCTCAAAAATCCTCTGCGGTAAGGAATTCCAAAGACAGGTGGAGATCTAGTTACCAAACGGAAGCCTAGGCTTCTAGGATGAGTAGCAATGGTGCTAGCAGGACCCATTGTCCTGTGTGCATCCTGATCCTCTTCCTGCAGCAGGCTCTTACCAAAAACATCGATCCACATGATACATCCCATGTCACCATCAGGCTAAGCTTTATGCTGAAGCATTTACATTCAGAGCAACACAGAGACAAAGCCAAAGCAGTGGCATTCATAAAATAAAAAGTGTCAAATAATGTACTGTGTATTGTCACAGGTGCTACCAATATACCCTCAATAGGTTCACTTGCTTGTTTGTCTCTCAGTACGTTGTAGTGTACTTCCTTGTTCCACTGCTGGGTTGGAGGGTGTCTGGTTCATTGTGAGGTCTGTTGGCCCTAGAGGTTTGGTCGGGTATCCAAGGAGCTTTTATATCTGGACGGGCCAGACATGCTGAGGGTGAGGGGGTAAGCTACTTCGGGAGTGTCCCAAGTGGAGACATCTGAGAGGACTGTGTGTCTTTCCTTCTCTGGTTGGATGTCTCCTGGCATCACTGTCTCTCCTTGTAAGGAGGGGCTGCTTGCCATGTTTCCTGTCCCTCAGTCTTCATAATATTGATCCTGAGAATCAATGGCTGGGACAATAGAGTCCAGGTGCTTCTCCAGCAGACCCTGAGGGGGCTGTATCCTGCTTTCCATTGCAGCTGCCAACCTGTCCATGAAGGCAGCTGTATAGTTGCATGACTCGCTGCATGGCTGCAAGCTTCTGAGCAATGAGGGCATTGCAAGCCACATACCTGTCTGCTCTCCTGTTCCTTCTTGTGCATGCGGATAAAATCCCTGAATAGTGACACTACAGGGTCCTCTCCTGCCTGGGGATGAGCAGAGCCTGGTCTCTGGCTCTCCTTCAATGCTGGTAGCCTCGGTCATTTCTTGCTCTTCCAGCTGAGGGACTGTTGCAGTGAGATGGTCATCAGATTGTGCTCCCACATTTTCTAAGAATAACATTCCCCCTGTTAGTATCTGAGCTGGTCAAGGGTCAGGAGGCAGCCTTGCTAATGCATTATCCAAGGCCTTTGGTATTTACATTCTCAGAGGCCCAGGTGGTTTCTCACAGACATTTGGCTGTTTCACTGTGGTGCTGGTGGAGATGCTGGAAACATCTCCAAGACAGAGAAAAAGCTTCGCAACTAGTGGTTAGAAGCAGTGTGCAATGAATGAGACTGACAGCAGGATTAGTGTGAGAATAGTTGAACAAAGAGTGGTACTTACTCTGTTGATGCAGCATGGATGTCCCTGTATCCCTGTTACGAATTGTCCTAGTCTTTGTTAATTAAAACCAATGTATCAGCTATCTCATTAGCCACTTCATTTAAGACCCGAAGATGAGGTCCATCAGGACCCAAGCTCTTGGCAGCCATAGCTCCAAAAGATTTGCTCAGTACCAATTCTCCGTTATTGTCATTTTCTGGAGTTACTCCTTCCTTTCCATTTCCTGATTTATAAATTGGTTCTAGAATATTACTTGTACTTTCTCTAGTGAGAATGGATTCAAAATACCACTTCAATTTATCTGCCCTTTATTTTCCACGACCAATTCTCCACTCGCACTTTCTACGTTAACAATGCTCCCTTTGTTAAATCTATTCTTCTTTAAATATTTAGAGAAACTCTCATCATCTGTTTTTATACTTCTGGCTAATTTTCGCTCATACTCTCATTTTCCCTCTTATGAAGTTTTCGGTCATACTTTGCTGTTTTATATTGTTGGATCAAAATTCTAACAGCACATGGACTGCAGTGGTTTATAAAGGCAGCTTAACACCACCTTCTCAAGGGCAACTAGGGACAGGTAATAAATGCTGACCCAGCCAGTGACACCCACACCTCATAAGTGAATAGGAAAGAAATAGTATCCAACCTTCCAAGCAGCCACCTGTATTTGCACAATCACTTTATATTAATTTAGTTTGACTCTATCTTTAACATCTCTCTTTAACTATGGATGGCATGTCTGTCTTTTTTTTTTTACTTGTTGGAATGTATCAATTCTGTATATTCTGAAATATCCTAGTAAGTATCTGCTACTACATCTCTATTGACCTATCCTTTAACCGAATTTTCCAATTCACTTTAGCCAGCTCTGCTTTCATTCCCTCATAATTGCTTATTTAAACTTTTTTTAAAATTCTCTTCAACACATTCCTCGATACCTAAAATCAAATATAAAATTCAATCAAATTATGATGGCTGCTAGAACTTTCAATCTAAGAATGAATAGCAGAGCAGACTCAATGGGCCGAGTGGCCTAATTTCTGCTCCTATGTCTTATGATTTTAAGATTATCAATTAATCCTCTCTTGTCACATAATCCCCAGGTTTAGTATAGCTTCCTCACTGGTCAGCTCCACGACATGCTAATCTGAAAAAGTATCCTGAAAACAATGAACTTCTCATCTGAGTGACATTCGCCCAACTGTCTTTTCCAGTCGATATATAGATTAAATGTTCCCATGATATCTCCACACCCTTCTAACAAGTTCCCGTTATTTCTTCCTTTATACTGCACCTTACTGTGTAGTTATTTTTAGTTGGCCTTTATTCCCACAAATAATTTTGTCTCTTTATCATTTCCAAACTATTTCTATATTTTGGTTTCCAGAACTGAAGTCAACTCTCTCAGCTGTGTTGATACTATCATTGGTTAACAAAGCCAACCTTACGTGTTTTTCTAATTTCCTGTCACAGATTCAAATCTCCATCCGTTCCCATCACCATCTATCATTTCCCATATTAAATCCTTTCTCTTTGTCTTTGACTCTACCCACTAACTTACTACAACTTCACAAATTGATCCCTCACCTCACTATTTAGTTTAAAATCCCCTGTACTTCCCTCATTGTGCAGTTGGTAAAAACACCAGCCCCAGTATAGGTCAGGCAGAGACCATCCCATCTGTACAGATGTCACTATTCCCAGTACGCCTGCCAGAACCCCACAAAACAGACCCACTTCTCTCACAGCAGTCATCTCTCTAATCTGCTTTTCCCTATGCCAATTTGCACATGGGGCACTGAAGTGGACATTAGGTGAGTTGAACAGGTCATCAAGGAATAGTAAGTGATTTGCAGAATAGATAGTTTCAACAAACCTATTAGTTTTCATCAATCAGTAGATACATGGACAAAATAGCTGTATAGAGGCCAGTATCCCATCACCAACTCACCTTTTATTTACATGGACTCTGACAAACCAACTCAGAGCCAGTCCCTAGGATCAGGGGACCTTCTGAGACTCCTGTTTATATAAGTCAGCCTGGGCTCCCTGATTGGCCCAGGTTAACAATCCCAATCAAGAATCTCATAGTCAATGGGACCCACCTGGCCCTAGTTCCAGTACCTACAGTGGGCTCCTGTTGTTTTCAAGGACAGGAAGCTAGGGAAAGGTGTGAAAATCAAAAGGTTCCAGATATATAAAGACAGGGTTCTGAACAAGAGTCGTACTGAACTCAAAGCATTAACTCAGTTTCTCTCTCCATATATGCTGCCAGACTTGTTGAGTTTCTCTAGCATTCTCTGATTTGTGTTATGATGGGCATTGTTGCTGTTAAATCTTTATTCTAATCCTGTCAGTATTCCTGAACACAACCGAAGAGAAAACATTAATTATTATTGTCCCATCTCAAGGTTACATACTCTAACTTTGGCAAGTACAGTTACCTTGGAAAATTAGGTAGTGAGTTAAAGAAAGGAGGACTGGGTGGATCACAAAATATGAATAAAGATATGTAAGGAAAGGTGAGGGTGAAGAGTCAGAAAACTGCTGGTCGGACAGAAAGGTTAAATTCTCATTGAATTGCTATAAAACTAGTAAGGAGTCTGACTACAAACAAAACCTGACGACTGAACATCATCAACATTGACGGAAATTTGAGAAAACATTTCAGAGCTGCCTATGATCATGGAGGAATGTACTTCCCAATCCTGTACAATAATACTCACCTGCCTAATCTACTGCAGGCCACATAGAGTAGTTAAAGCCTCATTAGGGGAAAAAAGACGGTGCACTTCTGATGAACGTTTGAAGCAGATGATGAAAGGAATACCAAAGTGAAATGTACCAAATGTTAATTGAACCTTTAATTTTCCTTGTAAATTTTAATGGCACAATTGAACTTGAGAGATCATTTTCATTAAGAATCCCAGAGACCACAACAGAAGATTGCAGAACGTCCCAAGTGATATTTATTGATAGTTTAGAACAGTTATTCTCACCTGTACACAATTACCTAGTTGGCAAAGTTGTCAAGTAATCTGAGAAAGTCTGTGCAAAATACTTCTTGAACTAAGTGTTAGGAAGGATCCCAAGATCCCTGGACTATTGAGTATTTCATTCTTCCTTTATCCAAATTCATTCTCTGACTCTTAATTTTATTGTTATTTTCAGTCAGAAAACTTGGCTACAATTCCACAGAAGATAGCTACTACTCATCCAGCCTTCATATGATAGCCTAGGGAACAGAGGTAAATTCAGAAGTCGCATATGTCCAGTGGGAAGCTGTGTTCACGTTTTTAACTCAGTGCTACGGTTCTAAAGCTCCATTTCTGATCCACACTGTCTGTGAAGAGGTTACTGGAAGAACTGAAATGGCACTTGACCCCACAGCACTTTCAATACTGAGCTGCCTTTGAACCAAAGCTGGCACTATTATTAAGCCATTGAGGGAGTCCTTTCCTGCTCTTTTAGGAAATAACTGAGTGGATGGGGATTCATGAACTTAAGATTATATCTGATTATTCTGCAAATTTGACAAATAACATAGGGAATAACCACTTTTAGCAATGTTACAGTAAAGAGTGTAACGAAGGAATCCGGGGGAAATTCCCCTCTGGTTGGAGTCATACCTGGCACATAGGAAGATGAATGTGGTTGTTGGATGTCAGTCAGCTCAGCTTCAGGACATTACTGCAGGGGTT
Organism: Rhincodon typus; assembly: GCF_021869965.1. Lineage (NCBI taxonomy): Eukaryota > Metazoa > Chordata > Chondrichthyes > Orectolobiformes > Rhincodontidae > Rhincodon > Rhincodon typus. The sequence goes on from NC_063349.1 coordinate 40,911,582, forward strand.
TCTCAGGGTAGTGTCCTAGGCCCAACCATCTCTGGCTGCTTCAATGACCTTCCTCCCATCATATGTGGGGAAATGGAGATGTTTGCTGATGATTGCTAAATATTCAACACCAGTTGCAACCACTCAGGTACTGAATCAATCCATGTTCAAATGCAACAAGAATTTCCAGGGCCAGACCAAGAAGTGGCAAGTGACTTTCATGCCACACAAGTTCCAGGGAATGAACACTTCCAACAAGAGAACCTCATCATCTCCCCTTGACAATCAATAGCCTTACCATCACTGAATTCCCAAGAATAAACATCTTCAGGGTTACCATTGACCAGAAACTGAATTGGACTCACCACATAAATAGAGAAACTTAAGAGAAGGTCAAGAGCACGTCAGAGGCTAAGAATACAATAGCCTGTAACTCACCTCCTGACTCACCAAAGTCTGTCTACCATCAACAAGGCACAAGGCATGAGTGTAATGGAATACCCTCCATTTATCTGGAGGAGTACAGCTCCATCAACACTTAAGAAGCTGAATACCATCCAAGATGAAGCTGAACACCATCCAGGACAAAGCAGCCTGCTTGATTGTTACCATGTCCACAAACATTCACTCCCTTCACAGCTAACACTTAGTAGCTGTAGTGTACACCATCTACAAGATGTACTGCAGAAATTGTACAAGGCTCCTTAGACAACACTTTCCAAATGTACGATCGTTAATATCTAGAAGGACAAGGGGTCGAATCTGACTTGAAACTTGAACTGTATTTCTCTCTCCATAGATGCTGCCAGACCTGCTGAGTTTCTTCAGCAATTTGCCTTAATTTGAGATTTTAATTATGCAAAGAATTAAGAGAAGCTGATGTGGTAAGTTGCAACAGAGTACCATCTGTCAGTGATTGCGAATGTGAAAGCACAATTTAACACCATGTCACCAAGACATTTGAGAGCATGAAGCATTTACTGAGAAAATAGTGGGCATCCACACTGCAGAAAACATTAATTTTACATAGAAGGATTAGAAGTTGCATCTATTGCCCTGTGCTGAAATAGAATTTCCATCTTTCCCAAGTGTCCCGCCATTTTGGGCACCCACTGACAATATTTCAAGGAACTTGTTGAGACTGGATGCATTTTCTGTAATTGGAAAACTTTCTGCTACTAAATGTGCAGGTGGTTTGGGATGTCTGGATATCATTCCCTATATTTGTGTCAACTTTCCATGTTGTGCTCACAGTTCATTAACTTCCAATCTGGATTATGCAGTTCATTTGAAGATACTAAGAGTTCTGACAGCTGGTAACTGTGTCTGTGCTTTTCCTTATAGAACACCTCATTTACCTTTCTGGTATTTTGCACAGTCTTGAAAGACGGAGGTTACAGTTTTAAGCTGTAGGTCCTGAATTCAGATGAAAACTTTCAGATAAAAACCCAGCAGACACCAATAATCCCTCGCACACATTCTGGGAATATTGTAGTTGTTACAAATATCAAGTTCATGGTCCATGTATTCTAGTTAGGGTGCAACTTTTAGTTTTAGGAATTCAAGTTTAATCATAGAAAATTGAATAAATGCAACTGAAGCACATGGATGCCTTTTACACTTAAAAAGGTTGGGGCAATGCAGCTTTTAGTGGTAAACAGCTAGAAAGATAGGATCAGAGACAATGATAACATAAGCGATCCAGGCACTTAAGGCTTGGGAGAAGTTTCAGGGAGTGGTGGCTCTATTCAAACATATAAGATCTTGGGAGGTCTTGGCAGGGTAGATATTAAAAGGATGTTTCCTCTTATAAGAGAATCAAGACTTAGATATGAATCTTTGGAAATCTTTTCCTAAAAAAGTGGTGGAAGTAAAGTCCTTAAATATTTTTCAGGAAGTGGAAAATAGATTCTTGTTAGCAAGGGGACTGAATTTTATCAGGGAATTTGGACCACACTACAATCAGATCAGCCATGATTTTATTGAATGGTGAAGCAGGCTCAAGGGGCTGAATGGCCTACACCTGCTTCTTGTTTGTATGTTCATACCATCGAAAAACATTGGGAATAAAATGAAGCTCTGGGAGTCATGATAGTTCAATGCAGATTAGAGTGGAGTGAAGGAAGCTCACAAGCAGTTGGCTAAGGTTGGTGCTTAAAGAGATTCAGTTGCAGCTCGGTGAAGCCAGCTTTTGATTAAAGGTGAAATCATGCCAGTCATTTGGAGCAGTCTTGGGAGTACTAGGCAAAGGAGAAGAGATTGAACCACCAAGATGTGAGTATTTCATTGAGACAGTCCAAGTCGACTACCTTGACAGTGTTTCCAATCCTAGATATTTTAGAGTGAAAAGTTGGAATCCCTTGCAAAGGAGGCAGAGTTTTAATGAGATTTGTTGACACCTAATGTCACTAACTTCTGTCTTGACCACATCAGTCGTGTTAAGTGCAGTATGCAGAGTACTCAACATCAGATTCTGCATTAATTCACATTTACCTCATGCTATGCTGAATGTTAGAGTATAGGTTGTATCTACTGTGCATGTAACTTAGGATCATCATCTTATCTGTCCCATATACCTATTTAGGCATTATTGCTTATGTTTGTTTTGCTGAAGCTTGTATAATAAAGATTATTTTCTTTGACATTTTAATTCAAGTCTATAACCCTGCCACTTATTTTCTTACCCTTAATTCTTCCACACAATACGTTGTTTAAAATAATATGATTAATCAAGCCAAATCACAATAAAGATCAGTTTGTCCTGTATTTTCATAACTGGGATCACAAAGAAGTGCTCTGCCTGAGAAGTCCAAGAAGCAGAGCCCTACTTTTATCAGTTCCAAAGCTTGCTCTATGATTGAACAAAAACAAAGTTGCTGGAAAAGCTCAGCAGGTCTGACAGCATCTGTGAAGGAGAAAACAGAGTTAACATTTTGGATCCGGTGCCCTTCCTCAGAATTGATGGTGGCTGGGAAAACGTTAGTTTATATGCAGAAATTAGGGAGGTGGGTGGGGTAGGGAGTAAAGGATAGGATAGAGCCCGAAGAGAGAGAAAGACAGTTGGACAGACAAAGGAGTTACTAACGATCAGGCTGGGAGGGTGAATAGTTGTTAATGGGGACTGTTAGTGACTAACAACAGGGGGTGTGTAGTGGCAGGCTATGTGGTAACAAGGCCTGGTGTGTGGGGTGGGGGGCTGGGACATGGGAGAGTTTAGGCCCTAAAATTATTGAACTCTATTGAGTCCGGAGGGCTGTAGGGTGCCCAAGCAGAAAATGACATGTTGTGCCTCCAGTTTGTGTTGGGCTTCGCTGGAACACTGCAGCAAGCCAGAGACAGAGATGTTGGTCAGGGAGCAGGATGGTGTGTTGAAGTGGCGGGCAACAGGTAGTTCAGGGTCTTTTTTGCGAGCAGAATGTAGATGTTCTGCGAAGCGGTCGCCAAGTCTTGCTCTTTATTGTCTTTGTTGAGGCATCACTTCCACGGATTGCATTGTATCTCCTCTGGGCGGCACTTTACAAATTCCACACCAGGTCTTCTGCAGTTACCACCTGTCACCAATAAGCCGTACCTGCAGGTGATGAAGTGAAGTAACCACTTGTCGCACTTGGGAATGGCTAAGGATATAGATGTTGTGAGAGTGGGGGGGTGCGATGGGGAGGGAGAGAGGGGGACCGTTGAGGACAGGCTTATGGGGGAGGAGGAAGAGATTTTCTTGCTATAATCACAGTCTAGCGTCACATTCAGAGAGTTAGACCCCTGTCTGTTCCTGAAAACTGCTGGCTGATCCTACGGAGATCTCAGTGCCACAAGTCTACAGTCAAAAGCACCTTGTATTTACATAAACTGGCACCAATTCCTACAGCTCTGGTAGCCCAGCTCTCGGAAACTGTGGTGAACAGGCAAAATCATCCACCCTTATGAACAAGGCTTTGTCATTTCTCTGATTAATTTGTGTGTGTGTGGATTGGGATATTCCACATGCATTCCCTGAAGCCCGGAAAGATCCACCAGTAAGGAAGTTTATCACCATGACGACTTTCAGTGCCACCAGCATTTAAATGGCCCTCAAACCTCATGGATGCAGGTCTTCCTCAAGGATTTGACATAAGTGAGTGATGTCATCCTGTGATATTCCAAGTTGCCTTCAGCATTACCTCTCAGGCTTCTTTGAGTAGCTGCACTTCCTGTGATAGACTCCATTGCTGGTCAATGGCCATCATTGGTCCCTTATTGCCAACATTCTGTACTGCTTGACCCTCTGCCACCACTCTGTGCTGCTGTTCTGATCATTGTGTTATAACTGGCTGGGGGAGCACACCATAAATCAAGGCCCACAATTCTCAGAATCCAACCAAATGTTAACTTTTTTTTTAAGATATGCACAGTCTTGCAATTTACCTGGCTTTCAGACCCAGATTGATAGAAAGCACAGACTAAGTTTCCTACTAAACAAGAATTATAACTTATTATAAGTAATTAGACTATAGGTACAGGAAAACAGATAACAACCATTGGCATAAAACACTACAAATTAATTCTTAAATCCTCTTATGAACTCTGCGTTACACACACACACACATATTATACATTAATGATCTGGATAAAGGAACTGAGGGCATTGTTGCTATATTTGCAGATGATACAAAAGTAGGTGGAGGGACAGATAGCATTGAGGAAGTGGGAGGCTGCAGAAGGACTAGGACATGCTAGGAGAGTGGGCAAAAATGTGGCAGATGGAATACAATGTGGGAAAGTGTAAAGTTATGCATTTTGCTAAGAAGAATAGAGGCATAGACCATTTTATAAATGGGGAAAGGCTTCAGAAATTTGAAGCACAAAGGGACTTAGTAGTCCAAGTTCATGATTATCTCAAAGTTAACATGCAGGTTCAGTTGGCAGTTAGCAAGGAAAATGCAATGTTAGCATTTATTTCAAAAGGATTAGAATACAAGAGCAGAGATGTACTGTTGAGGCTGTATAAGGCTCTAGTCAGACCACATTTGGAATATTGAGAGCAGTTTTGGGCCGTATCTAAGAAGGGCCTTCAAGGGTATCCAAAGGACGTTTACAAGAAAGATTCCAGGATGATGGGCTTGTCATGTGAGGAGCAGTTGAGGAGTCTTGGTCTGTACTCGATAGAGGTTAGAAGGATGAAGGGGGGATCTGATTGAAGCTTACAGAATACTGAGAGACCTGGATACAGTGGACATGGGGAAGATGTCTCCACTAGTAGGAGAGACAAGAATCCAAAGGGAAAACTTCAGAGTTAAGGCACAAACTTTTAGAACTGAGATTAGGAGGAATTTCTTCAACCAAAGGGTGGCTAATCTGTGGAACTCATTGCTGCAGAAGACTGTGGAATTCAAATTATTGACTGTATTTAAGGCAGAGATTAATAGATTCTTAATTAGTAAGGGAATGAATGCTTACAGGGAGAAGGCAGGAGAATGCAATTGAGAAACATATTAGCCAGGATAGAATGGCAGAGCAGACTCAATGGGCCAAAAGGCCGAATTCTGCTCCTATATTTTATGGTCTAAATTAATAGGGAAAATAGATTATTGGCTGAAGTAGAAAAACTGGGAAGTCAGTTCAGTAACCTTTCCTTCCCAATTTCCAACCTACTTTGACTAACCAGCCCTTGATGTTTAGTTGTCTTCCTCTGGTAGATATCACTGGTTTGTAAGAAGTAAAGAGCGATGAATTAATTTTAAAAATTGTCTCTGATTTATCAGTTCAAAAGTCACAGCTCCCAGCAAATGCTGCAGGAAAGATAACTGGTTTGCTTCAAGTTTAAACTGAGATTTTCTTTGCTGCAGAGAACAGGCAGCTTCTGCTGGAGAGACCAATAGCACACACTTCTTTCTGTGTCTGTGAATCTGTCAAGGTCCAATCTGTTAGCTAGGAACCAACCAGCTTTGCTTGTAAACAACTCCTAGTCATTGACACACGGCAGGAACCCACTGCCACAAAAACAGAGTACAATAGATAGCAGATTCCTTCCTGTGAATTTATGCAGCTATGATGAAAAATCTCTATTTTTAAAAATAGTTCATTCTCACTGAAGAACACAGCTTTTAAAGACACAACAATAAAAAAGACCTGGTTCTTACAATTACCCTGCCTAGCCCTGGTCCACCATACTCCAGTTCCTCCTTAGCTGAACCAAAGCTAGTAGAACTGTAGGGTTGACTTGACTCAGCTTCATATATGCCTGAGACTGAACAAATTGTAGAGATCAGTCAAGTCAGCATATTCTTTGACCTTCTGACCCTGACCATTTTTGCCAATGGGAATCTCTGCACTTAGCATTGGTCAAACCCCAGTCTCCACCTACCTCACCATGTGATGCCAATCTTGGAGGACCATAGATGGATTCTTCTCTCACTTATACAGCCATGTGCATAGAGATTGGAGCAGTAAGCTGAGAAATGTAAGCCATGTCCTCCTCACATTCTTTCCAACATTTCAAGACACGCTGACGAGATCCTTGCCTTGGTGTCAGAGACATTATACCCACTCTTTACCAAGATGAATGGTTACTTGCGACCCTTGAGGTTCCACCCCATCAGATTGGTGTAATTGTTCCACCCCTCCAACCCTGAACCTTCAACTGAATCACCGTCATTCTCTGGTACTGCCTCTATCATCCCCCATGTTCATAAAGTCACTTTTGTGTTTCTGAACTCAGTAAGATCTTCTTTAACATTACCCTTGATGTCTCCAAAATCATTCTGAATGTATTCTTTTCACACATAGATGTTCCATTTATGGCCAGCATCATTCATCAAAATCTCCACCCACTCCCATCCCAAGCCTGTGATGCTGCCACCTTTCTCCACTTCATCTCTCTTGTCCCCACCAACATTCCCACATTGTCTTTGACCTACTTAGTGTTGCTGCATCATTCCACTCTCTTACCTTTAACCCCCTTGTATTACCCTTGACCTGTCACAGTCAGAACCCACATGCCTTCTCAAACCTCTGAGATTATACCTGTTACTATCCTCATGTGCATCCTGCCCTGACCACTCTCACTTTTCAAACCATTTGCTCTCTAACATTCCAACCATGAATTTGGAGCGCTCACCTATGACATCCCACTACTCACCATCCCACTCCATTGTGACTGTTCCCTTTGCTGTCCAGCATGTTGTGCTAAATCCCCAGGACCCTAGTTCTCAACAAAGAGATTTGTATATTTTAAATGCAATTTCTTCCAATGTTATACCAGATTTTTGGCTAAGCCTTTACTGGAGGAGCAAGGATTTTCAACTTTGGCCCCGTGTGTGGTGGTCTGCTGGAGCAAGTTAAAATTGAAATAGAAAAGAGCAGGTTCGACTACAGCAAACAATCTGTTCCCCTAGATTACCGCCCGTGCTACAAAAGTCAGAAATTATCCTTGGGATGTTGTGTGTTAGTTGGCATGAAGAATTATCTGTCTGGGCCCATCATTTTTATAATCACTTGCGAGAAAAATTTCTCTCAGGTAGTCAGACAAAACAGATGGCAGCAAATTACGAGTCCGGTTTTCTTTTCGGTTCTGAAGGCAATAAGGAAGAAATCTTGAAGTGTGAAACAGGCTGCCAATTCACACTCTTCTGTTTAAAAGGAGACATTTTCCCAAAGCTTTTCACCATGCACTCATCAGGATAATTTGCAAGAACTACCAAAGTAAAGGGAAAGCACTATGACAGTAGCTGTCAGAGTAGTGGTACCATGGCTGGCCCTGCTGTAAAGTTGGGATGGACAAAGTGTAGTAGAGAAATAGTACTTAGAGATTCGCTAGTCCAGGGGACACAAAGGTGCTTCTGTGGCCATGAAAGAAACTCCAGGATGGTATGTTGCCTCCCTGGTGCCAGGGTCATGGATGCCTCTGAGTGGGTACAGGGCATCCTGAAACAGGAGGGTAAACAGACAAAAGTCATTGTCCATAAGGGTACAAATGATGTGGGTAGGAAGAGTGACAAGGTCCTGCAATGACAATTCAGGGAGTTAGCTAGTAAACTACAATGCAGGAATTCTAGGGTAGTAATCTCAGGATCTCAGCTACTGAGGCTAGGAACAGAGACAGAGTGCCATTGAATATGTGGCTAAAGAGCTGGTGTAATGTGGAGGGCTTCAGATGTGTTGGTCATTGGGATGTCTTCCAGGGAATGTGCAACTTGTACAAGAAGGACAGGGTGCACATAAACTGGCAGGAAGGTTTGATAGCACCATTCAGGAGGGCTTAAACTAGTGTAACAGAGGTTGGGAACTGGAGCAGCAGGTCAGTAAGTGTAGAGGTTGGGAAACAGCTTGAGTCTAAGGCAAATATAGCTAAGAGGAAGAGCAGTCATGGAGAGGTTGCTGAGCTCAATAGAACTGGAGACTTGGACTGTATTTGCTCCAATGCAAGAAGTATAGCAGGTAAGACAAAGGAACTTAGAGCCTGGATTAATACGTGCAATTATGATGTTGTTGCCATCACAGAGACATGGTTGAAAGAGGGGCAGGATTGGCAGCTTAACATTCTGTGATATCGATGTTTTAGATGAGACAGAGGAGAAAGCAAAAGAAGTGGGAGAGCTGCATTACTGGTTAGGGAACCAGTTGAGGGAGGACACCCTGGAGAGATCTTGCAGTGAGGCATTATGGGTAGAGCTCAGGAACAGGAAGGGTGCAATCACAATGCTGGGATTGTACTACAGACCTCCCAGCTGCTAGCAGGAGATAGACGGAGAGATACGTAGTCAGATTCTGAAAAGATGTGAAAATAGCAGGGTTGTTGTGGTGAGTGATTTTAACTTCCCCACTTTGAGTGGGACTCCCTTAGTGCCGGGGGTTTGAATGGGGAGCAATTTGTTAGATGTGTCCAGGATGGTTTTTTGAAACATTATGTTGATAGTCCAATGAAGGAGGGGGCCATACTGGACCTGGTATTGGGAAATGAGCCTGACAGGTGGTCAAAATTTCAGTGGGGGGAGTATTTTGGGAATAGTGATCATAATTCCATAGGTTTTTGAACACTTATGGATAAGGACAAGACAGGACCTTGGATGAAAGTATTAAATTGGGGAAAGACCAACCGTAACCAACTTAGGCAAGAGTTGAAGTATGTGGATTGGGAGTGGCTGTTGGAGGCTAAGTCCACATCTAACATGTGGGAGTCTTTTAAGGACCAGTTGATTAGAGTGCAGGACAGGCATGTTCCTGAGATAATAAAGAATAGGATTGGCAGGATTTGGGAACATTGGATGACAGGGAAGATTATCAGCTTAGTCAAAAAAAATTGAATCATAGGTGTAGGCAACTAAAAACAGATGATGTCCTTGAAGAATACGGAGATAGTTGGAAGGAGCTCAAATGGGGAGTTAGGAGAACTAAAAGGGGCTATGAAATGCCCCTGGCCAGCAAGGTTAAGAAGAATCCTAAGGCAGTTTATATATATATTAGGAGCGAGAGGGTAGCTAGGGGAAGAGTAGGCCCGCTCAAGCAAAAAGAAGGGAGGTTATGTGTGGAGCCAGAGGAAATGGGTGAAATCCTTAATGACTACTTTACATCAGTATTCACCAAAGAGATGGACATGGGGAACGTTGAGGTTAGGGAAAGTGTACGAATACTCTTAGGCAGGTCAACATAATGAAGGAAGAAATGTTAGGTGTCTTGAATTACATTAAGGTAGACAAGTCCCCAGGGCCAGACAAAATCTACCCCAGGATACTGTGGGAGACAAGGGAGGAAATAATTGGGCCTTAACAGATATCCTTGCATCCTTTTTGGCCTCAGGTGAGGTTCCAGAGGACTTGACAATGGCTAATGTTGTTCTTTTGTTTAAAAAGGGAAACAGAGATTATCCAGGTAATTACAAGCCAGTGAACCTGAGGCCAGTGGTAGGAAAGCTGCTGGAGAAGATATTGGGGGACAGGATTTATTCACATCTGGACGCAAATAGACTTGTTAACAATAGGCAGTGTGGTTTTGTGTGGGTAAGGTCATGTCTCACCGACTTGATTGTGTTTTTTGAGGGATTGACAAGAATGATTGATGAGGAAAGGGCAGTGGATGTGTCTACATGGACTTTAGTAAGGCATTTGATAAGGTACCTTGTGTCAAGCTAGTACAGAAGGTAGAGTCTCATGGGATCTGAGATAAGCTGGCTTCAAAACTGCCTTGCTCATAGAAGTCAGAGAGTAGCGGTGGAAGGGTGCATTTCAGAATGGAGATCAATAACTAGTGGTGTTCCACAGGGATCAGAACTGGGACCTCTGTTGCTTGTAATATATACATAAATGATCTGGAGGAAAATGTAGGTGATCTGATTAGTTTGCGGATGACACCAAATTTGGTGGAGTTGCAGAAAGTGAGGAGGATTGTCAATGGATACAGCAGGATATAGATAGGTTGCAGATTTGGGCAGAGAAATGGCACATAGAGTTTAATCCAGACAAATGTAAGGTGATGTATTTTGGAAGATTAAATTCAGGTGTAAATTATGCAATAACTGGCAGAACCCTTACGGGCATTGACACATAGGGGGATCTGGGCGTATAGGTCCACAGATCCCTGAAAGTAGCAACACAGGTGGATATGCATGTCAAGAAGGCAAACAGTACGCTTGCTTTCATCAGCCAGGGCATCAAATACAAAAGTTGACAAGTTATGTTACAGCTGCATGAAACTTTATTTCGGCCGCATTTGGAATATTGAGTGCAATTCTGGTCGCCACACTACCAGAAGGATGTGGATGATTTGAAGAAGGTGCAGAGAAGGTTTACCAAGGTGTTGCCTGGTCTGGAGGAGTTTAGTTATGAGGAGAGGTTGGATAAACTCAGATTGTTTTCACTGGAAAGCCAGAGGCTGAGGGTCCACCTGATAGAAGTCTATAAAACTGAGAAGCATTGAAAGGGTGGATAGTCAGAGGTTTTTTTCCCAGGGTGGGAAGATCAACTACAAGACAGCACAGATTCAAGGTGAGAGGAGGAACGTTTAGGGGAGAAGTATGGGAAAACTTTTTCACAAAGAGGGTGATGGGTGCCTGGAACGCACAGCCAGTGGAGGTGCTGGAAGCAGGCACCTTAGCAACATTTAAGACGTATCTTGAAAGACATATGAAAGTGAGGCAAACAGAGGGATAGATACTGCGCATGGGCAATAAGTCATGGGTCTGCATAAGGATTAGGAATCAGTGAAGGCTTGATGGGCTGAAGGGCCTGTTCCTGAGCTGTATTGTAGTATATTGCTTATTGTATGAAAGTAAAGTGATGATTGGTTGGCACATGGACTCAGGTTGTTAAAGGCATTGAAATGGAAAATGCCCCAGCTTAATTAGTCAGTCTGTCAGTTATCATTAACAGTACTGGCAGAAAGCAGAAGATAAAGCAGGTGGGACCTGGATGCAGAATTTCCAACACTATTTCCGACAGTTCCAACTTTTGAGGATAAGAAGAACAGGGCAAGTATGTGATTCACAGAGGCAGAAAGCCACATGCAGCAAGGCAGTTTGAAATCAGTGTGGAGTTCAAACAACCCCAATTTAGTTCATCCAAGAGCTTTTAAGCTGCATTGCAAGGGTCAAAATTGACTAAGTAAACAGAAATGCTCTTGAAAGTTAGACAATGTCTGCAAACTGTCATGATCTGAAATTTTAAAATTTAAACTTTAACAAAAACAAATTTTCTAACTTCTGTCATCCACCGTGGCAGCCAAAGTTTGACCCCCTGATGACAGTGTTTCCAGCAGGAAAACACTGGTGCAGATTATAATGACTAAGTTGTTGCTTTCTGTGCTTTAGATTCTATTAAAATCAAACCTGTTTGTTGATTTCCCAATTGGTCAACAAACAACATAATCTCTTTAAAACCCTGCAAGGCTTTAAAAGCTGTAACTGTGCACAATTTTCCAAGAACTGACATTGAGCTCCTATCTAAACGTTATTCCTTCTGAATTCTTAGTTTTCACGACTGCAAGCAATAATTTCTGGTTAGCAACCACAGTGGAAGAACTAAAGTTTTAATATCTTCAGAATTTATTTTGTGGCTACATTCTCTGAGGAGCATTTATACTCAAAAATTGCTGCCATATTCGCTTAACTACCAGAATTAATTTGGTGCTTAATCGTAACCCTTCAGCAAATAAAAACTAAAACTCCGTTAACAGATCTAGATTCCAAAACTTTTCAAAAATTTGCAGATAATCACAAACAGAATGTTTGATTCAGTTTGCATGAGCCATGTGCTTAAGAGTGATATTTATAAAATAAGACGAACTGAGTTCTTGAAATCCTGATTGAACTGAAATGTATTTACATCCTACCTTATATAAACAATTAAAATGTTTAGCTTTTGTGTTAATCGGAGAACAACTATCCACCCCTAATGTATTGTCTACAGCATATCCCTGTTGCGTGAATCTCAATTTCACTAGGATAGTGTATTTTCAGTCCAATGAATCCTGCTCTGGGTCATGCTTTCTCAAGTAGAGCTACAATGACGGACAGACTTGCGAGTTAAAGTCTCTGTGTGTGCATTTTCCCTTTGAAAGAGAGCCAAACTACAATAGGATGGGTAAGCACAGCTTCAGATACCAACTCATTGAAAATGGAGGTATTTTCAATGATAGATTGCCTGAGACAGAATCACAATATTATTTATCAATTGCAAAAAAACATTTCTTTAAAATATGAGGCTAATTGTTTCACTTTTAACAATTCATATTTAGTCACTTTGTTCCATCGAACACACACAATCTTCCAAACAACCAGACAAACAAATAATATGTTCAACTCTTTGTTTCATGCTATAATGGAATTAATCTCCCTTACATTTCAGTAAACCAAGAATAACCAAATCTACCAAATGACTCCTAAATGAAGAAATTACCAAAACGATTTCACTTCTGTCACTTTTCCGCAAATATTAATCAATTAGATATGAATGAACAACCAAATGACACTTCAAATGTAAAAGGTAACTTTAAATGTAAAGAATCTATACAACAAGATACAGCCTACACAATCACAAGCAATCACTCCCTGCAGACATATGGCACTATGTAACTACACAGTTCCAAATGTTTTTATTCATGTATATAGTTCTGGAATCCTATCCAACAACGGCTTTCACTCTGATTTTCATGGGTATAATTATCATCAGCAAGTTAGACCTGTACAAAATCTCCCCCACCTCCACTTTCAAGTCACAACTGTCCTGATGGTGTCGCTTTCCAGAATTCATTTTCAGACCAACCAACAAGACCCCAGTTCAAAATTTAGCCAATTCTCTGAAAACACTCATATAAATACTATCTCTGAGTTCTTCACATAGCTTTCCAGGTTTTAGATAATCTGAGCCTGCACGCAGAGGATCTCCAAGAATTCCTGTCTCCTTTTCTGCCAAACACAGAAACCAACTTCTTCCAGAGAGGAATTTGTTTTTTCAACAATTCTTTATGGTCTTCCTTCTGTTTGTGTCTGCTTTCCCTTTATGTCTCCAGCTGTGTTCTGATTGTCTTCTCTTTCCAGATGTTCTGTCTTTTTATACAGCCATATCTTATTTATTTGTCTACTCTGGATTTGGAAATATGGCTTTTTACATCTTATCTGTCTTGCTACTGGTACTGCTTCCAGGTCAAGGATCACAGGCCACATAGACCAGTGTTATTATAATTCAACAAAATTACAGTTGATCACTTTACAATTGGTGCCAACTCTTAAAAGTATTTTTAAGCATTCTTAAAAACAATGAAATGTTTCCAAAATATTTTAAATAAATTACAGTTTCCTTTTCTTTAAATCATTTTCTTCTTATGATAAAGCACTTTGTGTTTGTCTATCCACAAAATCTGAAGAAAATCACAAACTCAGTGAATAAAGAATCATGGCAAATTGCTAATCTTATCATTTTGCTGAAACATCTATACAGGGGAGGCAATGACCTAGTGGTATTATCGCTTGACTATTAATCCACAGCCCCAGATAACATTCAGGGGCAGATGGTGGAATTTGAATTTAATAAAATATCTGGAATTAAGAATCTCATGATGACCATGAACCTATTGTCAATTGTTGCAAACACCCATCTGATTCACTAATGTCCTTTAGGGAAGGAAACTACCATCTTTACCTGGTCTGGCCTACATATGACTCTAGACCCACAGCAATGTGGTTGACTGTCAACTGCCCTCTGGGCAATTAGGGGTGGGCAATAAATGCTATCTGGTCAACGATGCCCTCATCCTATGAATGAATGAAAAAAGAGGTAACAGATAATTTCTGAGTAATTTCGTTCCAGCTTCATTTTTTTTTCTAAATTCTCCTCTGGCCAACTATTTGAGGAAACAATTTGGGGGAAAATATCAATTTATGTAGTAGTCAATGCAACTGCATAAGGATGATTGCCAATATAAATTTGAATGTGTCCTTAATTGATTACATTACCAATGAAAGAGATATCGGATGCCCATTCTGCCCTTGCCAAGCTAAAATGACTTTGAAGTAGATAAGCTGCTGTGATCTTTGAGCTTTTCCCTTAGATGTTCAGCACCTAAAGATTAAGGAAGTGAGTTTCAACTTCAGCCTGAAGGCAACATGAAGTCAATGGAGCCACTTGTATTAGCTTAAGGCATGGACCATTCTGGGTCCTGGGCCTCATCAGCACGTTTCCCACAACTTGTTGGCACTGGTATGGTCATCTGCCACTCTGAACTGACCACCAAGCCATCTCATGGAGAATGTGGATCTGTGAGGGAAGAGATGGAAAGGAGTTACAAAGGGAGACACAGATGGGCATTAGTTTATTTTAGATGCCTATCCTCCTGAGCTCACTAGAGATTACAAATTTCCTGAATCATGTGATCAGCCTCCAGCTGCACTCTTTGGCCTTTTTTTTAAGTGAATGCTATGTAGAACAGCAATTTGCATATATCTAACCAACAGTCTCTCACTTCTTCAAGTTGGTGGGATGCTTGCCAATCTGCAGACCCTAAACTTTCTACAGAATCATCTTATTTCAGTTACATATTCACCATTTTACTCAGGGGAGAAGCAGGTGACCAGCAGTTGAAAATTGCCTGTGTGCCTTTAAAGACCTGCAAGAACTGTTTGTTACATAAAGAAAAATCTAATAGCTCAAATATCATCAATCATGAACTTGACAGAAAATCTCTTGTGAGGTCCTCACAAGATAAAATAGTGCGACAGAGTGTCAACAAAAATGATTGTGAATGATGCCTGAATGTGGTTAAAATGTAGATGAAAGTAAAGGGAACAATGTCATACCAAACCTAAAATAGCCAGTCAGAAAATTTAAAATACAATATTCTTTGTTCATCAGGGCCAATGGTCCTATGGCAGGTCTAATTCAATATCACATTCTAGTGATGATCAAACGGGAGGAGGCAAGTTGTTAGCAAAGGAACAGCTCAAAACCTCCTAAGGGACCTCTGATTAAAATTAAGCAAGGAGTGAGTTCAGAACAATTGGTAAACAGGCTGACTTTGTATGGTGAATTAATTAAAGCAACCACATTTAATCCTCACAATCAATGAGGCACAGGTTTAATTCCAGCCCTTTCGGTTGAATGCATATTTTTATTATCCTCATATATATCTGCAATGGTGTGTGAACATAACATTTCATTGTAGAGTAGGTCAGCTATGACTGTGATTTCACCTTAGTTAATTTTAAATTCTTTTCATTATATTGTCTTTTATCCTAATTCTTCTTCTAAAGTATTTTGTTATAAAAAAAACCTATTACATCATTCTACATGTCGCATGAACATTATTCTAATGTTTGCCTCTTTCAAGCTAGGTTTGTATTAAAGACAAACCTTCAACCTATTTGATCTTATCATTTCAGAATATCAACGTACCCTTCTTCCCATTAAGATATCCATCTGTTTCTTAAATGAGTCCAGACTGTTGACCTCACACCAGCTGCTAATAATTCTTTGAGTAAGGAACTTCCTAGCATCTGTCCTCAACTTGCTTTTGCACAGCTTTGAATCTGTGCAGTGCCTGCTTTTTGTCTCCAAGCTAGAGTTTTCTACTTCATTGTCCAGTCATTTCTCACTAACACAATAGAACAGTCTCATTGGACATGCTTCACATTAGCTCAAATTCTTCCCTTGTGATCCAGCATAAGATTTGAATCATCGTAATCTGGCGCCATTGGAATACTCAGTCTTATTCACTTATATTTGTCTCTTACTCTTTATGATCAAGTGCATTGTTGATGTCGCTGCTGTTGAAGTACATTTCAACCTCTGGATATTTGAGAAGACTGGCACTAAAATAGTGAAACAAATTATCAAAGTATTGGACACATACTTTCTGCTGAACCCACTGATTTGAGGTTTATGCTTTTTTCATTCATTTGTAGGATGTGGATGTCACTGGCTAAGCCTTGACTTAATGTCCACCTCGAAATGGAATTGCAAGTGTGGTTCCTTCTTGAATTACTGGAGGTTCGAGAGTATGAAACATAGGACAAATGTGAAACCTTAGGTAGAATTTAAGCCAGGCAATAGGTGCCTTGCCTGTTGAAAGAAAAGCTAATGAGAGACTTTGTTGATTAAAAAAGGCCTGCTATTTTGGCCCTACTTATCTGAGGAAAGATGTATCGACATTGGAGGAAGTCCAGAGAAAGTTGACTAAGCTAATCCTGGGTATGCAGAGACTGTCATATGAGGTGAGACTGAATAGCTTGGGCTTGTACTCATTGGAGTTATTGAAATATATAAGATGATTAGGGGACTTCACAGGATAGATATGAACATGTGGTTTCCCCTTGTAGGAGAGTCCAGGACCAGAGAAAATAATGTCAAGGAGATCATTCAAGTCAGAGCTGAACAGGAATTTCTTCTGTCAGAGAGTGTGAATCTATAGAATTCTTTACCACAAAGAGCTGTAGAGGTTGGATTATTAAGTATATCCAAGGCAGAGACAGATAGATTTTTAATCAGAATGGAAATCAAGGATAACAGGGAAACTACAGGAATGGGGAGTTGAAAATTATCAGAACAGCCTGACTGGCAGAGCAGACAAAATGGGGTGAATGGCCTATTTCTGCTTATGGTCTTAGTGGATAGCAAAGTCTCTTCCTTGTGATCAATAATGCCGGGGTAGAAATCACAGCTTCCTGCAGCCCCCAACCAAGAGCTGCCAGTCAATTAGAGGCCACAGCTGTCTATTGCAGGCAATGTCTTCAAAGGGAGGATGGCAACTGGCAAGCAATAAATGCATCATAGCTCCAGGACTCTTCCAGGTATTGTTTCCAGGACAAGAGTTACAGGCTAGTAAACAGAGACTACTATTATCATCATTATCCAACAAAATTACAATTGACCACTTTACAATTGATGTCAACTCTTAAAATTAATTTGAGCACCAGAACGCTAGGATCAAAGAGAGATTAATGCCACAGATGAGTGAGGGAGACGGAGGTCATAGAATGTGGCTTTTGGGAAAGGGATAGGGTTATGCTGTATAAGGATGTTTGTAGCTGAAATGGCTCACTGACATCACGAGATAGGCTCAACTCATCATGATGTAAAGGAGGAGGGAGGAGCTAACGAGTTGTACAATCAGTGTTAATGCACCTTCCGCAGTGTTTTGCAATGCTTCTCTAAATTGTTGCCAACAATAATATGAATTTACTCTTGACACTGATTTCTCACAAGAAACCAATGTGTATCTCAGATGTAATGTAACATGCCATCTAGTAATGCAATAAATCTAGTTACTGTTCAATATGATTGAGTCTATTTTGTGTCAAAGATTTTATGTGAGCTTTCTTGCCAAATTGGTGTCTGTAACCTAGACTAAAACCAAGAAGAAGGATTGGTGGCAGCCAAAGTTTCTCAGTCACACCAGCTGGCAACTTGGAAACATGACATTATAACAAGGAGATTTGCAGTAAGGGCACTCCCTTCCCAACGCTGGGTCCCTTGATCAAACATTGAATGACATTATAACAAGGAGATTTGCAGTAAGGGCACTCCCTTCCCAACGCTGGGTCCCGTAATCAGATATTGAATGCCTAATAATCAGGGACAACCCCCGGGAACCTGCAACAAACCCACCAAGGTCATTTTTTGGGCTCCTCAACATGAGCGCCCTATCCACTGTCAGTGGTATACCAGGTTATCGATTGTCCTCTTATGATATCCTATTGGTGATGGTGAGAAGGCTGTTGTTGAGCTGTCTCACCATACATAGAGACAGGTGGTGGAGTCTTCACCCGGTACCCTCACTCTGCTTCAGTGCTTAATTGATGGGGAGATGATGGCCTAGTGATATTATCACTAAATTATGAATCCGGAGACATAGGTAATGTTCGAGTTAGCCCAGGTTCAAATCCCACAATAGTGGATGATAGAATTTGAATTC
>NC_063349.1:40930332-41013724 GCF_021869965.1 Rhincodon typus
CTACTATCTCTGATTCAAGCCTTCAACATCTGTCCAGTGCAAATATTTGGCTGAGATCAGCTCAGCAGTCAGGTAAATGTCCTGCTCTTATCCAATTTTCTATTCAGGCTGCAGATGACCGTACTATACAAGAATCTGTTACTGATCCCGGTTCAGAAATCCATTTTGTTATTGAGTATGATGCACTTTTACTTTCTGATGGAGTTCCAGAGATGTTCTTTTTGGCAGAGGAGCAGCCTTGTTCTGAAGTAAGTGTGGAACTGATACCACTACCTATAGAAAGTGAAATTCCTATTCTAGGCATAGTAGATAACTCTCATTCCCTAATCACCAAACTGCTAGTTATTCTTTACATTTACCAGATATATCCATGCCTCAGAATGTGTTGCAAGTTGATGTGAATAAAAGAATCTAAGTTTGTCATCTTCCTTTTGCTATGGTTGTGATCGTTTCATTGCCTAACTGTTGCCTCTTCAATCATGTATTCCAGGACTGTTCTTCACTGATCTAGAGCCTGGGAATCAGCTGTTGTGACAGGATATCATCCCACTGCACTCCAGATTTTTTTTTCTTTATTCATTCATGGGATGAGGATATTGCTGGCCAGGCAGCATTTATTGCCCGTCCCTAATTGCCCAGAGGGTAGTTAAGAGTCAATCACATTGTTGTGGGTCTGGAGTCACATGTAGGCCAGGCCAGGTAAGGATGGCAGTTTCCTTCCCTGAAGGACATAAATGAACCAGATGGATTTTTCTGACAATCGACAATCGGTTCACGGTCATCATGAGATTCTTAATTCCAGATATTTTATTAAATTCAAATTCCACCGTCTGCGATGGCAGGATTTGAACCCGGCTCCCCAGAATGTTATCTGGGTCTCTGGATTAACGGTCCAGCGATAATACCAGTAGGCAGGCCATCACCTCTGCAATAATTAATTAATTATAATTATTAAATAAAAATAAATAATTGCCTTGCAAGGTAATGGTAACGGAGCACAATCATCCTACACATTCTCCAAGAAAGCTGAGAATGCTTTTGGAGATTAACGTCCCAGGCAAAGGGTCCTTGTGGGGTTGGGAGTGGTATAAAGTGGGAGTGAAGAGTCAAATGCTAATGCTTAAAAAGAGATCAGTGAAAGATCATGGGGGCTGATGTGGAAGGAAATGTTAGCTGTACCTTTACACCAAGAATTGCAACTCACTATGTTGGAAGGAGCTGTGTCATGGTGAAGTCAGATCACATGAAACTGGAACCTGAATGTGTCAAATTACAGAAGATGTCCTCTTTTACCATTCCTTACATATAGCTGCATTTAATATACCTGCCAATGTTCACTCACCTGAGTGTACAGCTTTTCGTACTATATTCTGATGTCAATTTCCACTCTGTTTAAGAAATTAGAGAAAAGTACTGACATGAAACAAGGAGAAAAGTTATTAACAAAGAAATGACATGCAAGGTAACGTATAAACTATTGCCGGTAAAATACTGTTAACTTGATGACATACAGGGGAATGGTGAAATTGTTTGTCAGTTCAGAGAGCTGGTACAAGTGTAATGGGTGAAATGCAAAGTATGATTCCATACTAGGTTAGTCTTTATATGTAGAGGTGAATTTTTAAAGCATTTCTATTCTAATTTCCCATGTCTCACATTTGTTACCCTATGTCTCAGTGTACACTGAACAGTGAATAGTTCGGTGAGGTGAATCGTCCCCAACTAGAAACAGGTTTTAAGTTGTTCAATTTATTTTTCATAAGGCAGCAGTTGTATACACGAGTGGGCTGGAATTCCGTTCAAGCCATTAAATGCAAATTTCCCAACAGGACAAACCCACAATTTCAGTAACAATGCCTTTCTTCTAAATTTTAAAACTTAAACTTGTATTAAACGTTTGTGTGTTACTGACTGTAATTAGCATTCTCAGTTGTCCTATAATTTTTTATAAGATTTTAAAGCTGTTGATGGACAACAGTTAGTATGCCATAGATAAACTGACCTTCTGAGACTGATTGCCAAATGAAATGGCAGTTGATTTTGTGTCCTGTCATTCCTGACAGCAGGGGTAGTGAAGATAAATACCTACATTAGGACTCGTGAAGAAGTAATGACTCAAGATGAAAAGATGTATGTGTCTTCTCGTAAAGTGGCTTCACCCAATTAGCCAAGAAAAGTAAATCTAAGATCCCTCTGAAGAAAAGTCAGGATTAAACTTTTGAATTGCATGGATTGTAGCGTGAAGAGTGTGAGAAACAAACTGGAATCAATTATTTTGCAGGAAAATCAAGACTTGATAATAATTAACAAAAAAACCAGATAAGAGGAAAATTTTAGATAAGGACAAAGCACCCTGGGGCTAATGTAACATAGTCAGTAAATAAAAACCAAAAGAATTGCAGATGCTGTAAATCAGGAATAAAAACAAAGTTGCTGGAAAAGCTCAGCACGTCTGGCAGCATCTGTGAAGGAGAAAACAGAGTTAACGTTTCGGGTCCGGTGACCCTTCCTCAGAACCTCAGGATCTTTTGGAGGTGAGGGAGGAAATTGTCAGGGCTTTGAACTTGGGAAGTCCATATTTGGAGTTCATATTGCTGTTCACTTTTGTGCTGGCTGATGAATTATGAAATAGTGTAGATGGAGTCGAGATAGAGTGATTGAAATTTGTTGATGACAGCAAAATATCAAAATTATTAAAAATTCCCTTCCAAAACCTCTCCTTCTTTTGTAAGGATGCTCCTTAAAACTTATGGCTTTGGCCTGCACAAAATTCAGTTCACAACATCATTTACTATACATACAGTATAAATGATTAGGTTCCCAACTCTGACCCAGGATTCTTATAATAACAATCAGATACGCTCAAATTTATATCTTGCACTGCAATCTTTTCCATCTGCAAAACAGTCAATTTCTGACTGGGTTCAGTGCTAATCAGATCAAGACTAATGCAGTAGTCTGTTGTGTGACATAATAGTGGGTGTCTTTCTGAAATGCAAGTGTATTAAATCCAACACCTCAAGTCAACAGATCCATGGGGTTCCTTACCTCCTCAAGAAAACCCAGTATGAACCTATGGTTTGTAAAACAAAACTGACCATCATTAAATTGATTCCAATAAGTCACATCCCCCTTTTATGATCTCTCACCACCAGAGATTTATGACCTTTTATGACAGGTTTTAACATCCTTTGCTTCCAACAGTTCTCATTTGCTCTTAGAAATAATCATTTGATCTCAATCATATTGAAATGCAATCATTCAGCTATCAGTTCATATCAATTGCCCTGAAGAACAATCACATTACCATCATTTGACATCACAAGTCATTATCAACTGGCATCATTGCCATGAATTGGCTTTTGGTGCAATATCACAGCATTCAAATATTTGTGGTCAGCATCGTTTGATTCCCTATCACTGCTGCAGAGCTGCCCAAATAAGAAACAAAAGACAAAATTTGACTACGTTCCATGTATCAGCTGACATCACTAATATTGTGACATGAATTTTTCTTAGTCCTGACTGATATTACAGAAATCATAGAATCCCTACAGTGTGGAAGCAGACCATTCGGCCCATTGAGTCTACGCCAACCCACTTCCAACCCAGATCCACCCCCTCAACGCTATCCCAGTAACCCTGCATTTCCCATAGCTCGTCCACCTAGACCGCACATCCCTGGACACTACGAGTAATTTAGCATGGCCAATCCACCTAATCTGCATATCTTTGGACTGTGGGAGGAAAGCGGATAACCCAAAGGAAACCCACACAGACACAGGGTGAATGTGCAAACTCCACACAGACAGTCGGCCTGTCACTGCAAAGCAGCAGTGCTAATCACTGAGCCACCATGCTGCCCATCATATGTTAAGCATAAATTGAGGCTGAAGAGATGAGTTGACCTAATCAATATACAATGTCTTGCTGGGTTCATGAGACAGCACCACAAAAAAGGTGATCTTAATGAGTGAATCAGATCCCAACCATACCATCAACAGCTGCTGTGCAAACAGCAGACGGCTGCCCAGGATCCAGCATGACTCAGGTCAACTAATGGGAGGCAGGCAGCCAATTCAGAATCGATGGAGATCTAGTTCAGATATTCTTTACGGTTCTTGTCATTTTTAAAGCCTTCATTATTTTTCTGCTTAACGTCGGTTTTATGAATCTCATCACTATTTTACAGTGCTCATTATTATTGTTTATTTTATTTACTTTTTTATAGTTTGTTAGATATTGTTTTTACAGTATTTATGGTTCTATAGGTTTATGCTATGCGGAGTAAAAAGAGATTTTTGCACCAAATAGAAATATTGATGAATTCAGATCTTATTCACCATTAATTTTCTAGATTTTTTGAATTGCCTTTTTCCAGTGTTGATTAAATTTCATACCAATTGATGCCTCTGTGAGCTTCAACAATACCTTTGAGAGTTTCTCTAAGTATGTCATTCCCATAACTTTGAGAGTTTTTATGCCTTAATTATAAGCTTCTTGCCAGCTTTCATATTTTGATGTCAATGAGAGTTTATTTCCACGCATAAGGTGCCTAATGAACACATGGATATCTTTGAATGCCAGCATTTATTTCAAACAAGAACACTTTTCAGCTGTGCTACTTCTAAGAGCATCTATAGCTACGACAATGTTAAAATGTTCAGGTAGGCCTCTCATAGTTTCAATAATTTCTCCATAAGTAAGGTATTAAGGTAATACTGTAAGTGCAGGTCTGTAATTTGACATTTTGTCCATTTCACTCCTTCCTTTTGTAAGCACTGTTACGGGTAATGGTTGAATTTCCCTGTTCCCACTCATCACACCCTTTTCTTATTTCTAGAGAGGGTAACAAAGCATCATTCTGTCCTGTTTCTTATTTCTGACATAAATGAAAAAGACTTGACTTTGCCCTTTGGGGGTGTGTAAATCACATTCAGCTAATTTTTCACTTAGTATCTCCAATGAATGTCTGCATATTTTCCATTTATCTTTACAGCTGTCCGTGTTCTTTCTGGAATCCTTAAAAATAGCATGATTCCTGAAAATTCCAAAACTTTGATTTTAACTTTTATTTCGCCAGAACCTAATTTGGACAGTAATTGCACTTTTTATGTCTTAAGTATCTTTTTTAAACTTCCCTCTTTTCATCAACATTTTTCCTCTAAGTACTCCTGTTATTTTGATATTTCGTATATTCATACCCATAAAGTCACTCTATCTAAAACTTAGCTTCAACATGGACTTCCTGTTACATTCTGTCCTCATCTCTCCCTAAAGTAACTCCAAAATGTTTCCAGACAACATCTATCACATTGACAAGAATATGCCTCAGATGCTATATTTATTAAACAGAATACATTACAGTACATCACAATATACAGTCTCCTGCTGCTGTGAAAAATGATGCTATCCACTCTGGTTTATGTAGATGTGCTACTCTCACCCTTAGCCCAAGCAAGTTATCACACTGTGAATAGAATTTAAAATATTACCACAACATTAGGAATTGAATCCAAGAATCTTCAACAATATATGTTCTTAGAATCAAAGAGTCATACAGCATGGAAACAGACTCTTCGGTCCTACTCATCCATGCCAACCATGTTTCCCAAACTAAACTAATCCCATTTGCCTGTGTTTGGTCCATATCTGTCTAAATCTTTCCTGTTTATGTACTTTCCAAATGTCTTTTAAATGTTCTTATTTAATAGACACACTGAGGATCTATAGGCATGTAAATTTGAGAAATTATATTTGTCAATATGATTGTTCTGATTAAGTTTAGCTTAGTTTGAATCAGTGACAACAAGTTTGAACCTCTACTTATTATGTTTTAGTAACACAATTTTGAAGTTGTACTTAATAAGAACTGTATTTGTATATCCCTATCCAAAATGATTTTGCAGTCAATAGATGTTCTGCTCCAAATAGGGCAAGAGAGCCCAAAGGTTGTACAGGCCTCCACAAAAACAAAAAAAAACATCCACCCCCTCCCTTGACATTCTGATTATTTTATTTATCTTTTCTGGACAATGAGGAACCTTGATAAAAGGGACAATCCAATTTTGATGTTTTTCCAAAGACTCTTCTGATCTGTGATACACGATGCCAACTATTTTTGATGTGTGACATTCTATGAATGTATGGTCTACACATGCATATACTTTAAGAAGAGAGACGCACATAACAGACATAAAGAATGAAAGAAATCAACTACATCAATGTACTGTGCGTATTATGATGTGACAGAACCTTGACAAATTAATTGATGCATAAAAATGTGACTGGACATCGATACAGTACAATCCAATCCACCAATATCATATTACAAGAAGGTCCTGTGTTAATAATCAGTTCATTGTCTTTGCTTCAGGAATATAAATCTCTCAAACTGGAACTGTGTATTTTAGATATATTTAACTAAGGGCATTTTTCATCTTCAGCCAACTTCAAATCATTAGAAGCAGGGTTTGTTTTCAAAGTTCTCCAATCATGGATTTTAATGCTTTGGTGATCTTAAAAGTATGTTCAGGCTATCCACACCCCCATTGTTGCTACCAACAATACTTACAGGTCCTGGGACATTTACCTGGTGGCTGTAGATAATCAACTCAACAGAGTCCAGGCCAGCACACTGTGAATTTTTTTTTTTTTAACATAGGGTGTGGACAGTTAAAGTCAATGTTTTATTCAACAGCAATGCCTCTGGCTCAGTCCAGATACATTAAACAAGGTACATTTTTCAACACTGTGACGTTCTTTCCAAGGAATGGCAATAGACTCCCACAAGTTAATCAAGTTCACAGCATTGCAGTGTTTCCAAAAGATAAGGAGTTATTCCTAACACGAAAGTATTTATTCAGACACACAGGAGACAGTACTCTATGAAGTTTAAAGTTGTTATGAAGTTGAAATAGAAAACAACACTATCATTTTACATCCTGTCTAATGCCAATATAATGAATTTCTCATTCATCCTTCATATGTTTTAGGGTATATCTTCTGGTTTTGGAAATTAAAGTCTTAACTGTAGAAAATGGACTAAATGCAATGAAACCAATCTTGGACTCCATTACACAGTTTGAGGCCATATCACCAAGAGGTTAACAGTATAAAGCAAAGATCGTATAACAGCCGATGGGCCTACTCAGCTAAAGAACTGAAAATGTGATGTTGGCAAGTGCAATCCAGAGGGGTGTTTTTGTTTTCTGACTGAGAGCTAAACTGGTTTAAAATCATTCAGTGAACCCTGGAAAGTTGTAAAACATATTTACTTCATCACATCAATGATGAAATCATAAATGAGGAATAGTTCATCTAAAAATCAATTTGACCGCAGTGCAGAGTTGGCTAAATCCTTATGGAAACAAGTGGAGCATTAGAAAGCTTTCTAGTTTCTATTTATTGTTGAGTTTGATGGGAGGATTCATTGTATTTTGGGCCTCATGTGATAGATAGACACAGTAAATAACAGATGGACCTGCACTGTAAACAAATCAAAGAGACTAAGATCATCATTCACCACATTTGTGTTTAAATTTTGCAAGAGAACAAAAGCCAGAAGATTGCATAGTTTTAAACTAGTGGAAGAATATGTGATGCATCTCACAAAATCTTATACCAAAGAAAGCCATAAACTAATTAGCTTGGAAGTATTGAAAAAATAACGAGAATAAGAGATTAAGATATCCACAGTTAAGAGATGGTAAATGAAAGCTTTTTTGTTGCAAAAATATACTTTATTTATAAAAAAAAACTTTATCAACATTCACAGGTACTAAAGCAGTTCTGCACATTCTTTGAGTATGAAGGAAAACCAATATTGGAATTTGATATTCCCTGCAGTTGCAGAAACTAAAGGCATTTCTTTCTCCTGTGGGGCACTATCTACATACATTGAGGCAATGAGAGGGTCTGATAACTGAACAGACCTTCATTATAATCACTGTGGTCATTATACTTCAGCAGAAAGACCTTAGATGGTGGTCTTTCCCCGTTGTGACTTGGTGGCAGTTGCCCCAAACTTTAGTGCATCCCTCAACACATAGTTCTCAACTTGGAAAGTGTGGTAAATGAAAGTGTTGCCCAAGAATAGTTGGACCTGAGGAGAGATTTCCAGGGCAGTAACTTATGGGCAGTTCCCACAGAAGTAAATATCTTTTAAGATTGATGTGAGTTTTCGGAAAATTATTGAGGGAGGTAAAAAGTAAACCTGACAGCATAACCTATGGCCAGAAACAATATTGTTAAGTTAATAATGATTACTCTGTTTCAATCATCTCAAAGTATTAACTGTAATAGACTCAAAGCTTGCTTTAATGATCCCTAATTGGATCAAACAATTACACTCAGTAGTGACAGAAGCAGAGCTCTGTTACCAATGAATTCAATCATTAGTATCATTATAAAGCAATGCACTAGAAACCTGAAATTAAGGAGAAGGCAGAGGAATTTTTGCAACCTAAAAGAGTATGTTGGACATTATCCACTTGCTTTAATATGTGGAAAATCAGAGTGGCATGTCTGATAAGTTATGCGGTTATTAGGATGTTACATTGCACAAACAGATCATTTAGCAGAACAGATCCATTCCATTGTAAATGTTGCGCGTGAACATTGTCCTACCTTTCTTCACCTAACCCCATCAATACATCCTCATTCCTCATTTTGTCTACATACCCTTAAAATGGATCATGCAATTTATCTCAACTATTCCTTTAAGGAACAAGTCACATTTTATCATCCTTCCACTTGAAAAGAAAGATTATCTTAAATTCCCTATTGGATTCAATAATAACCATCAGATATCCCTTAGTTTTGATCTTGCCCAAAGTGACTATATCTTCTCTGTGTTTACTGTCTCACTACATTTGGCCAGCTTATAAGCCTCCATCAGGTTATCTGTTGTTTCATTTTATTGAAGTAAGACATCTAGCCAGTTCAACCTTTCCCAGTAAGTTTAACCTTGCAGTTCTGACAGCATCCAAGTAAACTTCCTTTGCATCTTATCCAGTTACAAAAGATGAAAAAATTCATTTTTCTCCAGTCTAGCCAAGGTTTTATAGAATTTGCATATAATTACTCCATTTTTAAGTACTATCTCTCTAGAAATAAAGACTCGTGCTGTGTTAGCTTATTTTTATAACTTTATCAAATTGTTTTAGCGCTTTTAATTATCTGTGTACCTAGACCTCCAGAGTATTCAGTCATGAACCTGAAACAGTAACTTTGCTTGGCTTCACAGATGTTACCTGACTTGCTGAGTGTTTCCAACATTTCCTGCTTATATTTGATAAGTACCTCCAGATTGTTGATTTCCATTACTGCATAACACCCCCTTCAGTTTTGTCGCCTTAACTCTCCAAGCCCCTTCAAATTCCTCATTCCTCCAAATCCCTTTAACTCTTTAACCCCCACCCCTAACCAATCACCACCCTTCACACTACATATATTGACCCCTTCACCATCCTTCCCAACTTCTTCACTCATTCACTCCTACTCTCCTCTCTTGCCTTCACTCCTGCAATCACTCATCCATTATTCACTACACTAACAAGCCCTCTAAAACATTTGGAACTCATTGAAAAGCTCATATATTTGTCAAAATAAACAAAACTCCATTTGAGTAGACACTTGAAAAACATAGTATTGCCAATTACAGAAGCTCATAAATCTGTCAAAATAAATATCACCACATATTCCCCACAAATTCTGTGTAACTAAATTCTGCAATAAATAATCCTTCAATGTTTTGGAAGGCATGCATGCCATCAAACTCATATTCCCCAGGACAGCTGTATAAGCCAGCTTAGCACTATAGAATCCATTACTGCCTTAAACGCAGCTGAAAGTTCATACTTCTGTCAAAGTTTTCAACCAACCAAAGAGATGGTTGAGCTGTCCCACAAAGAATAAATGACAGTAATGGCAAGAGTTTAAAATCAGTTCTGTACCTCACACTGGAGTGGTCTTTCAATATTGTACAATGACGAACAGTATTTAATAGGTAGATCATTTGAAGAATTTTCCACATTACATTATAACTTGCCAGTTGTCCAAAGTAACAACTTGATTACCATATTATTTAGAGACAACAAGGTGCAGGGCTGGATGAACACAGCAGGCCAAGCAGCATCATAGGAGCAGAGAGGCTGACGTTTCGGGCCTAGACCCTTCACCATATTATTTAACGGTCTTTTACTTTTTCTAACTTCAGCATTCTCAGTGCTCACTTTATTAAACTCAGGTATAACCTCAGGCTACAATATTTCAAGATGAATTGTCAAGGAGGTGAAACCATTTTTACTCATCTTTTATACTCTTCCTGTCTCTAATCTGCAGTTTTATTCAGGAAGACTTCAAAACATAGCTGCCTCAATGAAAATTGCAGAAGTTTTTAAACCACCATTTTCGGAAAGATATTAACAACATCTAAACAGCTGCTTACACAGTTCCCAAACTGCCCTTTTACCGACTCCACTGAAAACAGCCAAAGACAGAAGCAGAAATGGGATTTCCAACCTCTACTGAAATGGATGACAAAATCTAGCCCTGTATTTCCAAGCAGTTTGTTACCCCATTATTCTCCCGACCAAAATGCATTACATTGCAGATAATTTCCCAAATCCAATTCACCCATACTGTTGGTTTATTGATGTCTAGCTGGATTTTATTCCAGTCCTTTTTTTATATTTACTGAAAATTCCCCATTTAGTGTCATTCCAGCATCAATCCTTAGGGTAAACCATGTCTCACAATTAAGATAAAAGCTTGTGCCAATTCTAACAACTGGATTTAACTTGTACTCTTTGTGTTCTACTGTGTAGTTGGTTCCATTCTATGGCTTAGGCCCCTTGACTCCATATGTTCTGACCTTTGTCACAAACCTACTATGTTGGCCTTTAGAAGTGATTTTTTTGGAAATCCAAATACATAGGTCAAGATCTTCCATTGTCAAATTAGTTAGAGACCAGATGTACCTCAAAAGATGCACCTCAGGACTTCACAGAAGCCTGAATGCAATGACATTAAATTAGGAGGAGAGGTGTTTTCAGTAAATTTGAAAAAAGGAAAAGGTAACAGTCCAGCTAATTGTGTGAGAACCATCCAAAGTCTGTGACTCAAAATCTGATTGAGTGACGCATTTGAAGGATTCTGGATGCATCCTCCAACACATCCTACTCTGACACACTGACTGATCACCTTATACTTAGCTACCCATCTGCCACACAACCAACTTACTCACTCACCAGCTATCACACCCACTCCGCTACTGCCACCCAACTCTTCTTCCGTGCTACTGCTTCATTGACCCTCCTGACACTTTACCTCCTGACCCACTTATCTCACACTCTTACCTTCTGTAAGTAACTTGTCAAGCAGGCTCTGGAACCTTCAAATCTTATTCATTTACAGGTATAACAGCAAATGCGATATAACAGGGAAGCGGATTCAGTCCGATGCTGTCTGTATGGCTTGCTACACTGCAACTTGTGGAATGGATTCAAAATTGGAAGTCAGCGTCAAACTGCTGGGAAGATAAGTCAACAACACTTTGTTGATTTGGACCACAAATTAGGATTCCAACCCAGATCGTACAAAAATAGGCCATTATGTCTCCTACTTGACTCTTATCTACTATTTCTTTTACATTTTCAAATAATTCAATTAGGTAAATACAAACATGACCTTCACTTTTGATTGTACTCACTCCTCTTTCGATATCATTTCAGCTTCCAAGTTTTTGGTGTTACACCTTTGAGTAAAGATTCCATCATCTCTTCTACTACCCACATTCAGCTCATTGGCTTGTCATTCTCTGGGTTTGTACTAGAAATCAAATTAGCTGTTTATTGTTCCTCTAGCACGTTTTCGTGTATGTTCCAGTGCCTCTGTTATCTCTTCCTGAACGTCATTTAACATACATGAATGCAATCCAACCAGTTAGGCATTTTATCTATTTTAAAACTTTTATATCTATTTTCTATTTATCTTCAATTATCAGTTTTACTGTGTTAGTGTGGCCCCCACAAATATGATGGAAAATGAATTAGCAATACTCTCCTTGAGATGGCTGCTCCCAGCTGGGAATGTCAAATCCTGGAATCATCATTTTATCATGTGCTCTGGGTAACTATTGTTCAAATTGTTTCTTCTCAGTCCACTTCTGTGAGATGGAAGAACATCCAGTCCATTTAGACTCAAAAGATTCAGGTGCCACAGAAACTTCTTTCACTCGCCACCAGAAAAATTGGCATCAGAGTTAATGAGAAGAACATCTTTAGCATTAACACACTTGGAAACTGAAAATATCTCACTATGTTTGTGGTACAGAATGTAATAAGTGAGAATTTTATTTCATTAAATATCATGGGTAAATTATTAATTCATGTTAGAAACAAAACTACAGACATTTTCACCTGATAATTGCTATTACTACAAGAGCAAACATTTAATTTGGAATATAAAATCATTATAACAATCTTCCCCTAAGAAATTAACACTTGTTTTACATCTTTGTCAATCAAACCAATTCATCAGTAACATAAACTTTGCTTATAAAACTACGTTTGTGCTTGCTCACGTTTGTGGCACTTGTGCAATGTATGCAGGAGCTGGCTTGGCGCTGTGACTTCATGTGAGTAGTGGAATGGGATTTCTGGACTAACCTCTAGCTGTGATGTTGTACATCAGTGACTTGCATTTTGGGCCAGTCCTCAGACCACCTTAAGGATTTTGCTGGCCAGCAATGCATTCCGTCTACCTGTTGGCTCTTGTAGATATTTTCTAATCAACCTGTTTAGCGATGGTATTACAGAGCTCTTACAGTAGTTGGGACTTGAGCCTCCTAGCTCAGAGGTAGGATCACAACAACTGTGCCTAAAGAACCCTTTAGGTAGTTTTGCAAGCTTGTTCAAGGGCTTCCATTTCTGTCCATTATTAGTTTTTTACATTTAGAATATTTGATCATTGTTATCTAAGCCATGGATAAATCTCCTCACACACGCCTCTATCAGTAATTCATAAAACTGGACTATCACTTCCTTCGGCATTGCAACAATTTCACAGAAGTTCTGCTTAACATATTAAAGAGATCTTTTGCTTCACAATTTAAAGACTGATTTCCCTTTAAAGTGTTACTACATCATTTCAGTAGTGGCTGGAATATAGGCAACGCCATCAGAGCAGACTAGGTGTTTCAGTGAGCAGATCTGTGTGCATGATTAACACATTAAAAAAACACTTGCATTTATACTGGGACTTGTATATGATTTCAGGACATTCCCAAGTGCTTTAAAGTCAATGAAATAATTTGAAATGTAATTGTCTTTTGAGAAATTCTCATTGCAGACCCACCTTGCTGTCTGCACTTTAGGTTACCATGGGATAGGTTTGTGGCTACCATCCTCTTTTAGGTAAGGATCTTACAGGGACTGTTTGATCTGGTGTGTTACAGGGAAACCACATCTGGTCTAACGAGATGTGGCTTTTACCTCAAACAAGATGTTGTTAATTTCAGCTTAGCAATTATGTGCAAGTTGCACTGATGTGAGATGTTGTTACAGAGATTATGGATGGTTTGTCTTGCTCCTTCGAGATGCTAAGCCATTCTCTCATCAGGTTTGCTTGATATGATAGTGAGTGGCGCTTAAGGCACTCCTCAATCTTAACCCTTTCACACCCTTACACCCTTATACGACACTAATCATAGAGTCACAGGGTTATGGAGATGTACAGCATGGAAACAGACCTTTCAATCCAACTCATCCATGTCGACCAGATATCCTAAATTAATCTAGTCCCATTTGCCAGCATTTGGCCCATAACCCTCCAAACCCTTCCTATTGATATGCCCATCAAGATGTCTGTTAAATGTTGTAATTGTACCAGTCTCCACCATTTCCTCTGGCAGCTCATTCCATACATGCACCACCTTCTGTGTGAAAAGGTTGCCTCTTAGATCCCTTTTAAATGATTCTCCTCTCACTTTGAACCTTTGCCCTCTAGTTTTGGACTCTCCCATCCTGGGAAAAAACCTTGTCTATTCAAACTATTCCTGCCCCTCATGATTTTATCAACCACTATAAAGTCACCCCTCAGCCTCCGATGCTCCAGGGAAAATAGCCCCAGTCTTTTCAGCCTCTCCATATAGCACAAACCCTCCAACCCCCTTAACATTCTTGCAAATCTTTTATGAATCCTTTCAAGTTTCACGACATCCTTCCGATAGCAGGGAGACGAAATTACGCACAGTATTCCAAAAGTGGCCTAACCAATGTCCTGTACAGCAGCAACATGACCCCCCAACTCCTATGTTCAATGCACTAAGCAATAAAGGCAAGCACACAAAACGCCTTCTTTACTGTCCTATCTAACTGCGACTCCACTTTCAAGGAACTATGACCCTGCACTCCATGGTCTCTTTGTTCAGCAACACTCCTCAGGGACCTTACCATTAAGTTTTTAAGTCCTGCCCTGATTTGACTTTCCAAAATACAGCACCCTTACATTTATCTAATTTAAACTCCATCTGCCGCTCCTCAGCCCATTGGCCCATCTGATCAAGATCACATTGTACTCGGAGGTAACCTTCTTCGCTGTCTACTACACATCCAATTTTGGTGTCATCTGCCAACTTACTAACCATACCTCCTATGTTCACATCCAAATGATTTATATAAATGATGAAAAGCAGTAGACCCAGCGCCGATCTTCGTTAGGATAAAAGAACTGTGATTTCTGGAAATCAGAAACAAAAGCAGATATTGCAATATAAAGCTCAGCAGGTCTGGCAGCATCAGTGCAGGGAATGCAGAGTTAACATTTTGGATCCAGTGACCCTTCCTCTGAACAGGGTTATGAAAAATGCTGCCAGATGCTGCTGGACCTGCTAAGTAATCATGGTTAACTGTGAATAGTGATAGAGAACGAGTATTTCCAAGCATGCACACTCCATCCTGGCTGCATTAGAGCTTGGCAGATAGGAAGTTTGAAGACCATCACCCCAACATGTGCTGTGGGCATATATTAGCACCTGATGATCCTCTGTGTGAAAACATCCCTGGTGTGGAGCCAAAAGAATGTTTTTTCTCTTATGTGCTGCGATTTCTCTAAATCTCAGAAGCTTTAGGCTGTGCCTTGTCTGAACTTGGAAGTATTAGCTGTTTGTGTTCCCTGAACCTGTGAGTGTGATCATTCTGCGTTCGGTGAAATCACAAGGGATTTTTTTAAAGTGTTCGTACTTTCCATTCTCCAAACTTACCAGTGCATTCTCTGAACTTAGTAATGTCAGTGCTGTCAGCTCTCTGAAATCAGGATTGTGTTTGCACCTTGTCTGAACTCTGCGGCCTGCTTGACAACGATTGGGTTGAATTACTCATTGTAGAGAACTTGGATAATTATATAGCAGACAGGATCAAATTACAAATTCCATACAAATGTACTGACCTCCAAATTTCCATTTCAATGGCAGCAAGAAATCTGCCCACAGCACCACTTTACATGAATAACCACTGAGCCATTGAACTGACACCAGATACAGAAGTTCAAACAGAAATCACTAAGTATAGAGTGTTGGATGGATGCATCGATGGATGCATCAATGCATGCTAGTCCTACCTAGGAAACTCCATCTTGAAAATTCAACAGGATCAAATAACCTGAAACACCTGGGCCTTGCCTGCATGAATTCCTGATCTGCTCTGCTCACTTAAATGCAAAAGCCCATCCCAGAACTCTGACTTCAAAAATCCACACTTACAGTTGTAGATTCAGCAAGCAATTAAAATGCTTCACACCAGTGACACTGTTAGAATATAAGTGCAGTCTCAAATCAGCAAAGTCTATATAATTAGCTAGCATACAGTTAAGTTCAACATTTTAATTAAAATGGTAAATTAATATTTCTGAAGTGACTCATAATGTTGTCATTACTGAAAATTGTTTGGGGCAATAATGTTTGAAAAACTCTGTTTCTTGCTGTGAGGCTGGCTTATAATAAAAGTAATTTTTGACCAGAACAGTTGGTGCAAGCCGAAGGAAGCTTTCTCTGTTGAAATTGTTGGGAACAATTATTGTTCATTGATGACTCTTTCTTAATGGATTTGCTGAATTACACGACCTGGATTTTCAATGATATTTTTGTAGTAGTTCTGAGTAGATATAGTTTTAACCATTCACTTCTATCAACAGCCTGAGTGTTGATGAGCGTCTTTACACAGTAAAAGGACATTTCCTTTTTACTCATTCAGGGGATTTGGGCTTTGCTGCTTGGCCAGCATTTATTGCCCATCCAGTGCTGTCAGGCAGGGAGTTCCAGGATTTTCACACTGAAGACAATCAAAGTCACAATGGTGAGTGTCTTGAAGGGGAAATTGCAGGTGGTGGCACCCCCATGTATCTGCTAGAAGGCAGTAGTCACAGGTTTGGAAGGAGCTGTTTAAGGAGATTTGGTGATGTTGTAGTACATCTTGTAGATGGTACACACTGCTGCTACTGTGCGTCAGCTACGGACGGTGTGAACATTTCTGGATGTGGTGCCAATCAAGAGGGTGGCTTTGTCCTAGATTATGTCAAGCTTCTTGAGTGTTATTGGAGCTGCATTCATCCAGGCATGTGGGCAATATTCCAACTTGTACCTTGTAGATGGTGGGTGGGCTTTAGAGAGTCAGGAGGTGAGTTACTCACTGCTGGATCCTTAGTCTCCGACCTGTTCACGTGACCACAGTATTTACCTGGCTAGTGCAGTTTAATTTCTGGCAAATGGTGATCCCGAGGATGTTGATCATAGGGGACTCAACCATTGTAATGCCGATGAATGTCAAATCGTGAAAGTTAGATTCTCATTTGTTGGAGATGGTCATTGCCTGGCACTTGCATGGCATGAATGTTACTTACTTTACATGTCAGCCCAAGCCTGGATATTGTCCAGATCTTGCTGCATTTAGACATAGACTGCTTCAGCATCTGAGGAGTCGCGAAAGATTTTGTTTTTATTCATTCACGGGATTGGGCAGTCATTAGTGAACATCCGCATCTCTGACCATATGATGAAGCAGCTGAAGATAATGTTTAAAAACCTTTAATCATAACACAAATTAAAGTGCAAAGAATGTCTTAAATTTAAGATATTATGCAATCCCTGAGTTTACCTTCAGGAATCTGTTTTGTCTTACTTTCCAGATAAATCTACAATTACGTATGAAAACAAACAGTATTCAGAATTCCTATTATAGTTACAGTCAGTCATTTGCTTAAGAAATCCTGCTTATTTGAATAGGTTCAACAGAAAGCAAATAGATCAAATTATTTATATAGGTTATACTATTGAGTCATGGAAAGATTGCCCTGAAGATCACAGGACCAATCAAGCAGACTCATGTCATATCATATCACAGTATGTTTTATTGAATTATAAGTCCAGACAAAGACAGCCAAAATGACTGAAAACTTGACTGGGATCCAGAAATTTCAGGAATGGGGTTTACGTTGTCTATTCCAACAACAAGGTTATTTTCTCATCTGAACACAGCCAGATTGGCAGCTCACCAAGCTCCCCTCTATAGGCAGCCAATCAAGACCATCTTGCATATCATTGACACAGACATCTACTCTGTCCTGACAGAAGTAGGATCCACTGGATTGAAGTCTGACTCTGGATTCACAAGGGGGAAGAGGCAATAGTATTTTAGGAGGTGAATTTGAAGCAGTTCTGTTCTGGGTACATCATGAAGACTCTTGGCTAAATCTTCTCCCAAGGTTAGTGGGTGAAGTACCATTTTGGCCACAGCTATTTGTATTTCTTTTAGCCTACATAACTAAACATTTAAAAAACACTGCAGCCAACACTTCACTGCCATTTTGGCAGACTCCAGGCAGTAGTCCAGCAAAAATTCTCCAGAATAACCACAAACCAGCAAGGGTCATGGCTCCACAAATTTTCTGGACCCGTTTCCATGAAATCTTCTACATTGTGCTTGGAACTCATTCTAAACACAGCAGAATGTCACCACATAACAATGTTTAAGGCAAAAACAATTAAGATAGCTTCAGAAATATCATAATTTTATCTTAATAAATCTTTTATCTTAAGGATTCAATGCTTGATATTGGTTGCTTTCTGTGGTGCTATTACTTGTATTGCAAATTAAGCAAATAAAAACTGTTTTTCTTAATATAAATAACGTGAGGTCCATGACTAAACTGTTACTGGATTCTGAAACTATATCTTCCCAGTGGCAAGGTTCCAGCTGTACATTGTAATTTCGTTTTAAAAATAATTGTGGTAAAAACTAGTTTCTCACTGCTCACTATTAACATCTAGAAATATAGCTGTCGGCCTGCACTGTGCATATTTACACATTTAAATTCAAGAACTGCACTGAATGAAATCAAATGTACAGGAAAACATTAAACGTCACAATGATGAACACATTGTAGACAACCTCAGGTAAAATTCCAACCCAAGTAGATATATCATTATGTAATTATCAACTTTTTTTTACACAATTCAGTTACAGAAGTAACTGCCTTATCATTAGAGAACAGTTATATACATTTATGTTTTACATTTCCATTACTGTGTAACATTAGTTAAAATAAAATTCTTGAAGAGCTTAATACTGGTAATAAAACCAGCAACCACTAGCAATGTCAAAAAAAACTATTTAGTCCACTAGTAAATTCTCACAAGTACAAAAAATAAATGTAGCTAATAAACATTTTGGCATAACTCAAAAAGTATTGTAAAATCAATATTAGAAATTTTGTTTGTTTAAGGAGAAAGATCAAACTTAGATTATCAGAACATTTGCATTGATGCCACAAACACCTTGAAATTGCACCTAGTTCACAGGTTTCAGAAGTGACTGAGGTGAAATGCTTGGCAGCAGGTAGCTGTTACTCAGGATGATGCATGTGTGCATTCTGTATCAATGAATGTTTTTGCATTCAGGGAAAGGACATTCCACAGAATCACATGGTGGTTGAAGGATACATTTCTGACATTTCTGCTTGGAATGCTGCTTAACTGCAAAGACTCTGAGGCTAAACACAGTTGTCATTTGCAAAATCTGTAGTATATGGTGTCAACAGCTACTTAACTCCATGGAGGCACATTACTGTAACTAATTAGGAAAGAACAGTTTATCCTGCTCAGACAAGACTGCAATCACTTGTAACATTATCATGCTAACAATGGCAATATATCATCATATATCATATTTGCATCAATTTAGATAAACACTGTACTGGTAATTAATAGTTTTTATATTGTCATTATTTTGAACTGAAAGTAATAAACCTTTTTTTTTCAAAGTTTTAATTTAATCTTAATAATCTTTTACCTTAAGGATTCAATGCTCATTATCGGTTGCTATGACTCAATACAAGAAAAGCTTTATAATCTACCTTTCATAATTGTTTTAATTTAATCTGTTTAATTTTTTAAAAAGTATTTGACATTTTAAAAAAGTTGGCCTGAATATATTTTTAGATATTTTCTAATGTTTAGCTTTTCTGAGCTTCATCATGTCTCTGATTGCAGAATGTAGCTGCATCTGACCTCCACTGCAGTGTAACGTGTTCAAACAGGCTTCCATCTCTTAAAGGAATCTGTTCCTCTTAAAAAGGCACTGAGTGAATGGAAGCTGCTGCTTAGTGCTGTGGTACATTTAGAAACAAAAAAAAAGCAGGACAAAGAGAAGGCTCCCAAGGTCATTCAGGCATTTGCATTCTCACTCTTCAAGTAAAATGAACTTCTATCTTGTTTACTCCTTACAAGCTGCTTGCACCTGTAAAGGACCCAAGTTCAGATTGCATTAGACACTTCCTATTGGCTATCTTATACTGTACATGCTTATCGCAGGTGCAACTGTGAGAATATTCCTTACTGTACACTCGTACACAACTTTAGTTTTGACATACATCGAATAATACCCTTGTGTTATCTAAATGCAACATTGTGTGTGTTTATTTTATTTCTGCTCCTGTGTTTAATTCTGTCTTTTGTACAGTAAAATGGTGCTGGAGAATGGTGACGTTGTATACTTTTCGCTGTACTCCTGCACTCGAGTACACGTGACTATAAAATCGAAATCCAAATCTAAACCTGAATCTAAAAATCTAATTTAAGGCAGTGCACTTTTTGTGGCTAAATATAACCTATAACCTAATAATCGTGGAGCTCAATATTATGATTGACATTATGGTTGAAATTGTATTTTCAACCTTACAGTATGAGACAGGCAAGAATGGTAAATGTAGAATAAACTTCTATTTGTGTGGTTATGAAGCTAATTGAGATTCTATACCGTTAATAGAATCCCATTGATCTTCCTGTTATTGAAATCGATTTATTAAACACTGACAGGTAAATATAAAAGATAGGTTGTTTATTCTTTATATTGGAAAACACGTGGAGAATATTAAAAGCAGTATACCATGTTCAATACAGAAATAATTGTGATAATTAGCAATTAGTGAGAATGTTAGAAATTCCTTTTAAACCTGCAGAATTAAAATAGTCATCAAATAAAATTTTCATGAAAACTTAATCATTTTCTGCTTAACTAAGGCTAATACTCACTCAATCAATGCTGTCTCTGGATGTACAATATTTTAAATTAACTGGTCGAAGACACGATCTTGCAAGCATATTAAGTCAATCCATCGTCCTAAGATGTAATGTAATAATTTGACAGCTTTGCACTTTATACAAGTATTAAAGTGTGGATGAAGGACAGTGAACATCAAGGTGATATGGATTCTCCAGACAAATGACCATAGAAATTATTCGGAGCATGTGTAACACCTTGATCTTTACATTCAGTTCAGAACAATTTTCATTTAATTTCCCCAGCTCCCCACGCAATTTTTCTCCAAACTTCCAGGTTTCAAGTTTAATACACAACTCCATCCACCTACACGCTGTCAAGTGGACATTGTGTCTGGTAATATTGGTCTCATTTTTAAAGACTATTGATGAATTATTGCTCCTGCCAGATCTTCCTTAGCTGCACTGACAGAAAGTTAAAGGATAGTTTGCTTTCAAAATGAAAAGCATAATTAATTATTTTGCTTCTAAAATGGAATGTGCATAATCTGATCAGAAACTGGAAGCCTATGGGGTTGATTTGCCATGAAAAGGCATTCCCTGAGGACATAATGGTAGATTGTTGGGGATATTTTTATTTTAAATTTAAAACAGCTAGTATTCCTTCGCTCTTCCCAAGATCAGAAAACCCAGCATGAAATAACTGGTATCCTATATTATTTCAAAAATTAGGTCTGGAACATAAATTTGATAGATTAATGTGATGGAGGTAGCTCAAATGTGTTAAATATTCAAACAAACCCCCAGTGGCAACAGTGACAATGTTTAACTCTTAAAGTAGCACTGAGCTTATTCCAATGGTTTGAGAGAACTAAACAGGGACATTCTACAGTAAAGTATATATTTTTTAAAATGCACATTCTGGATAATATGACAAATGTATCCTAGAGAATGTTTCACAGTTAACAGTCCATGAGCATTAATGGGTATATTCCCCATGGCAATACCTCTATCTATCAAAGTCAAGTTGCCAACCAATCAACAAACTCCTTTGATACAGTATAAATGT
Organism: Rhincodon typus; assembly: GCF_021869965.1. Classification (NCBI taxonomy): domain Eukaryota; kingdom Metazoa; phylum Chordata; class Chondrichthyes; order Orectolobiformes; family Rhincodontidae; genus Rhincodon; species Rhincodon typus. The sequence continues at coordinate 40,951,956 of NC_063349.1, forward strand.
TGTTTTTTACCCATGAAGTGGTATTCTTGAAAATTGTCCTGATGAGAGCAAGATGAAAAGCTTTATCAAAATGTATCATTTTCAGATGGTCATCTGTTGCACAGGCTGAACAGATAGATGGACTGTGAATCAATGTACTAGAGCACAGAATTCAAATACCACATTAAAATTTGAATCTTAATACTGTTGAATGCAGAATAATACTTTATCCAGTTGATAATGTACTCTAATCCATCTGAATGCACAACGCTAGTTAATATAGTGGTCACCCATCTTTTAAGAACAAGCTCTATCATTCAATTAAGAAAATAAATGGCCCTAGAAATAAGGGGTGCATTGGTGATCATTTTCCAGCATTCTGTAGACTCTGGAAGAGTTCCAATGGCTGGAGGGTAGCTAATGTAACTCCACTGTTTAAAAAAGGAGGGAGAGAGAAAATGGGGAATTATAGGCTGCTTAGCTTTACATCAGTGGTGGGACAATGCTGAAATGACTTATTAAGGATGTAATAACTGAGCATTTGGAAAGTAGTGACAGAATCGGTCCTGGTCAGCATGGATTCACTAAAGGGAAATCATGCTTGACAAATCTTCGGGAATATTTTGAGGATGTGACCAGCAGAGTGGGCAAGGATAAGTCAGTAGATGTTGTGAATCAGAGGTTGAAAAGGCTTTTGACAAGGTTCCACACATGAGATTTGTAAGCAAAATTAAAGCTCAATGGTATCGGATGTAATGTATTGATGTGGTAGTGAACTGGTTGGCAGACAGGAAGCAGAGAGTTGGAATAAATGGGTCCTTTTCAGAGTTGCAGGCAGTGCCGAGTGGGATGCCACAGGTTTCAATGCTGGGACCCCAGCTGTTCAGAATATACATTAACAATTGGATGAAGGAATTGAATGCAATATCTCTAAATTTGCAGATGACGCTAAACTGGGTGGCAGTCTGTGCTGTGAGGCGAATGCTAAGAGGCTGCAGGGTGACTTGGACAGACTGGCTGAGTGGGAAAATATTTGGCAAGTGCAATATTATGTGAATAAATACTTTGGTCACAAAAACAGGAAGGCAGATTATTATCTGAATGGTGACAGCTTAGGAAAAGGTGAGGTGCAATGTGACCTGGGTGTCATGGTGGGACAGTCACTGAAGATTGGTATGCAGGTGCAGCAGGCCATGGGGAAAGCTAATGGCATGCTGGCCTTCATAGCGAGAGGATTTGAGTATCAGAGTGGGATGTCTGCTGCAGTTATTCAGGGCCTTGGTGAGGCCACACCTTGAGTATTGTGTGCAGTTTTGGTCCCCTAGTCTGAGGAAGGACATTCTTGCTGTTGAGGGGGTCCAGCCAAGGTTCACCAGACTGATTCCCTGGATGGCAGGACTGACATATGAGGACAGACTGGATTGACAGGGCTTGTACTCACTGGAATTTAGAAGAATGAGGGGGGGCCTCATAGAAACATATAAAATCCTGATGGGATTGGACAGGCTAGATGCAGGAAAAATGTTCCCAATGTTGGGGAAGTTCAGAACAAGGGGTAACAGTCTAAGAATAAGGTGTAAACCACTCAAGATTGAGATCAGGAAGAATTTCTTCACTCAGAAAGTTGTGAACCTGTGGAATTCTCTCCCCAGGAAGCTGATGGGGCCAATTCATTAGATATATTCAAGAGGGAGCTGGACGTGGCCCTTGCAACAAAAGGGATCAAGAAGTATGGGGAGAGATAAAGGATGAGATACTGAGATTGAATGATCAGCCATGATCACACTGAATGGTGGTGCAGGTTTGAAAGACCGAATGGCCTATTCCTGCACCTGTGTTTTACTTTTCTATGTTTCTATACAAAAATGTTCATACAGCATGTAATTATGTTGTGTGAAGTTGCAAACACCTTTTAAAACTTAACCATTGGAAGGTTTCCAACTCCAGATCTGGCTTTCCCCGATGGTTCAGGTACTTAGTGACCAGAAGTGGTCGCAAACCCTTCAGAAATGTATCTGCTTCCTGAAAATGTCAAACCCCAGGTAATTCAAAAATTAGGTAGGCAACAACATCCCAATAGCTGTTTCATGCATTAAGGTCACAACCTGCCTCATTTCCTACACTGGTAAGGATTTCAGATGGCTATTTCAGAACATCAACCACCCTGGCCACTGTTATCCTCTGGCCAACACAGTTTTATCCTACAACAAATGACAAAATCTAGTCTTTTGCCTGTCCAGAGAGGGTCATCATTGACACAAGATTACGGAATAATTTTTTATTGTCACCAGCTGGATGGTGATGTCGGCTTCATAAAACCCATTAGTCACTTCCATTGACTTCAACTGTTCCAAGTTCAGCTGATTCATATTTAGTCGTACAAAATAGAGTCTAAACCATAGTTGAATCCTTTAATAAGCAACATGCATTTATTTTTCCATTGGTTTTTAACATTCAAAGCAAACAATTCTTAGATTCTGGGCTTTGTTACACGTTAACCATATTAACTAACCACTTCCCATTAAGCTGAACTCACTACTTTAAATTAAACTATTTCACATAATAGTCAATAATAATAAATTGCAAGACATGAATGATGATGCTATGCAGATTAAAAAGTGTACTCAGTATTCAAATTTCCAAATTAATATGTATTGTTGGGGCTATTTGAAAATTATTGTGACAAAACTATCATCAAAACAGTGTACGAAAGTTAGAAAAACAGATATTTTATCCATAAAACAGTTTTTAATCATCTATTAAATTTATGCTGGTTGTTCTTCAAACTGGAGCTCTAAGTCCTTTGCATAGAACAATAAACTAGTAGCAAGCATTGAGTGAGTTTGACCAGATGTAATGTATACTTGTTGCGTTTTGAATGCAGTTAAAGCACTACAGGAATGAGGAACGCCTGTACTCTGGAGAGAATCTACGCAATTCATTTACTTTGAATAACTGCTGCAGGTTGGGATTCTACACACTGGAGTATAGGAGAATGAGAAGTGATCTAATTGAAATATACAGCATTTTTTAAGGGCTTGACAGGGTAAAAGCTGAGAGGCTGACTCCCCCCCATGGGAGAGTCCAGGATCAAAGGGCATAGTCCCAGAATTAAGGGGTGCTAATTTATGACTGAGATGAGAAGGAATTTCTTCTCTCAGAGGCTTGTGAGTCTCTGGAACTCCTTCCAACAGAAAGTGGTGGGGTAGAATCCTTTTAAATATTTAAGGCTGAGATAGATTCTTGATCAGTAGGGGAATCAAGGGTTACAGGGAAAAGGCAGGAAAATGGAGGGAGGAATGTCAGCACACCCATGATTCGATTGAATGGCAGAACAGGCTCAAGGGGCCAAACAGCCTACTTTTTTTCCTATTTCTTGTGCTTGTATGGTCTTATGCATGTTTGTAAATATGGGTCAACATTCACCTTCCCACTTAGGCATGAATCCACCATTGTGAGTCAGCCACCTGTAATACAAAATGTCCAATGTCCATTTCAGACCAGCAAGTCAAAAGTCTACCTTGTGTTTGTTAATAAATGTATAATATATAAATACAACTCAGGCTATCATTGTGCAAGATCAATTGACAATTTTCATGGAAAAGTTGAAGTGTGTTCTCTTCACTTCTCTTGTCCATCATGCAGACAAGAGACACGAAGATGAGTGTTATTTATTTATATACATACACTAGTAGTACGAGAAACTGTTCACAAACACTTATTTAGCCATTCCTGGGGAATTCAAGGTGGATTCGGGAGGGAGTTAAAGGTTGTGGCTGACAGACACCAAAGCAATGTTCAGGCCAAGATTAGAACAACCATCTTCTTTCTGAATTGTGGAGTAAACTCACCAGGGCAAATGACCTTTTCAATCCCAATCCTTTTTTTTAATACTTTGTTGTAATTTTTTACTGGGTAGCAGATCCTATCCTTCTTCCTCCCCTCCATGGTCTAGCATCCATCCTATGCGCGAATTCTAATTTTAGCTTTGTCTTAGCTTTGACTCACCACAAGCAAAGCCAGGGGACATCTGTTAGCAGTTTTTAAAAAATTCAATTGACAAACATGCCAGGACTAATTTGCGGTTGCTCAGTTTGGCTGTCCTTGCTCAACCTTCTAACCCAACATTTCTACTTTCCCCTGCAGTCACATTCTGCAAACAACTGCAAGACCTTGAAACTAACTATGACCAAGTGTAATTGCTGGAGAGTTCTCTGGGACTCATCAATTCTGGATGAGCACCTGCAGTCTAATGACTGGCTTTAAACACAAACCAAAGAATGTCGGTCATTGGGAGGATGCCATTGGCATTGCGGGGCTCTGTTAGATTTTGTATTTTTCACGATAGATTACATCTTGTCAATGGAAATGGTTGACAACATTACAGCTGCACACGAGAATGCTGAAAGGGCTTTGAAATATTTCTGTGTTTCTCTGGATATCGTAAGTATGCCATTCTTTTCACAGTGGGTACTGTGTGAAGATTCTGCAGTCTTTGCTGGTCTCTTTCGCAAAGTCAAATCATTGCATCATACAAACTTCAGTCTCCAAAGAACAAATATTAATCATAATTTTCCTTTGAGCAAAATAAGATGAATGAATTTGATGGCTGATTTTGCTTCCATTCCCATAAGCCACATGATTGCTTATTAACCCTTTAACCAGGAACAGCTTTTTGGTAAAATTCTTAAATTTAGACACAAGTTGTGCAATTAACCTTCTTACTTTTTCTTTAGAAGCACAGTGGTGCGAATTTTCTCAACGTTTGCATTTTAATTGTTACGAATTTCAGGTGGAATAACATTCAGCCACTTGTGACCCTCCTCGAAACCTTCTTGCATATTTTGAGCCTGTATGTATTCTGCCTACATGCCCACTGACTTCATTTCCATTTGTAAGTGTGCATTTTGGTACTCACTGTGCAATAATCTTTTTATTGACTGAGTATGAATGATGTGATCCAAAATTTTAAACAAAAATAGTTCTCCTATTTATTAATTTGCATGTGATCAGGCTTCTGTTGATAATAACCATCTTGAGCTATTGCAGCTGGATATCATCATACATAGCTTGCTGAATCTGCTCTGTTCAGCTATAACCAAAATAAATTAGATCAATGGAGAGAGAAAATTGCACCTTGGATTTGACAATGTCCACAAGTAGTGTGGAAGAATATCATTGTTTTCAGTGGTATATGAAAGTTTGCTAAGAGCACTGGGAATAGCCAAGAGTGAGCCTGGTTTGTATTGTACTGTACTTTGAAAACATACACTTGGATCCTCATAAGTAGAAGTTACGCCATGGAAGTATGTTGGTAAGAGGTTTTCCATTGGTCATTTCCAATGGTTTGTGGTCAGTATGAACAACGGTGTGTTTGCCAAAGAGATAAGTATGGAACCCTTGTATTCTGGAAACTAGACTGAGAGTTGCCCTTTTTATGTTTGTAGTTCGCCTGAGTTATTGTAAGAAATTTAGAACTAAACACAATAAACTTATCATCTTGTAATAGACATGTTCCTTGGCCATCCTAGGATGCATCCACCTCCAATATCATAAGCATAAAGGTTAGTCAGTTCATGGCAAGACTCAATGTTGCAGTTTGCAATCTTTGGATTCAAAATTACACATTTGATAGGTTATGGATCATGATAATATGTAGATCTGTGCATATTGGTATATCAGAGATAGTAGACCTTGCTGTGTCACCAATGTAAGAGGCGTCAGATGTCCATCCCCAAGAGCAAGATGGCTAATGTCAATTCAATGGATGTCAAACCCATTTTAAGCGGTTAACTTACTGTTTGTGGGCATGACATAACTGTATATGTCATTCGGTCATAGACATCTACAGCACAGGAAAAGGCCCTTCGGAAACAACCCGAGTTGCTGTCTTACATTTCATGTAAGATACATGAAGGGATAATATTTGCACTTGCAAACAATGTCAATATGTATATGACATCTCAGACTGTATATACAGTCTGGGTTATAGATATTTTTAATTAACCTGTTTTTACATGGTATGACCAACCTCTGCAGCGCACGAGACTTGAATCCCGATCTCCTGGCCCAGAGGTAGGGACACTAAAATAATTGTTCAGAATTATGTTCATTTAATAGAGTGACAGTAGGATCTGTAACTAAAGGCAAGTATTTACGATAGTTGGCAAGAGAATCAGAAACAAAATAGGATCTGAAATGCACTGCCTAAAATAACAATAGAAGCAAGCTCACAAACAACTTGCTGAAGAGAATAGTATACTTGAAGGGGAAAAGTTTACCAAGGTATGGGGAGAACAGGTTCTAATTTCATAGCTCTTTCAAAAAAACTGAATGGCCTCCATCTATGCTATATTATCTGATGACATTATAAATCTGCAAATTGTGTTGAGGATTGACATAGCCCTTCACTATCATACATTTGCAAATGTTTAGTGTTGTTGGATTCTATTCAGTGACTGATAACAGGGTTAGATAACATATAACATGTAGGTATATGCTTATGATTCCTTTGATTTATATCACCATGTCTCACAGACAATGACCAAAAGCAGAGCTTTAAGTAGGTAAAATTGGTTTCATGATGTACTGTACAGCTGATAAACTCACGAACAGTTTTCCAAGCAGTGTTCTAATCTAAAAAGTCAGTTGGTGAAGGATAGTGCTGGAGCCAATCTTTCCTCAGTTTTTCATTTACTTATGGAATGAGACATTACAAACAATACCAGCTAATTCAACCAACTCACAATTTCATTAATGTCTCTTTAAATGTGCTCAAGTAAACCCAATTTAATGCCCATCATCTGTGTGTAAGAAATGGCGTTGATCTACAATTTATTTGCAATGTCATAAATCAGAAGTTTAGAAGTGAACTGTTCTGCTTCGATGATAAATGAGAGAAAGAGTTAGCCTCTCAGCTTAATAAACTCCAGGTTTCAGAAAGGTTTCTGTTCAATTTTGTATTTTGGCAAAGCCATTTTTGGCTGATGTATTTTTCTGCTCAATGTTGAAACCCAAATTAAATGCTCAGTGCAAACTAATGACATGATAATTTTTTCCATTATACTGTTTATCTCTTTATTAGCTAAAAATATGTTCACACTGATATAGTTTTGGTGGGTCCTCTGCACACAGTCACAGTTGAGGAAGATGTTACATTCACAGAAGTGATTGCTGAATCTGTAAGGTTTAAACAATGAGAAACACGATGAGCTGAACTGTGTTCATCAGGGCAAGCAGTGTCTTGAAACAATGTGAAGATCTTGATTTTCATTCCTGGGTAGGGTGGGCAAAAATGGGAGAAGTGCTGATTCTACAAATGTGACCTTCAAAGCTGACCATCTGCACTTCATATTTTCAATCAAGGGGCATGGTGGAAGGTTGGATTGGGAGTCAGGCAACCTGGGAAGAGCCTAAGAGACTGCCTGTTCTCATCATCAGCCAGTTGGAAAATCTGCCTTGGGGCTCCAGCACGATGTGTAAAGTTTAAAACTAAAGATCAAACCAGGAAACATCCTTCCTGCTCTCACTCCCTCACTCTCCACCCACCAATGTCAGCATCTTATCCACCCACCAAGTGCCCCTGCTCATACTCCCCAACTAACCTATGCCCATCTAGACATCATCCTGAGCCCTTCATACCCCATACCAATCCACCCATCTATCATTGTCCCTTATATTCCCAATATGCACATGGCTCTCTAAAGGCCTTATGCCAGTTTATGCCTCCTCCCATCACCCTTGGCCTTTCCAACCCAAAACAATCCACCCATTATCCAGCAGGGGCTTTAATCCAAAGGCAAGCCCAGCAGAAAATAAAGTTGCATTCAATGAATATTATTATTGAAATTAAAAGCACTCCTATTGATGTTCAATGCATTGAAATTTCTTCAACAAATCACTTACGTAAACAATCACTCAAGTGCTCAACATTTCATGTAAACAAATGTCTCACTTAAATATTTAATCCCTTATTCCAACAAACTTTTACATTCAGTAAGCAGTTTTCGCTGTCCTTCAATAGATACCCAATTGTTTGAATGAGAGTTTCGAAAATCAGTTATGCAGTACAAATCCAACAACATTTTTATGTGAATAGGCAATCTTAGATAGCTGGCACTATTTCTTTTGAACTCCTGCTTTTACGTGGTTAATCTCCACACTCTGACTTCAAAATGCAATTTCAGTGGAGGCAGCTGGTCATTTAACTAGCCACCTGCCTCCAGAACTGTGCACACACAAATTACAGCCTACCTCTATGAAGATTAAAAAGGGCACATTCAGGATTTGGGATTCCCAACATCTTTTGGTACTTTTGGCACAACAAAAGTCTACATCATGTCCCCTTATTCCTGGAAAGTCTTTGCAGCAGCGAGGGAATATAAAAGTTCTGACCTGACCCCATCCAAAATCGCATGGCAATGTAAATATTATAGCTGCAAGCCATGCTGTTTTAAGTTCAACTCAGGTGGCTCCCCGCTAAATAGCAAGTAGAAGCAAAAGTAAATTTTATTTTAATGCTCAGGTTGTTTCTTCTGCCAGATTTAGAAATTCAATTAATTTATTAGCAATTTATAATCTAGGGATGACTGGCTACTGAGATTATAAATAGTAATCGTCTACCCCTTAGATTCATAGAGTCATAGAGCTGTATGGCATGGAAAAACACCTTTCGGTCCAATTCGTCCATGCCAACCAAATTTCCTAAATTAATCTAGTCCCATTTGCCAGCATTTAGCCCATATACCTCTAAACCCTTCCTATTCATATACCCATCCAGATGTGTTTTAAATATTGTAATTGTACTAGTGTCCACCACTCCTTTGGCAGCTCATTCCAAACTCACACCACCCTCTGTATGAAAAAGTTGCCCCTTAGGTCCTTTTCAAATCTTTCCCCTCTCACTTTAAACTTATGCCCTCCAGTTTTGGACACCCTACCCTGGGGAAAAGACCTTGGCTATTCACCCTATCCATGCCCCTCATGATTTTATAAACCTCTATAACAACTCAACCTCCAATGCTCCAGGGAAAGTAACCCTAGCCTATTCAGCCTCTCCCTGTAGCTCAAATCCTCCAACCCCGGCAACATCCTTGTAAACATTTTCTGAACTCTTTCAAGTTTCACAATACCTTTCCTAAAGCAGGGAGACTAGAATTGCATGCAGTCTTCCAAAAGTGGCCTATCCAATGTCCTGTACAGCTGCAACATGACCTCCCAACTCCTATATTCAATGCACTGACCAATAAAGGCAAGCATACCAAACACCTTCATTGTCCTGTTTACCTGGGACTCCACTTTCAAGCAACTATGGACCTGCACTCCAAGGTTTCTTTACATCACTCCCCTTGACCTTACCATTAAGTATATAGATCCTGCTCTGGTTTGCTTTTCCAAAATGCAGCACCTCACATTCATCTAAACTAAATTACATCTGCCACTCCTCAGCCCATTGGCCCATCTGATTAAGATCCCATTGTACTCTAAGGTAACCTTCATCGCTGGGTACTACACGTCCAATTTTCATGTCATCTGCAAACTTACTAACCAAACATCCTCCTTGGGGACTTTTCCAGAATCTAACGACTCTTGGAAAAATGCTACCATTTCATCTGCAATCTCTGTAGTTACTTCTTTAAATATCCTAGAATGCATCCTATCAGGTCCAGGGACTTACTGATCTTTAGCAACTCTTCATTCTCCTAGCACTTTTTCACTAGTGGTAGTTATTGTATTTATTTCCTCTCGTCCTTTTGATCCATGATTATTTAGAATCTTGGAGTGATATTAATGTCTCCTACTGTGAAGACTGATGCAAAGTATTTATTCAACTCCTCTGCAATTTCCTGGATCCGCATTATTTCCCCAGACTTGTTCTTTAAAGGGATGATATTTACTTATGTCCTCACTGTTCCTTTCTACATATTTAAAGAAACTCATGCTATTCATCTTGATATCACTTACAAATTTAACCTTCAAAGTTTATTTACTCCCTCAATTTTTTGGGGGATTTTTTTGTTGCTTTTTAGAAAACTTCCCCAATCCTCTGTTTACCAGTAATTTTTAGTTACATTCTATGTTTTTTTCTTTCAACGTGATGCTATTTTTAACTTCCCTGGTTAACCATGGCAGCCATCCAAAATTGCTTGATCCCTGGTTGAATCCACAACATGTTGTTCTTGGAGACTGTGCCAATCACACTGCAAATTCTTCTTCCTGACTACCTCTCCCATTCTGATTACCCTAATCTACAAGAAGAGAGCAAAGTCACCCATGATTAATGTGGTGCATTTTTACATATCCTCATTATTTGCTGAATAATTCTCTTTCTCGCCCTATATTTTTGTTAGGAGGGAATATAGGCTACTCCTACCAGTGTCTGCTTCCCCTTTTAATTTCTTGCTTCCATCTACCCATACGCATTCTTCATCGCCTGAGCCAATATCATTTTTTTTTTTGCTATTGTACTTAGTCCATCCTGCACTAACATTCTCCAAAGACATGGCCCTAGCACAGCTAAAGATGTCAATGAAGAAATGTGGCCTATTTACATTGTTTACATGCCATAAATAGCTAGGCATATTATGCACCTGCCCAAAAAGTGACTTGATTTCAAAACAGCGTGAGCATTCTTGTATTTTGGGAATCCACTACACCCTGCCTTGACACATAGTAACAAACCTTTCTGCACCAGCCCAACAATTTGCTACCCTTACAGAAACAGAAAATATTTGAGTTAATCATTGAAGAGGACAAAGAAGTACCATGGAGGTCTTTGATGAGCAAAGACTTAATGTGCTGTGGTTTCCGTGCACGGAAAACCCTCTGAATTCTACTCCAGCATGACTCCCCTGAGCTAAATGTTCATGCCCTAATGGGGAGTGTTGGTTTCCCGGTGTTATACCATCTCTAGGAGATTTTTGGAGGGGAGGAATTTTCTAATCAGCTCCCAGGTCCCAGGAGTCATCAGAGAACAGTTTAGCTGTCTGGAGGCAGCCTCCTAACACTGGATTGGTTAAGCTTGCATTCCAGGTAGGCATTGAAGCCCTCTCTACCAGTCTGACATCAGCTACAACCAAAGACTATCACACAGAGTTTAGCTGCTAAGGGCCTTTTTAAATTCCACATTTTAAAAAGTTGGAGAGATGGTACTTCTATGGTATGACCACTCCTATCTCTTACCTATAGTGGCATTCTGGTGCTGCTTCTGAGCAGGAACGCCTCCTATAGTCGATCCAAATTCTTAATCAAATGCTAAGTTGTCCCCTGGCCATTTAGTAGTCAGTTCAAGGAAAATTACAGCGAATGTTTGTTCCCCCATAGTGCAGATATCTGACCCCATTTGAGCCTGATGGTGTAGTCCCGAAGCCCGTAGCTATCTACCTGCTTTATAGTGAAGACTGAAATCCCATTCCAAAATTAGCAAATCTTTCACTCAGAACTGACACTGCAGCAGTCAACGCGCCAGTCACAAAAGTTGTACAACAGTTTCTATGAGGTTTAAAATACTCAGCAAAATGAATTGCGTTCATTCAGGAAGTCAACATGCTGCTTAGAGAAAATGGGAATCTTTCAATCTTTTTCATTCCCCAATCTTTTAAAGTACTACTGTATAATGTGAGGAAAGAAAGGGGAAACTGTAAAAGAAAAGCAAGCTTATCTTTAAAACATAACCGTTCTTACAGGAATTCAATCAGCATTGCATGTGATTTAAGTACCTTGCAATTGCTGCTATTTTGACAATAGTTGCTATTAAAACGCAACAAAAGTCTAACCAGCTGTATATTAAGAATATTAATCTCAGACTCCAATTACCTTATGCTGCTACGCAAGAAATAGTTAACATTGAGTGATCAATGTTATTACTACAAATGCTGATAAGATTCCTTTCCCTTAACGTAAGATTAACATTATGCTTGATTGATTCTGAACCTCATGTTGTATTTGCATTTATGCATTTCCTATCACTTGAATAAAAGGAAAATATTGCAGATGCTAGAAATCTGCTTCAATGTTGAGATGTTATACCATCGTTGATCACTTCTGTTTTATTCTCGGGTCTGGCTTTGTCTTTGTAAACCGTTTTCCTGCACATTCTGCCCAACGTCATTTGGTGCCACTTGCTTTTGAGATTCCAAGAAAAGCTGTACATCTTTTAGATCACTGTCACAAACTACATCTGTTATAGATTTATTGACTTCATGTGTTTTCCTGACCATAGTAATAGAGTTGGCTGCACCTAAAGCATGTAATTATTGTTGGCTGCCACTGTGGCTTCATACTTATATCCATTCTCCATTAATGTATCAATAGCTTCCCTTTTTACTTGCTCAAAAGATACTCTCTAAAGGCTTTAATTGTTGTTGATTAAGTGGCAAATAAACGAGCATCTCTGATAAATCCTCTTTGGTTAATCATAATCTTGTCCTTTGATGTAGCACCTACCAAAAACTAACGAGTCAAAGGACTTGTTCATGAGATAAGAAATGATAGAAAGGTCCCGTTGCAGAAACTCAGTGTTTTTCTGATACACTAAACAAATTTTGCTTTTGCTCATCGCTACCACATTTTCTTCCTTCAAGAATAATGTTTAACTTTGTCCATAATTTTAAACATAGTAGCTAGCATTTGTCTAAAAACAGAGAAACACAAACTAAAATTACCTTCTGATCTAATTATGAGCTTAGGCTTATCACTGTTGACAGTCTGTCGAGAAAATCCCTAGACCATGAACTCTGACATGATAAACGGCTTTATTCATGGTCTCTGCTTCACATTCCTTCTTCATTAAATGCACTTTATGCCTGTAGGGTGAAGGTGATTTAAACCCTGTTTAGTGAAATCCTGAGCCTTTCTGACAGTTCTAAAAATGAACCAGCTTTCTTTCCTCATGGTAGCAGCCAGCCAATACTCTATTGAATAACTTTCAGAGAAACAAGCCACTCGAGTTTTTATTTGTCTTTTCGTGTTGCATGCGAGCACTAGGCAGCATATATAAATTTAATGAACAATAATAATTAGGTAATACAGGTTCCACAAATGACACTCATTGTCAAGTGCAACATTAAATACTTCTGCTGCTGTTATAGAGTCATAGAGGCGTGGTCATACAGCACAGAAACAGACCGTTTAGTCCAACTCGTCCATGCCAAACAGGTTTCCCAATCTAAACTAGTCCCATTTGCTGTCTGGCACATATCCCTCTAAATCTTTGCTATTTAGACCTGTCCAAAAATATTTTAAAATGTAACTGAACCCACCTCTACCATTTCCACTAGCAGTTCTTTCCATGTACGCACCACCCTCTGTGTCAAAAGGTTGCCTCTCAGGTTCCTTTCAAATCTTTCCCCTCTCACCTTAAATCTATGCTCTCTAGTTTGGAACACCCCTACCCTAGGGAAAAAACCTTTGCTATTCACATTATCTATCCCTCTCATGAACTTATAAATCTCCAAAAGGTTGCCCTTCAATCTCCAATGCTCCAGTTTAATCACTGAAAATGCAATACATTACAGAAAGCAATCCTGAGAGAAACATCAACCAAAATCTACAACATTAATACAAAATGAGTCCCATCTTCCTGTAGTATTATTACATTCATTACATATGTCCCATTGTAAGGGTTTAAGAATACCATCCCAATTACAAAAAATGTTCATTGTGTTGTCCATCTCTAGTCTATCTGTACAATGTATCTCACAAAGTGAATTAGCTGATGATCCTACTTTTATCAAACCACAATCCAGGTAAGAAAGGTTTAAGAAATGTATATGTGCAATTTGACAGGAGCAATTGTAACTGGAATTGCATTAGCAATGTCTTTTATTTCTGAAATCCGTAACCTTTTTACACAGTAACAGAAACCTGTTACATTTAAGAATTTTGGACAATTTTGTATAAAACTTGTCTTTGTCCTGAGATACTATAGAAGATTTGATGGCAAATAAATTGTTCCTTTTGGATCAGAAGGTCTAGGCTGGTGCTTACACATGCCTCTTACAACTTTATGTTTCAAACTGATTCCTGTAACTCACATATGGGTAATGGACCTGTGTTTAGTTAGTTAAGTGGGTGAAGGCATTACATCCACCATCAAATTGCAGCATTGAGGAGACTGATTCACTTCAGATAATTCAAAATGAAATAAATAAGCACTATCTTTGGGCTTCATTAATATGAGCTTGCTGAGCTTTAAATGCTGAATAGGTGCTTCATGGCAGCACACTGGTCCTGGAAAGTTTGGGGAGGGTGCAGAGGGACCAACGAAAAGACATGAAGACTTTTTCTTGGTATAGTCTACAATGATCCCTTTTGGGGACCGTTGAGTTTAGTTGCTCCCTGTCAAGGACAAATGAGCAAGGACACAGAATGAAGATCACATCAAGATCTTACATTGGGCACGGTACCTCAATTTACTTATGGCTGTCATCTGTTTTGTTTGAGAATGCTGGTCAACCATTTTGATGCCTGATTGCAAATCATGCTGGGCATACTTTGAGCAGCCAATAGTGAATGAATGATGAATGATTTGCTAATTGTCACTTGCATTTTACAGTGAATAATGCTGTAAAGTACAGTGAAAAGCTTTAACCATCGTCCCAACCCAGCACCATTATGAATAGTTTAAGAATAAAAAGGATAAAAGATACAGCTGAAAGAGAATAGTTTAAGAATAAAAAGGATAAAAGATACAGCTGAAAGAGAGTCCTGAGCCCTGATCTGGCTCACCAACAATGCTGCCACCCCTCCTCCACCACCTCGTCACCACCTGTGCCAGACCCACCAACATAGAAGTTGCGACTCATTAGGTGCCATCTCTTTGCCGCTGGGCCCACCTCTCTGCCGCCACTGATGCCGGTCCTGTGTTGAACCCACACTTGCCCCGCTCCGATGGTGCCTCAATGACATCAAGAGTATCCATTCTGGGCATGCCATACTGCTGCTATTGCAGCTGCCCCCTCGCTAATGCCAGGTGTCCCCTGTGCAACCAGGAATCCCTGGCTCTGCTGCTGGACCAGGCCCCCACCATGGCAATCTCACCAAGAGGCCCGCTCCAGCCACCCGCCTCCAAAATGTCACCTTACTGGTGCTGCCATCTTGAAAAGTCCACAGCCTCCACCAACACAACAGCCAGTAAACTGTATCTCACGTTTTGATTTATCTAATGGTCCATTTAAATTGAAAATGGGGTGGCAAACTTTCAAAAATCAGCCTGATAAGCTGTAATTGACATTAGGTAGCCTAAATTCACCAAACTAATTTGGAAAAAGACAACAGGTTAAAGTAAACACGATAACATAAATTACTGCAGTAGTAGGTATGCTGTGATATTATTGAGACAGAATGTGCAATATGGTAGCTGACAAGACCTAAAATTCCTGTGCTACCTGTGGATGAGTTAGAAGTGCTGGACCAATAACAATTGCATAAAACAAAATCAAATCATTAATTTGCGAAGAGCTGATCCAAAATGTTTGAGAGTATTTGACAGCCAGGAAGCAATTCTCTTCTAGTGGCTGTCGAGACAACCATTGCCCTTATGTTCTGTGTTCCTGACATCTTTCAGATTCCATTTAGTAGCATTGCTAGAATGTGGCAGTCCTCCATGACGAAGAATATCTGCTAAGATGCAACTGTTTTTGTTGAGGGAACTGCCGAGTATATCATGTCCCCTTTGGGTCGGGCAGGCACATCATAATAAACAGGAGTTGCAATTGAATTCTCTGCGGTGGGAATGACAAATGCATCGATTCACATCTGATCAAATGTTCCAAGTGTGTCAAAGTTCCATTTATTTCTCTGGCAATATTTGGACTTTTCCTTGTGTACCATACAAACAGAACGCAATGCTAGTTACACAAGATGTGTGAAACGTTCAGAGAGATTTTAAGAAAATAAAAAGGTAGAAAACATTTGATGACTGCTTTTGAACTTGAGGGTGGCATGTGGTTGCAATATGTGTCCTAACTGAGAGGTTTGTGAATAGATGTCTAGGAAACCGAGGAGAATGAATACATCTCCCATCTTCTCATCAAAATTTCGAGAAATTATTGACTGTTAACTTTCTGGCTGAGGTCCGCTATCTCTGCAATCGAAGCCTAAATGAAGCATCCTCCACCCACCTCCTATTGGGGCAGCTCAATTTCCCAGATAGATCCGAAGGGGTATTTAGCCCTTTGTTAGCAGTAGCAAGGGCCAAACATCCATGTTTGCTGCCTGCAAAGAGTTTTTACTCAGCATCAGGCATAAGGTTTTTCATGTGTCTTTGTGTCACAGAATGTCAGGCTACATGATCTATCTGCCTATTAATTCAGTGCAAATTAAATCAAATTTCTAAGTCAATAAATTACACAATATTTATTAATGATTTTATTAGATTGACAATATGCTGAAACAAACATCAATTACTCTAAGAATGTTTTCTCATAAAAAAGTACAATAAGCTATTTATTTCTTCATAGAATTCCTACAGTGGAGAAGCAGGCCATTCAGCCCACACTGATCTCCCAAAATAGTATCCTGCCCAGACCCACACCCCTACAGTATCCCTATAACATTGCATTTCCCATGACTAACCACCTCATCTGCACATCTTTGATTGTTGGAAGAAACTGGAGCACCTGGAGGGAACCCACACAGGCACAGAGAAAACATGCAAACTCCACATGGACAGTCGCCCAAAGGTGGAATTGAACTTGGGCACCTGGTGCTGTGAGGCAGCCATGCTAACTACTGAGCCAGGCTTATCTGCATGTGTTTTTATAGGTCTGAACTGGGAAATCAACATTTATCATATTTGTAACGCTCCACTTTCCCTTGTTCAAATTCACCTTCTCACAGTTGAGTTTTGGGCTCTATTCCACATTACCTAGAAAATATCTGACTTGCATTCATGGATAAAATTCCTTGATGGGTATTTTTCACTCTGCACAGTGATCCATTGCTGCTGATTTCCATTGTTCTGTGGATTTTGCTCCTGTGTCAGTGAATGTTGTTTATTGTATTATATCTCACAGTCAGCATGTCAGTTAAGATATATATTCATGATACCATCAATGTATCTCACCTAAATTATTGAGTCATACAGTATGGAAACAGTCCCTTTGGTCCAACTAATCCACGCTGATCATGTTCCCAAACTAAACTAGTCCCACTTGCCTGCGTTTGGCCCATATCCCGCCAAACCTTTCCTATTCATGAACTTATCCAAATGTCTTTTAAATGTTGTAACTGTACCCGCATCCACCATTTCCTCTGGCAGTCCATTCCACACATGAACCTCTCCCTGTGTAAAAAAAGTTGCCCATTGTGTCCTTTTTAAATCTTTCTCCTCTCACCTTAAAAATATGCCCTCTAGTTTTGAACTACCCCACCTTAGGGCAAAGACCTTTGTGATTCACTTTATCCATGCCTCTCATGATTATA
This sequence comes from Rhincodon typus, assembly GCF_021869965.1. Lineage (NCBI taxonomy): Eukaryota > Metazoa > Chordata > Chondrichthyes > Orectolobiformes > Rhincodontidae > Rhincodon > Rhincodon typus. The sequence continues at coordinate 40,969,359 of NC_063349.1, forward strand.
TAAACCTCTATAAAGTCACCCCTCAACCTCCTACGTTCCAGTGAAAAATGTCCCAGCCTATCCAGCCTATTTTTATAACTCAAACCCCTCATTTCCAGCAACATCCTGGTAAATCTCTTCAGAACCCGCTCCAGTTTAATAATATCCTTGCTATAACAGGGCAACCAGAACTGCACACAGTACTCCAGAAGACGCCTCACAAATGTCCTGTACAACCTCAACATGATGTCCCAACTCATATACTCAAAGGTCTGAGCAATGACGTCAAGCATGCTAAACACCTTCTTAGCCACCCCATCTATCTGTCATGCAAATTTCAAAGAACTATGTACCTGAACCCCTAGGTCTCCCTGTTCTTCAACACTACCCAAGGCCCTACCATTAATTGTATAAGTCCTGCCCTTGTTTGTTTTACCAAAATGCACTACTTCGCATTTATCCAAATTAAACTCCATCCGCCACTCCTCAGCCCATTGGCCCAGTTGATCAAGATCTCTTTGTAATCTTAGATAACTTTCTTCCCTGTCCACTATACCACCAATTTTGGTGTCATCCACAACTTATTATCCATGCCTCCTGCATTGTCATCCAAATCTTTTATATAAATGACAAACAAAAGTGGACTCAGTACCACATGACTGGTCACAGGCCTCCAGTCCAAAAAACAGCCCACCACCACTACCGCCCTCTGTCCCCGAACATCAGGAAGCTAATATTGTATCCAATTGGCAAGCTCACCTTGGATCCCGTGTGATCTAACTTTACTAATTAGTTTACCATGCAGGACGTTATCAAAGTATCACTAGAAGCATATTGCTCTTAGTAATTTAATAATTTCTTGCCAGCATTGACACAGATGTGTTTGTGAATGTAATGTTTGTGTATGTTAGTTAGTTCAATACTGCAATCTCCACGTTCAGTTCCTTACATTGTGGGAAATAATATAAGCGTTGCTGCATCATGTAAAATACCCTGCTGAAGGCAGTTAAATGGGATACAATATTTTTCAGAATACACTGCTGAAGACAAATAAATACGATGCAATCACTTTTTTTTAGAATAATGATTTATTTGTAAAACAGGGCATTTCTGTAAAAGGGGATAGAAAGAGGCTATAAAAATTCTGCCACACAATCTTGATAATATCTTGAGAAAACCCTTAGTTCAGAGCTATAGTTACTTGAATTCCAAGCAAGCCCACATGATGCTGCTGCAGGCCAGGTACAGTTCCAGAAATAGCCACTAGGGGTGCCTGCTGATACTGAACATCAGCCAGCCCTCTGACTGGTTGGCAACTATCAGAGACAAGATCTCGTCCTTATTGCTAGGCAACTCACCACCTTATTTGTATAGGACTCCCAAGAAAGCAAAGGTGCTGTTGCTGCTGACCTGGGCACAGCAATGTAAATTCCTGGCCTTAGGCTCCCTTTGTTTGAGCAGCATAAGCCTTTGGCAAAAGCGGTAAAGGTGGGAATTTAAAACCTGGTATTTTTCACATCAAACAACAGACTACAGCTGAAAGAAAACAAAAGGTCCCTTCCAAATCAAATGGATGAATATCTCTAAATGCAGCAAAGATGTTGTCTAATGTTACCTTTTCCTTCATACTAATGGTAGATATTAGAAATAGAGAAGCTAATTATTCCAGTTGGTGGTGTACGATTATGTCATCTTTAATGTTAAAACCTGGGCAATCAAACCTCATCTGTAATAATACTCATTGTGTTTCCCTTCAGCAGCTTTGACAGCCACTTAACAGGGCAAATAATAGAGAACAACATTATTCCGGTTCAAACCGAGAGGGAAACTGTGTGAAAGTAATCATATTTGTACAGTTCAACTCAAAAATTAAGGTATTTATTTCTAGATCCACATTATTAGGACCATATCAAAGGTAAAATCAATCTTTGTGCGTACGAAAAGTACACATTTTATTTGAAATCATTTAATTTATCGGATCATTCCTGCTTTCTGCACTTGTGCAATTTTCATTTAAACAATCTTTGAGATTTTTACATTTATTGTCACAATTGCAATAAAATGCACAATGAACAAGTATTCAGTCAGAGCGTAACTATTCCATCAATAAATTCATGCCAGCCAAACAGATGAAGTAGTTACCAGCATGTCATCTTCACTTCCCCATTGAGAAAGATGCCTCATTATACTCTGAAAACTTATTAGCAACAATTTAACAAAAATAAACCCAGACTGTTGTGGGGCAAAACATAGACTGAATGTTCCACACTCATTCCAAGGTTTCTTGGTCAAGGAGTTAAAAAGCACCTGGTTCCCTACCGTACAGAGACCCGCCTTCCGGGGTTCTTTCTCCCAAATGGGGTTTGCAGAGTCCGGAATAGTCCCAACTTGGGTCTCCTGACCTGGGGGTGAAAATTCAAGCCTTATTGTTGTTAATTCTAAAGAAGACTGCAGAGGAAGAAGAAACACAAAATTTCCAACCGATTTCTCTCATTTCTTTCCGTTTCTTTCATTACTGCTGTTAAGTAATAGCATAAAATATCCCTGCGGCTCTCAAAATTTGCTCTCTCTAGTTAGCGATTAAACTGAGTGATCTAATATCTATCACTTGCATGAGTGGCTAGTTTTGAGAACAGTCACATTCCTCTATGTGCTAATTTGTCATAGCAGCTGTGAGCTCGACTCACACTGTGGAAACCAAAAATGACTGTTTCACTTTGTGTATAGATGATAGCTTCTAAATTCAGCTTGATATTAACATGTTAAGTATGATATGTACGTTATTGTGAATTTCCATTGGTGCATGTCATAACTTTTCATTGGGTTTATATATGTCATTAATTTAAAAATAGATCCTCTGAGATTAGTTATCAAACAAAAAGAGGGGCAATAGGCAAACTGGGATGGTAGTAGCGAGACATATTTAAAGTATAGACACCATTTAGAAATTATTAGTGAATACTGTTTCTGTTGTTGGTTAGTTTATTCAGGAGATTCTTAGCCTTTATTCAAAGGTATTTCAACAAAGTTTTGTTGTCATTATTTCAACATGTTCATGAAATGATTTATTTAATTATTTAAGTAAAGATGTGAGCAGCGTAACAAAAATAATGTAAAATCATAATACAAATAAGGAACACAATTGGATAAAAATTCAGCGGCACCCACTTTTGGGTGGGTAGGTGTAGTGTCTGAGATATGGTCCTTACTCTAAATGCTAAGGTTCAAGGTGTGCCGGTTTCAGATCTCATGCCTCGTTTATCGATGAAACTGCAAAAACCCAGCAAAGAGAAAACAAGACAGGTCTGCTGCTGGTACTGTGATGTGAGCTTACTTTCAGCAGGGCATTTTCCCTGATGTGCCAATGTACATGTAAAATAAAGAAAGTACTATTGATAAATCCAACAGACGTTTATTGTAACTAACAATTGTATGCAAACATTACATTCCTCATACTGACATACTGACCGTGAGACATAACATAACAAACAGCACTTGTCTTTGGGTAAAGAAGCATCTGGAGTTAAGAGGTTGTGGAAGTAGCTAGAAGGTCCAGCAGGGTGATTGGAAGGCAAGAATCAGGAATGTTATGAATCACAAGTTGTGGGTGAGATCAAAGGCCAAGGAGGTAGGAAGACAGGGTTGCAATGAGTGGAGGTGTGGTCAGATACAAGATTGGATACAGGGGTCAATTGGGAAAAACTGTACAATCAGGGAAGAGTGTTGGTGACTCATGTTGGGAGAGTCAGGGAGCAACAACCGTCTTCTTTAAATATGGGGTCCTCCAGACTTTTGGGTAAGTAAGATTCCACAACTTGCCTTTTTGGAACCAAATGGTTCAAAATTCTGGTTTAACTGATTACAGGCCTCAGGACACATGAATCTTGAATGGGGTGCTGAGGCCATGGACATAGCTGCTTGTTTTCCATCAGCACTATGGCAAGAACAATGCATATGATTCTTTCTCATCAGAAAGTGGCACAGTGGCTCAATGGTTAGCACTACTGCCTCACAGCACCAGGGGCCTGGATTTGATTCCCCCTCAGGCAACAGTCTGTGTAGAGTTTGCACATTCTCCCCATGTCTGCATGGGTTTCCTCTCACAGTCCGAAGATGTGCAGGCTAGTTGGATTGGCCATGCTAAATTGCCCGTAGTGGTCAGGGATGTGCAGATCAGATGGGTTATAGGGAGCTGGCTCTGGGTGGGATGCTCTAAGGGTCAGTGTGGACTTGTTGGGCTGAAGGGCCTGTTTCCACACTGTGGGGATTCTATGGATGAAAGCACCTCAGAAACTAATGTCATGCTGTCAAATTAAAAGCCTCATATCTTGGACTGTTTGCTTCTTGAATATTATTTCAATATCAACATCTATTAATAGCCAAAATTCCTATCCATTCTGTGCTTTAAAATGTACTTTTTTCCATGAATTATCATCCTTAGTGGAAGTATGATTTTTATACAGCTTCTCCAATGATATGAAAGTCATAAATCCTACATCCTATCTGAATTCACAATGTATCCGCAAATGTCTTACTGATCACTTGATTTATTGAGGCACATGGCTCTACTAATAGGCCCCTGAGATATTGCCATATTTTCCATTCAATTCTTAATGAGTTCACTGCAGAATCCACGTTCTTTGTAAGTGACATTATGACCATCCATTTCACACCAGAATATGTTTAAGGTTGTACAGCAAAACATTCACTTATCACTAATTCACTAAGCAGCTGGGTTGCAAATGGATCAAGGGTTACAACTATAGCATTCTGCCTTGAGGAAATGCATCTCAGAAAATGCAGAAAAACGTTACTAGAATGGTACCAGAGATGAGATTCTTTTATAAAATGTATTAACTCATAGGTCAGCATTTATTGTCTAACCCTAGATACTGTTGAGGAGTTGGCCTTCTTGGAATAATGCAATCCTTGTGATGTTGGAACACACCCAGTATCACTGAAGAGGGAGTGGTCCAGGACATTGACCAACAATTGTGAAGCAATAGCAATATCGATCCAAGGCAGGATGCTGTGCAATTTTGAAAGGAACTTGTAGGTGGTCGTGCGCACCGGAACAAAACGCCCTTTTTCCTTTAAGATTATATAGATCATGGGTTCACTACTGCCAGTGAAGAAGCCTTGGCAAATTGCTGCATAGTAAATGGTGCACATTCCTGATGCATTACATCTGTGATGGAAGAAGTACATTTTTATTTACATAGTAAGAGATTACTGAGAATTTGGACTTGGTCTCCTTAGAGCAGAAAAGGTCAAGAAGATTGTTTAGAATAGTGTTCAAATACATGAAATGTTTTGATAGTGTAACTGAGGAGAAACCTGTTCTCAGTGTGTGAAAGAATTGACCACCAGAGGACACTGATTTCAGGTGATTAGCCAAAGAAGTAGAAATGATCTACAGTGATGGGTTATTTTTAATGCAACATCTTCTAACAATCTGATTACAATGCCTGAAAAGCTAGTGCAAGCAGATTGAATTGCAACTTTCAAAAGGAAATTGATAAATACTTCATAGCAAAAAGAAATCACATGGCTATGAGAAAAATAAAAGGAGTTTGACTAATTTGGAAATAGCTGGACCAAAGACTCAAGCAGCCAAATGGCCTTTCTGTGCTGTACAGGAAGCATTCTAGAGTTCTGTGATTCTATAAAGTAACCAGACAGAATAACAAGAACTTGTTCTCTAATTGTTGCAAACCTAACACAGGTTAGCTAACAAATTAGTAGCAGCTTGTTGTTGAAAGAGGTCTCCAGGGGAGAACAACTTGTTTTTGAGCTCTCAAAATTTGCCAAGTGCATGCAACAGATGTTAAATTGATGCACATCTCTCTCAGACATCGCTACTTAAGAACACAGACCAAGAGGCAAACAGCTTATTTCTGAGACACTAAGGAAAGAAATTACTTCCTGTCACATATAATGGACAGCCCAATTTCCAGCCATAATCTCTTGAGACTGATCGCCATTATGTGACCATTGGTGACATCTTGGCGTCAAGAGCATCTGTCTGAAACAGATTTGAGATCCTTTGAACATACTAAGCAGGATCTTAGTACCTACCTGACTATTTGGACACAAAGTTGACAAAATGTGCTGCTCACGCTCCATTCAACCTTTCAGGAAATACAGTGGCCTATCCTTTATATTTATAAAGGGCCTCTGGAGGCTGCAATAAAGGATAGAAGCAGACTTTTCTTTTATTTACTCTGACACAGTGTTGTGACTATCCTCCAGTCCCCTCACCCCAGCACTGAGGAAGTACCTGGGCATCAGAACAAGTTGTGTTTCCAGAGGCCAGAACCTGTGAGCAACATTGAGATGCACAGTGTCTATACACAACTTTCTCGGCTCATGCAAATGATGGTCAAAGTTTAATTTCCAGCAATCATCAGGCTAACACTCCTGTCCATGTATTTTCAGTGATGGTACTTGGACATGTTCCTGGGCCATGGTGCTAATTTGAACATAAAGATCTGGAATATGTGTGTCCTTCAGTGATCTACTCAGATTAATATATCATTATTCATTGATATATTAATGATAAATCTTGTTGAATGTGGCTAAAAAGATTTTTGATTTTTCTTCTGGCTTTCATTTCAAACGGAAACTGTTTATTCCGTAGGTTATTCAGTCACGGAGGCAACAGAAGTTTACATATTCTTGTCAACCAATGAAGATGCATCCACATTCAACCGCATCATTAGCTAGCACATGCCTTAAACATATCAAATCCTCAAAAGGGTGTGTTGTGCACCCATACAACACTTAATGTCCAGAAGGAAAACAACAACAACTTGCATTCATAATAGGCCTCTAGCAGAGTGGAACATCTCAAGATGCTTCACTCAACTATAATCAAATAAAAACTAAAAAGGCTTGACCAATGTGATGCAATGCATTCACAACTGCAATTCTTTGCTGACCCTCACTAACTGTGGGCAGATTTTCCTGAATTAATTCATTGTTAACTAGATGGGTTCATTTGTGAGCATGCAATCCTTCCCACCCAGTGTTTTCAATTTACTGCAGCAAGTCAACACAGTACACTTAGCCAAGATGACGAAGTTCTATTCTTGGATATGTACGAAGGGGAGGAGAGAACTCTGAGAATATACCCATCATCTGGCTCAAAAGATTTCTCATATTTAATAAAGTGATGATACCTACACTTACCTACACCTACACTATGAGGCAAATAGCTTCAATCCTTCATGGCACAGTTTTAGGCCATGCTGAATTTCTGTCCATCAATAAAATGTTGAGTAGACAACAGCAGTTTCCTGGAGGCTCTTGGAGGCATTATTCAGTTCTGTTGATTTGTTTATCATTTCATTTTAGGGATAAAAGGGGCAGCATAGTGGCCAAGTGGTTAGTCATGCTGCCCCACAGAGCCAGAGACCCAGGATCAATTCCAGCCTTGGGTGACTATGTGGAATTTGCACATTCTCTCCATGTCTGTATAGGTTTCCACCGAGTGCTCAGATATGTCTCCCACAATGCAAAGATGCACAGGTTAGTTTGATTAGCCATGGGCAATGCATGGTTAGAGCGATAGGCTAAGGGCTAGGTTTAGACAGGATATTCTTCAGAGGGTCATTGCAGATTCAATGGGCCAAATGGCCACATTCTGTACAGTATGGATTCTATGATGTAAATGGACCAATCCAAGCTCGTTTTTGAATGGCACTCTATGTGACCTGGTGTTAAATGTTAAATCCATTAAAAAACACAATTAACAATAAGGTCAATAATTAATTAGCTTTACATTGGCATTTATTTTGAAATCACTCAAAAATATTTTCCTCCAGTGACTTGAATCCATTTTCAGATGCTGAGTGCTATCAATTACTCTGAATTTGCTCTCAATTACAACTCTCAGACAGCACCTCTCTTCAGTGTGTGAGGATCCCTATATTTTGAAATACAAAGCACATAACACATTAGAGTGTTCTGTGACTAATAGTAAGACTACTTACAGAGTGTGTCATGATATTCTGGTTTTAAGATCTACCCATAACATCCCGTTGTGAAAGAGACATAAAAATCTACCAAAGCCATTAGGTAGGAAAGATGCATACTTTGAAGTAGCTACAATTCTTGTTATTCAGCAATAACAAAAAACAAGCAAGAACATTTGAACTCTATCTGACATGTTGTTCTTAACAGGAAAAAAAAATGAAAAATATGCTTTATTTTAAAATGTGTCAGCAAAATTTTACAGAACAAGTAGAGGGTGGTTCACATGTGGAATGAACTTTCTGAGGAAGTGGTGGATGTGGACACAATTATAACATTTAAAAGATATTTGATAAGTACATGAATCGGGAAGGTTTGGAGGGATATAGGCCAGGAGCAGGCAGGCGGGACTAGTTTAGTTTGGGATTATATTCGGCATGGACTGGTTGGACTGAAGGGTCTGTGCTGTATGACTCTATGACTCTATAAGTATGTCACATAGTAGAGAGATGCGATCTATTGTTTTGAGAAAACCCGATTCTATTGTTAACTTTTGGAGTATGTCAGTCTTAGCCTTGTGTATCATTCTGAATTGTTCCACCTTTGTTATTAGGGCACTCATCCATTCCGTCCCAGTTTTAACATGATCCTCATGTCCTATCCTTGCTAACATTGTCTGTCCTTGCTTCAGCTTCCACTTCCACTTACTGCAGTTTTGTGTTCCAGTTCCTAATCAACTATTCCATTGCTTGCTTCTACCTGGGATTACTCCTAAGAATAAGCACCAAAGATCTGCTAATGAAACCTAAAAGTAACAATGTCAATACCAAGCATGGCTATGATCTTATGTCACTTGTCATGGCAAGAGGTTTGGTGAATGCAGCAGGTTTTAAAGGGCGTCATACAGCAGGATGGACAGGTAGTTGAAGATTTAAAGGAGGGAATTACAAGCTAAAGTTGAAGTTTTGGCTGCCAATGGGGTAGCAATTAAGATTGGGGGTGATCAAGAAGCTAGAATCAGTTGAGCTCAGCTACCTTAGAGGATTGTGGGACCAGACAGGATTACAGCGACGGGTGGGGGAGAGGAGGTGCCGGTGGACAGTGAGTTTGTAAGGGGTGTGGGAACAATGATGAGAAATTTAAGATCAATGTCATTGCTTAACTCAGAATCGCTGTAGATCGATGATCATAGAGTTGATGGTGAGTGGACATCGGTGCAAGTAAGAACACAGACAACACTGCCAAAACAAGATTGCAGCAACAAGCATTTTCAAAACAAAATTAGTAATTTGATTGACAATACTATAAGCAGTTTTCTGATTTTTATTATTATTACATTATTCTTCAAATTGAAGGGAGCCCAGTGTTCATTGCCCATCCACAACTGCCCTAGAACATGTAGAGTGGAGTCACCACAACTGAGTGGCTTCCTAAGTCAATTCAAGGTCCAGATAAGTGTTAGACATATTGGCTATTAAATGGTTACTCTGTAACTCTGCGGTGTCTTGACTTTTTCGGTTTTCTTTCCATGTTCATGAGTAAGTTCACTGTTCAGTTGAATTTTATTGCCATTTTATGATTACAACATTTGAATTAATCAGGTTCAAGAATTGCACATTATCCCACACGTGAAAAATTATGATGCTAATAGATGTCTTAGTTCTAAAAACATTTGCCCAGAAGCGTGATTTTAGTGTGATTGATAGATTCAAAAGTTTTAAGGGATGGAAAGCAAGATAGAGCGAAGGTCACTCATGGATCAGCCATGATCATATCAATTTGTGGAACAGGTTTAAGGGACCAAATGGCCTACTTGTACTCCAAATTGGTATGTATTAATGGAGGTGATAATTTGCTTAGATCATGATATATATAACAAAGGATTGTATGCTAGTTAGACAAAATTTCCATAAAAATGGAAGTACAGGTAATGATTTTGTTTTCTGTTTGTGGGTATCTCTGACTGGGCCAACATTTATTAGCCATCCCTAATTGCCCTAGAGAAGGTGATGGTGAGCTGCTTTCCAGCAGTCCTTGATGTGTAGGCACACAATATTACTGTTAGGAAAGAGTTCTAGGATTTTGAGCCAACAGTAGTGAAGGAACAATAAAGTAATTCCAAGTCAAAATGGTTTGTAGTTCAGAGGTGATGCTGTTACCATGTTTCTGTTGCCCTGATGCTCCCAGGTGGTAGAGGTGAAAGGTTTGAATGTACTGTCGATGGAGCCTTGGTGACTTGCTGCAGTGTAATTTCTGGAAAGTACATCAGTGTTGAAAGGAGTGAACGTTGAAACTGACAGCTGGAATGTTAATCAAGCGGGCTGATTTATCCTGGATGATATCAAGCCTCTTCAGTGTTGTTGTGGCTGCATTCTTCCAGGCAAGAGGGGAGCATTCCATCACACTCCTGACTTATGCCTTGTAGATAGTGGACAAGCACTAAAGAGATAGGAGGTAACTTGTATCTCTTGGAAATCCCAGCCTCTAACCTGCTTCTACAGGCACTGCATTAATATGATTAATTAAGTTCAGTTTTGAGTCAATGCAAAGCCCCAGGATGTTGATCGTGGGAGATTCAGCAATGGAATGCCATTGAACATTTAGGGGAGACGGTTAGATTCTCAATTACCTGTTACTTATGTCACATGAAGGTTACTTACTAGTAGCCAGTCCAAGTCTGGATATTGTCCAGGTCTTGCAGGATTTGGACACAGATTGCTTATATCTCAGGAGTCACATAGGTGTTGAACACTGTGCAGTCATCAGTGAACATCCCCACCTCTGACCTTATGAAGGAAAGAAGGTCAGCTGAAAATGCTTGGGCCTAGAAAAACTCCTGCAGACATGTCCTGGAAATGAAATGACTAATCTCCAATAACCACAACCATCTTCCTTTGGGCTAGGCATGAACCAGCAAAGAGCTTTCCTCCTGATTCCTGATGACTTGAGTCTTGCCAGAACTGTTCGGTGCCATATTTAGTCAAAAGTTACCTTGATGTCAAGGCTATAATGAGCTCAGGAGCTGGGTAGTCCTGGTGGAACCCAAACCAAGTATCATATTGCTGATCAAGTCCGTGGCTGATGATCCCTTCAATCACTTTGCTGACAATGAAGAGTATACTGATGGGGTAGAAATTGGACATTCGCATTTATCCTGATTTTGTGAACAGGACATATCTGGGTCATTTTCCCCGTTGTTGGGTAAATTCCTTGGCTAAGTGCACAGCCAGTTCTGGAGCATATGTCCTTAGCAATATTGCCAAACTGTGGTCAAGCCCATAGCCTTTGCACCATCCACAGCCTTTACTTGTTTCTTAATATAACATGGAGTGAATCAAATTGGCTGAAGACTGACACCTGTGATGTTTGGGACCTCAGGAGGATGCCGAGAAGGATCATCCACTTGACACTTCTGCCTGGAGACAAATGCAAAGGTTTCAGCCTTGACTTTTGTATTGATGTGCTAGAGTCCCCAGTCATTGAACATGGGGATATTTGTGGAGCTTCTGTCCAGTTGGTTGTTTAATTATTTACCATCATACATAACTGGATGTGACAGGACTTAAAATCAGATCCATTAAGTGTGGGATACTTTGCCCTGTACATCACATGCTGCTTCTTCTGCTTAACCAGGATGTTGCCTGGTATGGAGGGCACTAGCCACGGAGAGGTTGAGTAGATTAGGATTACTTACATTAGAAAGACGGAGGTTGATGGGGGGACCTGATTGAGGCCTACAAAATCATGAGAGGTATAGACAGGGTGGATAGCAAGAAGCTTTTTCCCCAGAGTGGGGGACTCAATTACTAGGGGTCACGAGTTCAAAGCGAGAGGGGAAAAGTTTAAGGGAGATATGCGTGGAAAGTTCTTTATGCAGAGGGTGGTGGGTGCCTGGAACGCATTGCCAGTGGAGGTGGTAGAGGCAGGCACGATAGCATCATTTAAGATGTATCTAGACGGATACATGAATGGGCAGGGAGCAGAGGGATACAGATCCTTGGAAAATAGGCGACAGGTTTAGGATCTGGATCAGCGCAGGCTTGAACGGCCGAAGGGCCTGTTCCTGTGCTGTAATTTTCTTTGTTCTTTGTTCTTTGTTCTTTGTTCTTAACATGCAAGTAGTCTGGTGTTGTAACATCAGCAAGTTACACCTTTTTTTGGGTATTTTGTCATTTCTAGTGCCAAGCACAAGACCAAGTGGTCTATCTGCTTTCACTTTTTCCTTTAGACTTTGTACTATTTTTTGTGCAACTGAATGGCATGCTAGTCCATTTCACTAGACTATTAAGAGTCAACTACATTGCTGCTTGTCACACGTAGGTCAAATCAATGAAGGATGGCAGATTTCCTTCACTAAAATACATCAATGCTAGATGTACAATAGAAACCAGCGTGTTGAGGTTGCTTCATGCCAGATGATTACAGGACAGCTCCTCAACAGAAATACAATTTTTTTTCACACTTTGCCATCTCTATCAGTCTCTCAATAATCTCACTGTCTCAGCAGTTTGCAGGGAATTTTTCATGTTCACATAATCCTGGCCCACAATGAAGTTTTCTGGAGCACAAACCAGAAAGTTGCAAGCAAGATATGCCTAATGGATCAAATATCAAATCGGCCCAAAATTTCCCAGCCTCCATCTCTATATGTGCCATTTAGCACTAAGTGCGTATGGATGCAAATTCAGGCTTTAAAAGTGAAAGTGAAAATCTATTAATCGATTAGCGGTAAAAAATATAGTGAACACCAAGAAACCTCTTACACGTCTACAGCATTTTGATCCTGCTTTCCATTCATACAGCATTGGCTTTTTAAAACCATCCTATCATAAGATGATAGTCTACGTTTTCCCAGTAACAAGAAACTTCAGCTCCAGCCAGTGCAATCCAGAAAATTGTGAATGTGTCAATCAGGATGTTCCATATACTCCTGTGGGCAAGATTCCTCATTAGCGTCAGTTTATAGATTAATCAGAAAGTAACCTCCAAATCTATTACCATAATGGAATTCACTTTAATTCTATACAGGACTATATTGCCCAGGAATGCACAATGTAGAATATACCTCTAGCTTTGGAAGTTTTCCATAATTGTTAAGCACATGCAAAAGGATTGAAAAGTAAGAGTTTCCTACGAGACTTTGTAATAAAAATAAATAAATTAGGTGGAAAAGCTCAGCTGGTCTGGCAGCATTTGTGAAGAAAAATTCAGTATTAACGTTTCGGATCTGGTGACCCTTCCCCAAAATGTTAACTCTGATTTTTCTTCACAGATGCTCCCAGACCAGCTGAGCTTTTCCAGCAACTTCTGTTTTTGTACCTGATTTACAGCATCCACAGTTCTTTCGGTTTTTAAATAAATTAGGTCTTGGCTGCTGATTGTTTATATTACTCTATTTACGCTCCTTAATATGCAGAGTAAATATTAACTATTTATGCTTAAGTCTTAAATGAAAAGTCACTGGATCCCTTAATCTGATTGATATAAAGTAAAATATTACCGAGGATTTAGGATGATTCATGATTGTTATCAGTTGTAACATTAAAAACGCTTAATTGTCCTCATAAGGATAAAATTGCATCCTTCTGAAAAATTAATTACAATTCAAACAAAAAAGAAATGATCTTTGTATTGTCTTACTGAGACGAGAGGTACCTTGCAATTAATGATCTAAAAGCAGCAAGTGTGCACTTTCTCTCTATTTCTGTCTCCTTAAATTTCCCATGTTGGACCTCATTCTGTCTCTTTACATGATTCCCTCTGCCACTCACAGCTGTCAAATGTTCATGTTTCCCAAATATATATTCAGGCTGCATCAGCATTTCAGATTTTACTCTGAAATGTTAAGCATGCATCAAAAGAAGAACGAGGTAATATATGTAATTAACTCTAAAGGACAGAAAGTATAAATAACAAAATGAAAGGTATCAACATAGCCATTCAACCAGTTTTTCACACTACAGTTCAAATCTAACAATTATTAAAGGTTGGGTCAGAGCATGACAGATGTGTAATGTCTTCCTCTGAAGGGCGCTGTTAACTGCATAGAAAAATGTTTCTTCCTCTAAATGCACAAAAGGTGGCTTATTAAATCAGATGGTGAAAATCAGGCAGTTTGTCCATTTATAGTTACAGTGTTGCATCCTTGCATCTGTTCACATGGACAAATTGTGCCACCCAATCCCCCACTTTGTCCCACCCCCGAACCTTCCTAATATACTTCACTTTATAGTTCTTTCTGCTTTGAAGGTTTCATTTGATTCCTATGACCTCCATTACCATTTTAACACCAAAAGAACTTCCTTGAATGAATGCCAGCAATGTACCTTCAAAATGATTTATATTAGCAAAATAACTGATGGCAAAAATAGCACAAACCTCGATCTCCGTTAATGATGGCAAGATGCAACAAGCAGGATTAAACAAGTCAAACTAATGTTAATGTGTGCATGCATGTATGCATTTTTTTGCTTCAGTGACGAGTAAATGCTAATGCCCATTGGAGACAATCATTTTAACTATTGCTGTGAATTCCACTGTAATGCAGAACATGGATCTTTTTCAAAAATCGTTTTAAAATTCATAACACGCTGTGGCTCAATGACGTATGTGTTGCTTAGGAGACAAAGCAACGTGCTCCTGGCACCAATTAAACCCTGCCACACATCCACAGTGCAGTTGTACATTCTGAAGAATCCCTAATTTTCAGTGTAAATGTGTAGTAAAAATCAATACAGAAACAAGCTGAACTTAAGTTAACCTAAAACAGGGATTTTGTAGTGTTGCTACAGATAATGTAATATTAAAATAGGAACACAAAATGAAATTTTACTTGCCAAGGGTGAGGAGTTGGGGGGAAAGCTGGATTTGGCTCCACTACCTCCAGGGAAAAGGGTTTTGTTAAAGCACCACAAAATAACAGAATGTGAGGGACATGGCACTTTCTCACTCCCTTTCATATTTCACAGGGGCATTTAAGTGGTAATTTAATTTTCCATTCCAGATTATCTGTCCCAAATGGATTTGTCGAACTGTATGGATCTTTTAATGTGCACAAGGCAAGAATAGAAGAACAGAAAGTCATTGATCAGTGAAAATAAAAATGGTGGAAAGCATATCAATAGAGATACTGAACAGCTGTAGCCATGGTGAAATGGTAAAAAAATTGCAGCATGTTGCTGTGCAGAAGGACCTGGGTGTCCTTGTGCATGAATCTCAAAAAGTCAGTTTGCAGGTACAGCAGGTAATTAGGAAGGCAAATGGAATATTGTCCTTCATTGCTAGAGGGATAGAGTTTGGAAATAGAGAGGTTGTGCTGCAACTGAATACAGTGCTAGTGAGGCCACATCTGTAGTACAGTGTACAGTTTTGGCCTCCTTCCTTAAGAAAGGGTGTACCAGCACTGGAGAGGGTGCAGAGGTGGTTCAGCAGGTTAATTGTGGAGTTGAAAGGGTTGGCTTATGAGGAAAGATTGAGCAGACTGGGACTATACTCATTGGACTTTAGAAAAATGAGGGGGGATCTTATAGAAACATATAAAATTATGAAGGGAATAGATAAGATAGAAGCAGGGAGGTTGTTTCCACTGGGGGTTGAGACTAAAACTAGGGGGCATAGCCTCAGAATAAGGGGAAGCATATTTAGGACTGAGTTGAGGAGGAATTTCTTCATCCAAAGGATTGTGAATCTGTGGAATTCCCTGCCCAGTGAAGAAGTTGAGGCTACCTCGTTGAATGTTTTTAAAGCAAATATATATTTTTTTTGAACAGCAAAGGAATTAAGGATTATGGTCAGCGGGCGGGTGAGTGGAATTGAGTCCACGAAAAGATCAGCCATGATCTTATTGAATGGCAGAGCAGGCTTAATGGGCCAAATGGCCTACTCCTGCTCCTATTTCTTGCTCCTATGCCTATTGGAAAAGCTAATACACATGACACTTGCTTTGAGAGGGCGATGCACAGGGCAGGAACAACTTTTTGGAAGTCATTTCGATTGTCATCCATTAGGGTAATGTCATCAGCAGATAAAATGCAACCTATGTTAGTGTTCCTGTATATTACTGTAAACCTATTGACTACCAGCCTTCGCTGCAGAGGTGGTGCAGGGTATACAGTGATTGTATTGACTTTGAAGAGCAAAAGAAAGCAAGAGACTCCATCAGCAGGAGCAGCAACAACATCTATCTTCCTCACAGCTCATGCCACTCCACAGGGCCAAAGGAAAACACACAGAACAGCAGGTGATATCCCCAAAACGGTGTATAAGTAGGATCACACAACCTGCAGCCCTCATATTCATCTTCCAATCATGCTCGCCATGTACATCACTGTGTCCATGTTCACAATGAGGAGACCAGACAGCCACAGAAAGCTCTTACTTTTCTGTATTGGCTCGTTCTCATACACTAAAGTTATGCTCGAATGCACACAGAGAATCAAGATGCCATCAGATAACCCTGGAGTGTTCATCAACCTGCAGGCACTCCATTTAGGATGGCCAATAAATACTGTCCTTTCTAGTGACCACACATCCCAAGACCTGCCCTCCTGTGTGCAGCGCTTCTGTTCATACAAGGGACAAGGAATGAATACCCTGAGAAGGATTTCCATTTCTAAATATCCTTTCTCCATCCTCCTTCCCATAGCCCACCAGCACTACTCTGCCATCAGAAAGCTGGAGACCACTTTGCTGCTTCTCAGTGTCACATTCAGCTATTAAAGTAATGTTTTGTTCTCTCCTCTGTAAGCTGACTATTGACAGCCAGAGTGTCCAGGCCACTGGTTGGGGCAGTAGGCCCTCAGTGGTCTGTCACATCTGATTCATTCTTTCAGTGGAGCTTAGCATCAGTGCTAATGCCTGAGACATCATTGCACTTATGCTAAAGATGGAGGACACTGTCTAGTCTGCATGTGTGTGCTCTGCCTTGGAAAATCTGACAGAAACACACCCATTCCTTGTTGCTGCTCTGTGCTTTTATTTGTTGATGACCCCTAAGGCTCAACATCTTTGTCCGGCTGAGTATGATGTGGCGTGTCTTGTGTCTTCACACAGGGACTCTCCACTGTGATCCCAATCTCCAGCAACGAATCCTACTCACTTCACGTACTTGTCAAGATATACTACCCTATCTCAGTGAGGCAAGCCCCACTGAGGTGTGTGTTTCCACATTGGTGGAGGGTGTGCAGGAGTCATGCAATGGTGTATTCTGAGTGTGTTGGCCTTCCTCAAGCTCCTCCCTCATCTCCTCCACTGGGACCCACAATGGCAATGTGGGAGAAAAAAGGCAGGAGCCAGGACTGGACAGAATTAAAACAGGATTTTGAATTGATATAGCACAGATCTTGACAATGGGGGTAGGCGTGCTGTATCTAACACTATAAATAAATCTTTGAGCACCCCTATCTCTTTATCTCTAACAATCAGTGTTAGTGCCACTTTACTAAGTTCAAACATACCCTCCTCCATCATAATCCAGGTAGCAATGTGTGCAGATTAACCCTGTATTCCACATTCTCTTCTCCTCCCTGGAGTTGCAGGACCTATGCTTACAGTGAGATGATGCAGAGAGTTATAGAAACATAGAAGATAGGAGCAGGAGAAGGCCATTCGGCCTTCCGAGCTTGCTCTGCCATTCTTCATGATCATGGTTGATCATCTAATTCAATAGCCTAATCCTGCTTTCTCCCCATAACCTTTGATCCCATTCGCCCCAAGTGCTATATCTAGTCACTTCTTGAATACATTCAATGTTTTGACATCAACTACTTCCTGTGGTAATGAATTCCACAGGCTCACTACTCGCTGAGTGAAGACGTTTCCTCATCTCCGTCCTAAATCATCTACTCATACTGTGACCCCTGGTTCTGGACACACCCACCATTGGGAACGTTCTCCCTGCATCTACTCTGTCCAGTCCTGTTAGAATTTTACAAGTCTGTATGAGATCCCCCCTCATTCGTCTGAACACAAAAGCAACAACAATCCCAACCTATACAATCTCTCCTCATACGTCAGACCTGCCATTCCCAGAATCAGCCTGGTAAACCTTCACTGCACTCTCTTGAGAGCAAGGACATGCTTCCTCAGAAAAGGTGACCAAACCTGCACACAGTATTCCAGGTGTGGTCACACCAAGGCCCTGTATAACTGCAACAACACATCCCTGCTCCTGTACTCAAAATCTTGTGTGATGAAGACCAACATACCATTTGCCTCCTTTACCGCCTGCTGCACCTGCATGCTTACCTTCAGAGTCTGGTGCAAAAGGATGCCCAGGTCCTGCTGCACACTTCCCTCTCCCAATTTACAACCATTCAGGTCATCATCTGCCTTCTTGTTTTTGCTTCTGAAGTAAATAACCTCACATTTATCCAAATTATACTGCATCTGCCATTGATTTGCCCACTCACCCAACCTGTCCAGGTCATGCTGAAGGATCTCTGCATCCTCGGCACTGTTCACCATCCTACCCAACTTGGTATCATCTGCAAACTTGGAGATGTTACATTTTGTTCCCTCACCCAAATCATTAATATATATTGTGAATAGCTGTGGTCCCAGCAAAAGGTAATAACTAAACGCTTTTACTTTGAGTTCTTGCAAATTACGGAGAAAGACATAGCAGAACTTTTAGTGACAGCTGCACAGAAGGAATTGGTTTTAAAATATTGGCAAAATCCAGGATGGATAAACAACCAGACAGGGGAAATAGTGTCTTCCCTGAAGAAAAGAGTCTGCAGAGATAGCAGAAGCTATGGTAACAATTTTTAGATGTGCTGTGAAACTGAAGAGTCAGTCATTTGGACTAAATCAAACACTGAATAGTCTGAGTATTTCTTGGAAGTTCCACCTCCAGCTGTTCTGTCTCAGTGTGTGGAAAGGCAATGTACTGGATTGATAGACACCAGATGTTGTGCTTTCTGACGCTGAGTTAATAAAGCAAATACACTGGCTAACACTACTGGCCAACTTAGCACCATCCTTTCATTTAATGAAATGAGACAATTCCTTATCTCACCATTGCACATTTTGGCTCTGTCAGATTCTCTGAGTCTTTGAAAGCTATGTACAATGATACATTTTTAAAAAGTGATTTTCAAAAGCATGTTAGTAAGAAATTTGTTAAATCACTTAGCTCAGCTTAACCAAAAAGAAAACAAATTGTCAGAACTTAACGGTGGGCAGTTTGATAAATGCCCTCATTTATTATATATGCCATTGTTATTGCCTGTCTTTCAAGAGCTGCTGAATCCCAGCAACTGTTCAGAAATTGAACCAAAGAGTGGCTGCACACAACAAAGTGAAACATCTATTGTTAACATCAAAGTTTCTCGTTGAAAGAATAAATCAGTGACAGATCATCATAAAATAATACCCCTCACACGAAATGTCAAATAGTCAATTTCCAACAATAATCTTAGAATTTACACAATTTGAAGTGAAGTATTATTGATTGACATGTTGTATTTTAAGAATGTAACATTTCTCTAAGATTATGCTCAGGCATGATGCATGTTCTTCTCTGCAAAGTAACAAAATTGCACACAATATGTAGGCTTACTAATTTGCTGCAATTGCTACAATGGGGAACTTCCAGATTAATAAAATGTAATGCATTGAGAAAGAGATTCAGTGAGGGCAGTGAATACATTGCACACAGAGAACCAAATATCACATTCTAAGGATTTGGGGTAAACCATTTAGGACTGAGATGAGGAGACATTTCTTCAGCCAGAGAGTGCTGAGCCTGAGGAATTCGCTACCAAAGAAAGCATTTGAGGCCAAAACATTATGTGATTTCAAGAAGGATGTAGCACTTGAGGCGAAAGGGCTATGGGGAAAAGCAGAAACAGGCTATTGAGTTGGATGACCCACCATGATCATAATGAATGGCATAGCAGGTTAAAGGGCCAAATAGCCTACTCCTGCTCCTATTTTCTGTGGTTCTGTTTATGTGAGGCCACAGAATTTGCTTCCAGGTTTAGTTCACATCGATCAATGGGAAAATGGAGTGGAGGTACCGATCAGCTAACATATACTTGTATGATGTGACAGGCCCACGGGACCAAATGGCCTACAAATGTTCCTATATTCTTTATGGTTGACTCTGAAACTGTGATCAGGGCAGATTGGAAGCCTGAAGGATCGGGAGCAGATGTGGATTGAGTTCAGAGGCCTGGAAAAGAGACGTGGGCCTGTGTAATTCTAATTGTAAGTTTATTACTTTCTTGGGGAAGGTTGGGGGCAACGGGAGTTGCCAATCGCAAGAGTTGCCCAGGCAGGCATGCAACAGGTAGGTAGGTGTAAAGCATTTGCCTCAGCAACATTCTGTCTGGTTGTGGCAGCCTGGTGTTGCAAGGCTTGGGAAACTTACATGTCCGTAGTTACTCCTTGTTTTGAATTTAATAATGAGACACCCTATCTACAGCCTGGAGTGTCAAGGTCAGAGGTATTTGCTGAGATTCTGATATTTAAGACTGCCAACTGTCCAATATATTCCAGTTTAGTTTGATTAAAACACGCAACTACATCAACATTCAAAATAAGGTCGGATAGGTCGATAACAGGAATGGGGTTGTAAGGCTTTAGGAAATGTGAGGAACTATTTGCTCAGGTGCAGCATAAAGGCTGGCTACCTTCTGTATTTCATAGAAAATATCATAAAGTCGGACCTGGGATCTGATGGCATCTTCACTTAACTAATGCTATGAAGTTAAAAGAAAAAGATTAACATCAGATTTGATAGAGGTAGTCTAAATCAGGAATGGGTTTGACACATCAGGGAAGGATAAACTGTTTCCTGTGGCAGAGGGCATGCTGAGTAAAGGACACGGGTTTAAAATGATAGACAATAACTAGTCGTAGCATGTGCGAACTTGCTGTTACACAGCTATAAGATCATTAACTTTAAGGCATATTGAACACAACTGCATATTTCCCCTATCACTGCAAACCACCCCTCCCACTATTGCACAAATGATGCCCCCTCTACACTTCACGTCAGCTCCTCTGGACTCAAAATTTTAGCTTTCTCTTTCTCCATGGATGCTACCTGACCCACTGTGATCTCCAGCATTTGTTGTTTTCAGTACAGGGATGTATTTTATCAGCTTGTATTCTAGTGTTCAGCTTAGATGGAATTCTCTATCTTGGCAACTGCTTCTAAGATGTCTAATGCTGTGTTACTTGGCCCATCTCTGAAATTAAATCTTCCAGGAAGGATAATTTCTTCAGCCATTTTTCCTAATGTAACATTTACTCTACTTTCTGCAAAATTTTTATTTTAAATTCTGTAATATCTAAATGCTGCTTTACTTTATTTCCCAAATAGGTTCCTACTTCTTCAACATAGCATCTCATTTTGTTTTCTTTCTTAACCCCTGTAATATAGCAATGCTGCATCTCTGCACTGCTTAACTGGGCTTTTTCCCATGTTTTTGCTTTCACAATGGAGTTTTTCTACTTTTCTGTGGCCAAAATTGGAGGTTTCGTGCTTTCCTACAGGCAAGATGGTGATTTCCCACCATATATAGCCTAATAAATGATGCACATTTTTCATGACTTTTCCAAATAAAACCTGAAGACTGTCATCTTAATGGATTTTTCCTCCCAAACATGAGTATAAATGATGGATCTCCCACTCTTACCATGACTGCAAATCTTGTTAGCTTCCATCTGCCGAGGCTGTGTTTGTTAGGCTTTTACAGTATCTTTTTGGCACCTTTATTCTACTTCTACAATACTACTGGGCGTGGTGGGCATGTGGAATGCGCTGCCGGCAGTGGTAGTGGAGTTAGATACTTGAGAGACTTTTAAGCGACTCTTGGATAGGCACATGGAGGATAGTAAAATGTGGGGTATGCTGGGTAGATTGATCTTAGTAGGATAATAGGTCGGCACAACATCGTGGGCTGAAGGGCCTATACTGTGCTGTACTGTTCTATGTTCTTGTTCTGTGTACTGGTGCTACAACCTTCATTTTGCTTCTTCGGCCCTTGTTGTCCTTACCGTAGCTGTGCCTCAGTGTGCACTGACTACAGGGGCGATGCTAGTTGTGGGCTGTAAGTTATTTTTTACTTTTCACCTTCTCAGCTTATTTTGCACCATGAACTTGAAGTTTACTCCAAACGAAAATTGTTAACTTTACTTGGGGAGCTCTGATTCCTGTTTGCTTCCTAACTAATCAGGATAGCTTCTACAGGTTCTCCTTCCTGATGGAATCTATAACAGCCAGATGTGACTAGTTTCTAGTTCACACTTGCTTCTGCATGTTATCTATGCTGTTTGAAGTAAAAGGTTTCAACATTAGTTGCTGTTTCTCCACTGTTGATGAGTTTCTCTGCAGGCTGTTCAGTTGCTTCTGTCAGAATGACTAGACATAAGGCCTTTAAGCTAGAAATATACAGTACTTCTCCTAAGTGCACTTGAATTCTCTGCTCTTGTTAGCTTGCATATTAAGCACTGCTGCTAACATGTTGTATGCATTGAGGTGCCAACCGCAAGCAACTTGTAATAAAGACAAAATACCGCAGAAGCTAAAAATCAGAAATAAAAATAGAAATTGCTGGAGAAGCTCATCAGTTCTGGCAGCATCCATGGAGAAAGACTTTTTTTTATGCTGATGACAAAGGGGGAAGAGAAACAAGGGGAACAAATAGAAGGCAGCCCAGAGCAAAATACAGAAGACAAAAAGACTGCTAATGATAGTAAAGGAGAGGTTTTAATGATAGATATGAATAATAGAGAATCCTTCAGCTCTACTGAGACCAAAGATGTGTCATCGAGCCACAGAGGGGAAGGTGCTGTAATTAAAATCTTCATAGCCTGCAGTAGTTGAACTCAATGTTGAGCCCAAATGGCTGTAAGTGCCTAAGCAGAACATGAAGAGCTGCTTCTCCAGCTTGCGTTCTGCCTCTCTGAAACAGTGCAGCAGGACTAGGATGGAAATATTAGCATTAGAGCAAGATGATGTATTGAAATAGTAAGCATCTGGAAGGCCAGGGTCATGCTCACAAACACAATGGAAAGACTCTGCAAAACAGTTACCCAGGATAAGTTCGGTCTCACCAGCATAAAGGAGACTGCATTGTGAACAGCAAATACACTGGACAAGATTCAAAGAAATAGAAATATACCATTGCTTCTCCTGGCAAGTCCTCCCAGCTCACTATCCAAGGGTCTAAACAGTCTTTCCAAGTGAAGCAGCATTTTACCTGTACCTCCTCCAATCTTGTGTATTGCATTTGCTGCACCCAATGTGGCCTACTCTACATTGGAGCAACCAGAGGCAGACTAGGTGACTGCTTTGCAGAACATCTCCGGTCCATGCACAAGCATGACCCCGACCTTCCTGTAGGCGGTCATTTTAACACACCGTCCTGCTCGCATGCCCACATGTCTGTGTTCAGCTTGCTGCAGTGCTCCAGTGAATCACAGCACAAAGTGGGGGAACAACATCTCAACTTCAGACTAGGCACTTTACAACTTTCTGGACTTAATACCGAGTTCAGCACCTTCAGCTTGTGAACCCATTCCTATTCCTTCCCTTTCTTTTAGCTTTACGTGTTACATTCTCTGAAACCATGTCCTCTCCCCCCACCCCAGTGGGACTGTCTGTTCTTTCCAGTCTGTCAGTTAGACTCACCATTGTTCTGCCATTCTCACATTCCAATCACTGAATCTGCTCTAGTACCATCCTTTCTTCCTCAGCACCCCTCCCACTATTGCATAAATGCTGCCCCTCCACACTTCACGTCAGCTCTGATGAAGAGTCATTTAGATTTGAAACGTTAGCTTGCCCTCTGTCTCTCCATGGATGTTGCTCACCTGCTGTGATCGCTAGCCTTTTTTGTTTTCAGTCTATTTGAAACCTTGGACAGTGAAATGGGAGGTGATAAAAAGGGCAAGTGTTTACATGGGTGGATGCCACGGGCATGGGATGCCAAGTAAGGAAGATTTAAGGCTGATAGATGAGTAAACCACGATATCATGGAGAGAATGGTACCTGTGGAACGCTAGCAAAGGAGAGGGGGGAAAAGAAATGTTTAGTGCGTCATCCTACTCGAGGTGGCAGGAATTGGAAGACGTTGGTGTTTTACCAGGTGGGGCGTAAAGTGAGATAAGGGGAATCCAATCATTGTTCTGAGAGAAAGGAGAAAGAGTGATGGAAGAGAAGGAAATGGGTCAGACACCACGGAGTGTTCTCAGAGAAGGAAATCCTCAGTTCATGAAAGTACACATATGGCAGAAGCAGACCTGTGGAAAGTGGCATCATGAGAATAGATGCAATGAGATAGAGACACTGGGAAAATGGAATGGAATGCAAGGAGCTTGTAGTTAGGCTAATTTTCTGCTACAATTCTGTTTTTTTGACTGGGTCTAAGGTCTCACTTGGTTCTTAGTGTAATAGAGGAAAAGTTACCAGAGAATTCTAATGAGAAATTATTCTTGTCTTAATTAAGTTGTAATTTATTGCATGACAGTAATCAGCTACTTGTTACGTTAGTAAGTTTGATTTTTTTTTAAAACTCAGACTATTGGAGGGGAAAGCACATGGATCTTGGTCTTCACCCAAGAAGATCATGAAGTGTTCTACCCTTCCCCATTCAAATCCTTATGACTTCATTAGATTTAATGGTTCTTGAAGCTGTCTCCAACATTAACTTTTTCAGAGATATTACATTATAAAAACATCTCTAAATATCTAACAACAGTGATGTTATCAAGTAGTATTGGAAGTCAATCAGACTGAAACATACTCTGACAGCAAACCAAGAAATAAGAAGAACTGAATCTATTCATTTTCATTATTTTTAAGTGTCTATGGAAATAAAGGATTGAAACATGTAGGGGAGTCAAATTAAAGCCAAAAAATGTCTTAAAGAAAAACTTTTAGAAAAAAAAAGTCAAAATTTCTTATCAGAATGGAAAAAGTTGACCTTCAACAAATAAGATTTGGTTTCAGGCTCAGTGAGGTTGTAATTGGGAACTTGTTACACTCTTAAAAACTCAGTTACTCTCACTGAATACAATGCAACTTTTTTCAGGGAGTTTTCACAACAAGAAAAAGGGCAAAAGTTCTCAACAATTCAGTCATTTGTAACCTATTACATTCTGGGACAGTTTCAAAAGTAGTCCATGAAGAACCTGGGCAGGGTTTACAAACAGAGACTAAAGGTTTGTGCCAGTGTCAGACAATAAGTAATGGTTGCACTGATCGTTTTCCTTTCACTCCATCCACAAACCCAGGTCACTACTGCCTTCCATGCCTCCATGAACTGTTCACAGATCTTCAATTCTAACTCCTGTCCAGGATTTAGTGGTCAGCACTGCCCACCAAGAATTGTACTCTACTCTTCATTTTGGCCTAAGCTTTTCCAACATGGATTCTATTTTAAAAGCATTCACCATTCCCACCCAACCCAACACATCCTTACATCCAAATATTCCCATTAAACACCTCATCACCCTGCCTCCCATCTTTCCTACTTATTATTAATTCAGTCGAGATCTAATTCATGCTTCCATTGTAGCCATTGTCTCAATGTAAACTCTATGGGCATTTCCATTCAGACACATTCGGTTTACTCAGTACAGTTCACTAGGAATCAGCCACACCCCTACAAATAAAAAATGAAAACATTTCAACCACAAATTATGTCCAGTGCAACTTGGAGTCACATTAGTTGCAACAACAGCTGCTTCTGCTCAAAAAAAAACTAGCCACGCTCTCAGATCAGGTTCCTAGCAATCCAAAATAGCAAGAACTGCAGAAGCTGGAGTCAGAGTCAACAGTGTGGAGCTAGAGGAACACAGCAAGTCAAGCAGTATCAGCAGAACAGAAAAATCAACATTTCAGGTCAAAACCCTTCATCAGACCTAAGGAGGGGAAGGAAGCTGGGAAATAACTGGAGGGAAGAGGGGTGGGGCTGGGAGGAGTTAGGTGGGATGGTGATAGGTCAACGCAGGTAGGGAGTAGTGGGTATTGGTCAGGGGGAAGGGTGGGGCAGATGAATGAGGAGGAAGATGGACAGGTGCAGACAGGGAGTAGTGGGGATTGGTCACTTGCAGGTAGGAAGGAGGGACTAGTAATTGTACTCAATTATAGCCCAGGCTCTTGATTTTGGCACAAAGATGGCACTAGTCATGTTTTTTTTTCAATTTATTAGCAAACTGTGGCTGTTGTGTACCAATGCAACTAATAAATGGTTCTGTATAAGTTATTTTCCATTGTTTAAAGTTAGAATACTCACAGCTGGTAAACTAGACACTGTTTAAAATTGTCTATTTTATAACTTAACCAATTAAACTAATGTCCTGGCAGTCCACCCTAAAATATATCAATGCATTTTTAAATTGTGTGTTGAGTCATGGAAGATTTACCTTCTTTGATATCGAAACTTTTTTGAGTAGAAATTTGAGCAAAGAAACTTTTGAAAATTGGCAGCAATTTTAAACTTAACTGGAGTCCAAATCGTTCTGTTCAAAGTATGAGCTCTCAGTCAATATGCCTTTTCTGTGATTACTAATGCTTCAACCTGTCTAATATGTGTAGTCCAATGTTTTGTTCATTCCTATACTTTTTCATGATGTAATATTCATTGTTCCTTTAATATCTGTTCTTGATGATCTTCTAAACAACATTCAGTGTTGACAAACTCATTTGAACATCACTCATTGCTAATTGCAAACAGTCCAACTCTTTTTCACACAATTACTCGATATGGGAACAATGCACTTTCATCTACTTGTAAATGGGAGCATGTGTGACAGTTACTTTCTTTCAAGCAGCAGAGAGAGTGCTGTTTCTTGGGTTGATCTTGTACACCACAAAGGTTTGCTTACTGATTAGAAATCCAATAGCCAGAGCATTGGATATTAAGTAATCCTTAATAGTCATTAAAGATTATTCTGCCCTGGAACATAGAAATCATCAAGAACAGCATCACCCAAGAAAGTAATGGCATAGTGGTAATGTCACTGGACTAATAATCCAAAATGCCAGACTAATGTTCTGGGACCATGGGTTCAAGTTCTACCATGGTCACTCCTTGGACGTCTGTCCATTGAAGGTCAAGGAGGTTATCCAGAAACAATGTTGTAGTAGGAAAGCTGGGAACTCAGTTGTGAGGTTTGAAGGCAGCAATGTGTGGATGCAAAGGGATTTGTGAATGTGGTAGCTCAGTGTGTGAGTAGGTGAGACAGTACAACAGGGATAATGTGGAAGAAGGAATGTGGTGGGTTGTCATTGGTATCCAGCACCAACCTGCCTTACTATGCCTGGCATAATGACATGGAATGCCAGGGGCCTTAGAGGTAAAGTGGAGTGATGAAAATTTAAATAAATAGGTTGGGAATGTGGGGAAGATCAAAGCTGATGGCATTTGACTGGGAGGTCAACTAATAAGGGAATTTGAAGGGTGGGGGGGTGGGGTTCACCTAGATTGAGAGCTGAGTCAATGACTTACTCCATGAAGCAAGACTGCTGCTTCTTTCATTCACATCCAAAAAGTAAGTCACAATGGAAAGGAAAATGGCTGCCACCAAACCCAGAGTGGATGGAGTAAATTCTGTGAGGGAGGGGTCCATCTTGATGTGGTGTGAGGCCCTTCGAAGGGCAAAGCATGAAACAGACAGCCACACAACACAGGTGAAAGACACCTGTGATCACAAAATACTGCCTGTGAACCTCGTTCATTCACTTACTGTGTCAATTGAAAATCTTGTTGCCGAGAACTCTTGACCACATCACGCAGTGTTACAAATCAATCCCACTACTGGTTATGGAGCTTTTTTTTCCTTTATTCATTTGCTGGATGAAGGCTTCTCTGGTCAGGCAGCATTTATTGCCCACCCCTAATTGCCCAGAGGACAGTTAAGAGTCAACCACATTGCTGTGGGTCTGGAGTCACATGTAGGCCAGACCAGGTACGGATGGCAGTTTCCTTCCCTAAAGGACGTTAGTGAACCAGATGGGTTTTTCCAACAATCAACAATGGATTCAGGGACATCATTAGACTCTTAATTCCAGATATTTACTGAAATCGAATTCCACCAACTGCCATGGCAGGATTCAAACCCAGGTCCACCAGAACATTATCTGGGTCTCTGGATTAACACCCCAGCGATAATACTGCTAGGCCATTGCCTCCCCATTAAACAATTAAGCATAAGCAATGTTTTACAGCCTAGAAAGACTCACCATAGGTGCCAAAGTGCCAAATCACCTTACAAGATTCCAAAGATCACACAAGGTGCAGAAATTGGTCACTTCACGTTTTGGACTGTAAGATGGTCATACCATTATCTGATACATGCAATGTTGCTTTGTTTACTTTGGGATTAGGGATGGGGGGGAGAGATGTCTTCATTGTTGTTGCCACATATTACAACTTCCTACTGTATATTTTCCAAAATGCTTGAGCAACAGACGTGTGAATCAGAGATAGTAAGAACTGCAGATGCTGGAGTCAGAGACAACACAGTGTGGAGCTGGAGGAACACAGCAGGCCAGGCAGCATCAGAGGAGCAGGAAAGCTGACGTTTCGGGTCAGGACCCTTCTTCAGAAAAAAAAACTTGACACTTTGTCAGGTCTCTTCATGTTCAAAGTTTGTAGGATGCTGCTCAAATGTTACTTATGTGTGTTGCAATTGCTAACTGATCATGTTTTTGAAGAGCTGTTTTGTTTCTGATATTGCCCCCATGGGCTCGTCGGAACCATTCGCTACGGATCCAGATACAGAAGCTGTGGCCATCCTTTTAATCAACTAAGGGCTGCTCCAGAAATAGATGAGGAACACATGCATCCACAAGCCCTGGACCAGCTCCAGCTCCAACTAAAGTGGAGGCAACCCTTACTGCAGAGCTTGCATCAATCGATGTCCTTGTGATGCAGTGAAGATGCAGGGGAGTCACAGTCACTCATCTTCCAGGGAATGCCTTGCTACGAGAGAGGGGCAGTGGCGCTATACTCTCTTCACAGGACAAAATCAGAATGCCACGCAATGCTGTTCAGTGTATCTGCAACGTAACACCTCCTTCCACCGAGGCCAATGAGGGTAATAGGATGGCCCCTCAATATCAAGTTTCCATGCAAACCATGTCTGGTGCTTCATACCAATACCATCCAGACAGTTGCCACCGTTTGATGCTCAGAATCTCTACTCTGGACAACTGGAGGACAAAACTATAAGATGGATGATAGGCATCCATGAGAGCCACGGCATTACAATGATGAAGTCCATCTTCAGATGGAACAGAACCTCAGCATCGTCCAGTGCAGCAGCATGACCAAAACAACACAAACAGGCCTTCTTCATGAATCTCCTTCAATGGAACTCAGTTACGTGAAGCTGTTTTTCACTGACTGCAAATATTTTGATGCTGCTGAAGCCAGCATCCAGTGAACCCTAACTCGTATAATCCCAACTGCAAGTACAATTTAACACTTTGATCTTTCAGAGGTTCAAACTGATTCAGCAAAGTTAACGCTACAAATGGATAGAAACTTCACAATATCCGATATTCCCTCAAACAATCCTGACAGAAGTTTCATGCTAGAATGGGCACTATGGGAAGGTTAGCTATCATTCAGAAATGGTTAGTACACCATGTGAGTGTGAAGGATGTCAATAATAAATACAACAGGCATCATTTACTTAAATCTTTCAAGGCCTTGCACAGTTCACCCTGCTAATGTTTTAATGATGATAATCAGAAAAGACCTGTTATGGAAATGCAGCCATTTAATCACAATGCAACTTTTTGCTGTGTAATTGTGGCCTGGTTCCATTGCTGCTCTCAATGCCACAATGAACTCTCAATCAATTGCACAAATCTCTGCTTCCTTTTCCATCACTAACCTAGCAGCCACCATCATTCCCAGGAAATAATTCATTAGTTATTACTT
Organism: Rhincodon typus; assembly: GCF_021869965.1. Lineage (NCBI taxonomy): Eukaryota > Metazoa > Chordata > Chondrichthyes > Orectolobiformes > Rhincodontidae > Rhincodon > Rhincodon typus. Next base: position 40,999,220 of record NC_063349.1, read on the forward strand.
CCTGACAAGTGTACAACTGAACAACAGTCATTTGTGAGGAACAGATGTCTCCTACAAGTTGCTTTGCATAATAGTTTATCAACTTTAAAAAAAAATTCATTCAAGACATCTTTTGTCCAGATCATATAATCAAGCACTGATATACGCGTGAAAAAATGTAAAATCAAAATCTCTGATTTTTGTAATTGGAGAAACATGCATTAATTTAACCCAAAATCATTTGGAACAAAGAAGATGCATAGCACATTTAAACAAGGTATGATGCAAGTTCTCTGATGTTTGTTGCTTCCAAGTATTTGATTTGCATAATAAATGGCTGATGTTGCTCTATGAGCTTGCTTAACTTCTCTATAAATTTAAGTTTCCATTGTAATATCTCTAAAATGAGCTGTGATCTTCCACTATAATCACAGTAGCTGGAGGAGACAAGTACCACATTATTGCTACAGAAATCCCAAACACCATCTGCTGGGGTACTGAAGCATTGCAAAAAATGCTGTAACACTTTTTTTCAAAAATCTGACATGGAGAACATCAAGTTTTTGTGACTGCGGAATAGAAATAGGCCATTTGGCCCAACTGGTCTCAGCCATAGCTTCTGTTCCTCATAAGCCCTCATTTCATTGAACGCTACCTTATCCTTTTAGCCTTGCATACTCATTGATAAGGCTGGCAATTGTTGCCCATTGCTAATTGCCTCTCTAAGCCATTTCAGAGGGCTGTTAAGAATGAACCATGTTTCTGACAGTTAAAAACACATGTAGCCAGGCCAGGTAAAGATGGCTCAAAAACACAAACAAAGTTGTTGGAAAAGCTCAGCAGGTCTGGCAGCATCTGTGAAGGAAAAAACAGAGTTAACGTTTCGGGTCCGGTGACCCTTCCTCAGAAGGGTCTAAGGAGACCCTTCCTCACTGGACCTGAAATGTTAACTCCGTTTTTTCCTTCACAGATACTGCCAGACCCACTGAGCTTTTCCAGAAACTTCTGTTTTTGTTCCTGATTTACAGCATCTGCAGTTCTTTCGGATTTTATCAGGTAAAGATGGCTGTTTTCCTTCCTTCTAGACATTAGTGAACTAGAAGAGTCTTCATGACACCACCAAGACTACATGTCACCATTAGGCTAGCTGTTAATTCCATGTTTTTCCTTTTCTTATTGAATTCAAATTTCACCATCTGTCTTAAAGGGATTCGAACTCATGTCCCCAACATCTAGCCTGGGATTCTGGATTAGTAGTTGAGTGACATTCTCACTAAAGCCATTGCCATAATCTTCTGTGCCTTTCTCCCTCATATACTTAACTAGCTTTCTCTTAAATAGATTAGGCTCTTAGATATCGGCCTTTACACAACAGAAATTGTACATCTCAGAAATATAGCTCATCATTCACAGCTCCAACAAAAACTAGGGACTGAAAGTCCAAGACTGGAGAGTGCAGTCTTCCCAAACAATGTTTACAGGCAGGACCAGAATTTGGCACATAGGGAATCTGTGGAATTCTTTACTTTAGAAGGCTGTCGAGGCTGGGTCATTAGGCATATTCGACGCCGAGATAGACAGATTTCTAATTATTAAAGGTAATCAACAGTTATGGGGATCAGACAGAAAAGTGGAGTTGAGGATTATCAGATCAGACATGATCTCACTGAATGGTGCAGCAGGCTTGATCGGTCTTATTGGCACACTTCTGCTGTTGCATCTTCTGAGTGAGAAGGTGCTCTGTCCCTTTCTGTCAGGAATGTTGACATTTTTGAAAGGAGTGAGAGGAGAGAGTAGGATCTTAAATACACCCACCCACTAACAATCCAATATAATTGTGACAAGTATGTAATATTCAAAACCTCAATCACATCTACATTCAAGAGCTTTGGGTTTCTGAGGAACTCAGAAGGTACCTGGCTGAGTTTGCAATTCAGTTACCAGTTCAGTGGCAAAGTGGTGGATCAGTTTTCATATAAAGCATTGTGACCTTTTCTCCTCCTAAACTTCCCTTGGATATCTAAATTTCACAGTCAATTTAAATCACATGACCACAGAATGTCCAATGGACTCAGTGAACTTTACAATCCTTGGGTGAACAGATGCACTAAGGGCCCAGTCAGTGTGAGGGAGATATATCTGGTGATATGGTGCATTGGGGAACGAGGCATTTTAAGTAAAGTTTATCAAGAATTAAAGTGTTTTGAGTGGGGAGTTCAGCGAAAGGCAGATGGTGCTTTTCTGTTCTACTTTTTTTTCAGCTTCCAGCATTTGATTTCTAATTTTGCACAGCAGAAAGAGCAGGTATACCAATAACTCGTATTGTTAAAAACTGTAAGTTTTATGAGCTTTGTAAAGTTTATAGCAGTGTTAAAATATATTAGGGAATGGAGGCTGTATTGATTATAAATTAATGAATTGACATATCTAAAACATATTAGCGATGGGGAGGCAATGGCCTATTGATATTATTGCTATGCTATTGATCCAGAAACTCAGCTAATGTTCTGGGGACCCAGTTTCAAATTCCACTATGGCAGATGATAACCATGAAACGATTGTTAATTGTCGGAAAAACCCATGTGGTTCGCTAATGTCCTTAAGGGAATGAAATCTGACATCCTTAACTGGTCTGGCCTACATGTGACACCAGACTCACAGCAATGTGTCTGACTCTTAACTGCCCTCTGGGCAATTAGTGATGGGCAATAAATGCTGCCTAGCCAGAGATGACCTTATCCCTTGAGTGAATTTAAAAAAATAAATATTGGTAAAGTCGGCAGAGGATAAACATCAGCTGACAACATGTATCGTTGTGGAAGTCTCAAAGAAAATAATTCTAATAGTCCTTGGTTGCCCACTGGGCCTCAGAGTTCCTGCCTCGGGGTTAGTGCAGGTTTATCTTTGGCAGGAAATGGCATCAGAAAAAGGGGCAGGTAGTTGAGCCATTCAGGCTGGGGGTAAGCTTTGATGATTAGAGATGACAATTCCAACTTGAATTTACTGATCATTTTATTGAAGTACTTTTGAATTAAATGTATCCTCTTCTGTGAGTGTTGTCGGAGCTGCACTCATCCAGGCAAACGGAGAGTGTTGCATCCTCGCTCTTCACCTGTGCCTTGTAGATAGTGGACCGGCTTTGTGCAGTAGGGACGTGAGATACTTGTTGCAGGATTCCAAGCCTCCAACCTGGTCTTGTATCCACAGTGTTTATATGGCTGGTCTAGTTTAGTTTCTGGTCAATGGTAACGCTCATGACATCGATAGTGGAGGATTCAGCAATACTAATGCCATTGAATATCAACCGATGGTGGTTAGATTCTCTCTTTTTGAAGATGGCCATTGATTGACATCCATCTCCGCATGAAGTTGCAGGTGGTGTAACATCTGCCCATTTACTTTCTGCCTCCTTACTATTCAAGGCCACAGACATACCTGCACTTCACTCAATCTAGTCTACAATATTCGCTGCTCACAATGTGGTCTCCCCTACATTGCCTCCTCACATACCTCTTGCCCCTCATAACCCCATGTGCCCTTTTCCTCCATGACGCCATGTATCCTCCTTATCCACAACTCAATATCAAATATGGACACATTTCAGGGATCATGTAATTGCAACAGGAAGTCTTTGAAATGATGTAACAAAATTAAACCTCTAACCGTCTAACAGAGATGTTAATCAAACACACTATCATTCACACTGCACATAAAAACATCCAGACCCATTGAAAAAATGTTAAGTCTCCTGAAAGAGGCATTAAGTTGTAAAAACAAGTTAACAGCTATTCAGAAACCACATGAAAATCAAAGAATCCTTTAATAGCCTCTTAGAACTGTTAACAAAACTCAGATAACAACCACCTGCTGAATTAAGTGCTTTGTCTGTTAAATGTATAGTCTAACTCCTGACTAACGATTCAACTGAGTCCCTCCTTATCTCACACAACCCCAACTGCACGTCCCCTAGACCACTTAGACCCTTCCACATTCTGACCCAACACCACACCCAATTCCCCCGTTCTGGACCCAAACTGCCTCCCCAACATACCCCCTCCCCACACATCCCGGGACCTGATCCTCTATGCACCCACTATGAACCAAAGTTACCTCCCCACCACTCTAAGGATTGATCCCCCTTCCCCAATCTGGACCCAATCTGAGTCCACCCACACCCACACCCCAAGACCCAAAATAGTTTTTTTTCCTTCAAGGAATTTATTGAAGAAGAGTCATTTGTTTAAATTCAATTAATCATTCCCCAAGCCAGATTGGACAACTCCTCATCACCCTCCCAGCCAGAACCCAATAACCACCCTTCCCCACTCCATTGGATTAATTTCTCCTACCCACTCCAACCTGTCCTAAACATTGCACCACTTACCTGGCCCCCTTTACCACCTTGTACCTTGGCACCCAAACCCCAGCACTCCTTTCCACTTGGCACCCTACCCTGGCACTCTGCACTTGGCTTCCTACCCAGTTGATACACTACCCCGATCCACTTGGCACCCTGTCCCAAATGGCGTCCTACCTGTCTTGCACCTATCCTCCTGGCACCCTAGCCTCACACATACTTTATGTATGCAGCATTTGACAGCAGTTGTTAAAGTAACTGTGTGATTTTGGACCTTTTAAGCTGAGAGTAGAGCAACTGACTGCTGTGAAAAAGGTAGTATAGGTTTGCACTAGAAGAGAACCATCAGAATGGTAGTACGACTGTGCATTTCAGAGGCCCGCTAATCAGAAACTCTTGTCAGAAATGCAGGGCTCTCTCCTTTCGTAAAGAAGAAGAGGTTAATTGGCAATCTGTGTGAGTTTGCCACTCCTTGGAAACTGCATCCAAGACGAGTTCCCAAGGCCCACAGATGGGATGATCTGAGTTGTTTGTAGCACCCTGGTGTTTGGAATCTTTTGCTCCAAAGTGAACCATCTGATGTATCAAAAACTCTACTGACACCCCATACAGGAAACAAACTTTGCCTTTTCAACTTTTAGAACCTTGTAATGTGTTTCTATGGAACCGACAACCCATAGCTGGTAAGAGTTTTACTAAGATTTATGGAAATGGGTTGGGCAGGATTTCAAGGCTGTCAACCTTTATGTCCACATGAGAGGAAGCAGGAAAAAGTATTCCACTCTTGGCATTTTTTGGGGATTTTTTTGGGGGTTTTTTGGGGTTTTTTTGAACATTAATGAAACAAGATGAATAAAAATCTTATATTAGTTAAAATAGTGACTGTAATAACTGTAAAAATCTATAATAAATCTTTAACTAAACCTGCAATCTCAGGAGCAGCTTTTTATTTATTTTGTTTCATTAACATTCGAAAAAAACAAAACAACAAACAGAAATAAAAATTGCGATTTTTTTTTAAACAGGCATTTTTTTTTAAAATGAGCTTTTAAGGTTGACAGTGAATGGCTGAGTTTTTTTAATTCTAAATTCAGAAGGTAAAAAGATCTATATGTGTTTTAGATAACAAGGTGTAGAGCTGGAGGAACGCAGCAGGCCAGGCAGCATCAGAGGAGCAGGAAAGCTGATGTTTCGGGTCTGGACCATTCTTCAGAAATGGGGGAGGGGAAGGGGATTCTGAAATAAATAGAGAGGGGGGAGGAGACGATGATGGAAGGTGGATAAAGGAGCAGATAGGTGGATAGAAGACAGACAGGTCAAGGAAGTGGGGATGGAGCCGGTAAAGGTGAGTGTAGGTAGGGAGTTGGGATGGGGGTTGGACAGTTGAGGAAAGACGGACAGGTTGAGGAGGCGGGGATGAGGCTAGTAGGGAGGAAGTGGGGGTGGGGTTGGTCAGTGAAGTGGGAGGAGTGGATAGGTGGGAGAAAAGTCAGACAGGTTAAGGAGGCGGGGACAAGCTGGGCTGGTCTTAGGATGAGTTCGGGGGTGGGGAGATTTTGAAACGTGTAAAGTCCACATTCAGACCATTGGGCTGCAGGGTTCCCAAGCAAAATATGAGGTGCTGTTCCTGCAGCCTTTGGGTGGCATCCTTGTGGCACTGGAGGAGGCCCAGGGTCGACATGCCATCCGAGCAGTGGGAGGGGGAGTTGAAGTGGTTCGCGACTGGGAGGTGCAGTCGTTTGTCACGAACTGAGCGTAGGTGTTCCACAAAGCAGTCTCCAAGCCTTTAGAGGGTTTTCTCACATTGTAAAGGTTTTTAGAGTTTTTTTTTAACATTGCAAAGGCTTTTTTTCTGAAAACCAAACAGTTTGTAAAGAGTAAGATAACAAGGTGTAGGGCTGGATGAACACAGCAGGCTTGTGTTTTCGTTTGGGGGAGTCCTACACATGGTTGGCTCTGGAAAATAGCTTTTTTTCCTTCGAGGAATTTATTGAAGAAGAGTCATTTTTTTTATTCAATTAATCAGTTAAATGGGTTGATTTTATTTAAGCTGTACACATTTGTGATATATATATTTACATTTTTACATTTTAACATTATTTTCTGTAGGTAATGAAAGGTAGTTTATTTTATATATAAGATGTTATTGAAACTTTTTTAGGCTGAATATTATTAACAGCATATACGAGGTACAAAGTAAGACGGCCACTAGAGTTAGAAAAGTTACTACACAGCAGGATCAGTCAGATCGATGGGTGACTGTCGGGAAAGGTAAGAAGGTAGTTCAAAAGTCTCCAGTGACTATTCCTCTATCACATAGATATTCAGCTCTTGGAATTCTTATGTTAGGCAGCATTTGACAAAATTTTATAGAATTATTGTTATGGGAGATTCTCCTGTCAGGGGTATAGACAGGAGATTCTGTGGCATAAATTTTAGATGGTTTGTTGCTTTCCTGGTCGATTAAGGACACTTCTAAACATTTCAAGCATATTGTTAAACCAGAAATTATTGTACACATTGGTAGGAATGACATTTTAAGGGAAAAGATTAAAGCAGTACAGAGTGAATTTAAGAGGTTAGGTAGAACATTAAAAAATAGAATGTCGAATGTAGTAATTTCTGGTTTACTCCCAATGCCAAACTCAAACGAGGGAAGGAACAAAAGGTTGAAGGAGATAAATCAATGCTGATGAGCTGGTGTATTGTTCAGGGATTCAGGTTTTTGGACAATTGGAATGTCTTTTTGGATAGAAAAAACCTATTCAAAAAGAATGAGTCTAACCTAAACTGGAAAGTGGCCAATATCTTAGCAGGGAGTTCTGCTCAATTAATTTAGGGAGACTTTATTCTTATAGAGAGGCGGAGTGGAGGAATTCTAAGTGACAGTGTAAACAGAAGAATTGATGGGGTAGGTTCTGAATGTGAGGAGACCACATCAATTAGAAAAGAAAGACGAGAGAGTCAGAATACGTAGTAACTCTGAAGAACTAAATTGCATTTATTTCATGCAGGGAGTCTTACAAGTAAGGCTGATGAACACAGAGCACGTTTAAGAACATGGGATTGGGACATCATAGCTATTACAGAAACTTGGCTATAGGAAGGATATATAGGAGTGTGAGGGAATACTCCCCACATGCCTGGATAGGTGCGGCTCCAACAACATTCAAGAAGCTTGACGCCATCCAGGACAAAGAAGCTCCTTGATTGCTTCGGCATCCATCACTGGCTGACAACAGCAGAAATTCATTGCCATCTCCAAGATACACATAAGAAACATGGCATGTGTCCTTCAACAGTATCTTCCAAATCCACCCCACACCCACTGAGTAAATCTAGGGAAGCAGATGTATGGCAACAGTAGGTTCCCCTCCAAGTCACACACCATCCTGAGTTGGAGTTTCATCGCTAGTCTTCCATTGTCAGTCACTTCACTGAGAATGTAGCCGAACCACGTAGACTGCAAGTATTCAGGAAGGCGACTGTACCACCAGCTTTTCAAGGACAATTCAAGATGGGCAACAAATACTGTCCTTGCCAACAACTCTCATATCCCAAAAACATTTTTTTTTAATCCTTTTAGTTTCTCAAGTACCTTCCCAACAATAGTTCATACATTGAATAAAAAGCTGATTAGAACACTGTTACAAGTTTGAATGACGATAGCTAAACAACATTTTAATAACTCACAGAAACAACATTTACCTAAGATCCACGATCGATTCATCAGAAACTTGAAATAACATTCCAGATTCCCCTATATGAATTTTGACTGAAAGTCCTAAATGTTTCCTGGCCATTTGATATGCATTTGGCAGTAAATGCATCGGTTGTGGGCAACTGCTTGAATAATTTAGAACAATGTTCCCTCGTGTAGTATAATAAGTCATTATATTAATCTGCAGTGCTGATATACTTTAGAATTCATTCTCAGTATGAGAACTTGATAGGCAAGGCTGGCAGTATTACCTTTGCCAAGCAGCCCCTGAGAAGGTGACAGTAGGACTTTTTAGTGAACAACCACAGTGCATTGAGTTAATTTTATTCATTTACAGGACAAAGGCATCACTGGCTGGGTCAGCATTTATTGCCTATCCCTAATTACCCAGAGGGCAGTTAAGAGTCCATCACATTGCTGTAGACCTGGAGTCACGTGTAAGCCAGACCAGGTAAGGATGGCAGTTTCCTTCCCAAAAGGTCATTAGTGAATCAGATGGGTTTTTCCTGACAATTGGCAATGGATTCATGGTCATCATTAGAGTCTTAATTCCAGAGTCTTTTTTTTTCCCTATTGAATTCAAATTCTGCCATGATATGATTCGAAGCCAGGTCCTCAGAACATCATCTGGTTCTCTGGATTAACAGTCCAGCAAAAATACCATTAGGCCATCACCTTCCCCTCAAGAGTTACTCTTGTCATTGTCTGATATAACTAAGTGACTTGTCACATCAAGCTAAATTCTGAAGTTCCTTGATGGGATTTGAACTTGCTACATTAACATTACTACTACCTTATTGTTCAGCTGTAAGGACCGTATAGTGCACATCCAGGTTCAGGAAACATACATCTTATTTTGTCACCATGATTGATCTCTTCAGATAGTAGTTCAATATGTTGCAGTATTTTCAGCAGTCAATTGAGTATATCTTGTACAGCGGGACACACAGCATGTAACACTTGGGATACTTCCCATCTTGCAACGTGTACTTATATCTCTACTGGTGCCAGAAGAATGTTGGACGTTAACATGAACAGAAAATTTGCTTACTGGATTGATAATGGAAAGTATGTATTTTTCTGATAGTTCAAGTTTGCTATTTGGAGGTGTCTTATAGGTTTCAATGTATTGGATAAACTGGATATCTTTGGATGCATCAAATGACCAAAAAGACTTTTAAATTACAGAAATCTCTAATTATAAGCTATTGCAATACTCACATGTAAACACTATTGCAAATAAACTACATTAAGCCATCAAATTTTCGAAACTTATGAAATAAACTAACAAGCATTATTCTTAATCCAAGACAAGCATTACCACAGCAGTCGTCAAATGATTCATAAGCATGTTCCTTTTTGTGGTTATTATTAATAAATAAACTAGCACTGTTTCCTCTTCCCAAAGGGCTAGCCATCTTTCACTTTATGCCATGTCGTGTCTCAAAAAGAAATGCATTGAGGTTCACACTAAGTTCAATAAACTTTTTAAGCACATGTTCAGTTTGCAATATCACATTAGGTCCAACAGCAATTTCGCATACATGAGCAAAGCACAATGTCACATTTGATATTGTTTGCATTCAGAAGGAGGAGCTATAATTTGATATCATTTAATGAACTGGAGAGAGACAGAGAGATTTATCAGAAAGGTACCAGGGTGGAGAGACTTCAGTTATATGAAAATACTGGAGAAGCTGGAACTGTTCTCCATACAGTAGAGAAGGTATGAGGAGATTTGATAAACATGTTCAAAACCATAAACAGTGAAAAACAATGAAAAACTGTTTCCAGTGACAGAAGAGTTGGTAAATCAAAGAATAAAGATTTAAGATGATCAACCGAAGAACCACAGGCGACAGTGAGAAGAATAAGGAATTTCTTTTTACAATCAGTTGTTGTTGATGGAAGTAGACTGAATAATAATTTTATGGAAGAGAGTTAGATAAAACTGTGAAGAGAAAACATGTACAAAGCACCAAGAAAATTGATTGGCTAACTCTATGAAAAGGTCAAAACACGTATCACGGACCAAATTGTAGTCTTCTATGCCATGGCATTTTATGGGCTGAATTTTTACTGAGCTGACCCTTGGGAATGGGGGAGGGGAAGGGACCTCAGAATTTGCAGGAGAATCCAGAAATCAGGACTTCCCCAGCATGATGTCAAGTTTCCACGGCATACAATGTTAACTCACTGATGATTCCCCTGTCCAGAATCCTGTCTGATTGACAGGCTTGGTTTCCCATCAGGAAGGAAGCACACTGGTGAAATTTGGAACATCAGGGGGATCTAGATAAGCATAGTCAGTGGAGAGCAGAGAAGATGGTCTCAATGGGCTGAGTGAGGGAAGGGGAAGGAGAATTTAATTGCAAGGAAACAGCATGGTCGACTGGTGATGGGTGAGAGAGAATTGATGCCAGGATGGGGCTAGTCATGGGTTGGTAAGTGAAGAATTGAGGGAATAATTTAGGTGCTGTCAATCACAAGGCTCTGGGAATGACATATGAAGTCAGAGGGAATTCAGACGACCAGCTCAAGGCTTGATGGGACAGACTGCAGGCCTGGGAATGAGGTCAGTATATATTGGTTGGGGGGAGAGGGGAGGGTTTTCATTGGAGAAACATTAGGCCCAATTGTGAGAGCCAACCAGACAGGCAGACTGACCCCAGAAATTAAATACTGTGATATGTCTCATAGTCATGCCTATAAGAGACTTGCTCACGGTATCATTACTCTGTCGTAGCATGTGCTCTGAGGGTATGATAAGTTCAATAAGGAATTTGGCGTAAATTTCTTTACTCAAGAGCTGGTTAGAAACTTGAGGCATCAGCAAAACTTGCTACCACATGAAATAATATTGATACAAATAAGGGGATAGGGGGTAAATACCCCAGGGAGAAAGCCATAGAACATTTAGCCATGAGAGTCAACCACAAACAACAGGATGCTCCTGGGAAGCACACATACCAGTTGGACCAAGTGGTCAGTTTCCTGAGCATTAATTCCAAATAAAAAGCCTCTTCTTTAACTCTGACACAGAAAAAAATACCCAAACTTTGCAAACTTATCAAAAAAAAGTGAAAGAAGGCGATAGTAGGTAAAGGTGAGAAAGTACCCATGTCTGGCCAAACTCTTAGCTTCGTATCCAGAGATCCCACGGTGTTTACAGCATCTGTCCTCCTGTGGCACACTGCTTCCCCTCTTGGGTTTATGATATTTCCTTTCAAACTCAGTTTGTAGTGCCCCCTAGGGGATGTGCACCCTATTTTTTTTTCCACTCCAGCCATGCAAGTGATTATGATCCTGGAATAAAACTGAAACAGGAAATCTCTGCGATATAATTTTCTGAGCCCTTATATAGAGGTTTAATGCATATTGTTTTCCCTCACTCCACGCATGTTATACTTCAACATTCAAAACAGACTCAAACAGCATTGTTTATATTGATTCTTACAAAATTTGTTTCTGGGTCCTTCTTGTCACTGGCACTTAGTCCCATCCCTATTGGCCCTAGAGCTGGTGTTGGTTGACCTTCATCTTGAGTCTCTGCTGTCCATATTGTGAAGAGTACAACCTCAGTACTCTTGGGTTGGAATCCTAGGATTTTGGCCCAGATAAGCTGTCCTTGCTTTTCTAGGTGGTAGAGTTTGTAAGCTTGGAAAGAGCTGCCAGAGAAACGTTGACAAGTTTCCGCAGTACATCTGAAAGATAATGCACCATAATAAATCTGTGGGAGATAGTGTGAATTGTTAAGGCAATGGATGGAGTGACAGTCAAGAGAGCTGCTAAGATTTGGAAAATATCAAATTCTTGAAACTTTTCTTTTTCTCTCAAATTTCCTTTGTTGTTTTGTTGGGTCAGTTTTAGCTGACTTCACATTTCATTGAGCTGATTTTTACGTAGCAATTACCACTCTCTGGCTGTTGCACCATGCAAATCTTTTGTTCTTTAATCTCCCTTGGTTTACACTTTATCAGAGAATTTTCCTCATGCCCCCTTACCATTTCCACTGATTTAAAATTCTTATATTTCTACCTTTTCTCCTTTCCGATGAAATGCCCAGAACTTTGGCCATGATGTTCATCACTGAAACTGGCAGTAGGAGTTAGGAAAATGTAGGTGCTCTGTATCTGCCTCCAGTAAAGAGCCTGGAATGATGGGATCTTCTTCCTAGGATGGAGGGGAGGGGGCAGGTACAGGCTGCAGTTAGACCAGCTAATACAGGGAAGTGGCCGCAGGGCTGGCACTTAGATATTGTCAAAACAACCTGTTCAGAGATGTTACATACACCTAGAGCAGGGGTTTGAACCCAAGCCTCCTGGCTCAGAGGCAGGGACTACACCAAAAATGCTGGGTGCTCGCTGATAGCTGGATTCTACCCACACCTTCAAAACGCTCTTCTGAAAATCAGAGAGTCTGGAAACTGAGTCAGGAATCCATGAATCAGGGGTGCCTGCCATTATCTGATGTGAATAAAATAAACAATTAAAATGTTGTCAAATTGCTAAACAATTTACTAAACAATATAGGAATGCTTAACTGGCAACAGTGACATGCTTGACCGAGTTTCCAATAGATGTCTCCTCAGATTTGGTGGAATAGCAATCATACCTATCCCCTAAACTACCAAAAAAACAGTATTGGATACAACAACATGGTCACATTGTGGGGTTTTGTAAACTAGTTTCTTTTTTCACAGAACGAACTTGGCGGATAAAAGGCTGGGATTTAATTACACACAAATTTAATGTTTTGTTTACTTTTGTACTGCTTTGTCTGAATCATGGTACACTTTGTACTATTGGTCAAGTTTTAAAGCAAATGCAGCCTTCCCAAATAGGAGTGCGATTATATTTCAAGGTCTAACCACTGCCATCATGTGGTTGTGGATCGCTGAGATCAAGGGTTCTTGTAAGGTATCACAGCAGTTCAGTAATCTAGGCTCCAACAGATGAAGAAAAGTGGCTGCATGCAGCCTGGATCTTCTGTCTTCTGCAATTTGTCCTTCTGCTCATTGCAACACCTTGCTGCCACCCAGTCAGCCCAGGCCATTGCAAACATATCAAAAATGTACAGCCCAAAGCCAGCTGTTCTGTCTGCAAAACTGCTCACGATTCTCCTCCAAGAATATCTGCAGTTTCCCCTTTTAAAGTCCCATAGCTACCTGGACAGCTGACCTGAAAAGGCTCTTAAATTTCCCTCCTGCCTTCCTGTTGCTCTTTTCTACATCCACTCTCCTGCTCCTCCGCAGCTTATTGCGTAGCTGGTGGTGAGGGATATCCCTTCATTACGGTGACGGAGCACTGGCTGTGGTAGACCACAGCAAATGTGATGCTTGATCTGCTGCTATCAGCAGGACTCCTCCAGGGCGATACAAGCAGAAGCAATGTTTTTGCAGAGATAGTAGGAACTGCAGATGCTGGAAAATCTGAGGTAACAAGGTGTAGAGCTGGATGAACACAGCAGGCCAAGTTGGAATAGGAACTTGCTCCATCCACTGTACACATCATCCTGGTATTGCAAGGCTTCCTGCTCCTCTGATGCTGCTTGGCCTGCTGTGTTCATCCAGCTCTACACCTTGTTACCGCAATGTTTTTGCAGGTTAGTGATCTGCTCTGTTACATTTTGTGTGGCATTCACTCCCACTGATACTTCTTGCTGGTATTAGTCTAGGCTATTGATAACACGTGGGGAAGAAAGACCACAAAACATCTTAAGAGCACAAGTTCTGCTCAATCCTGATGAGCAGTAAAGAGGTTTATTACATATCACAAGTAGCAACATTACATCCAAGATACATCATTGTCATTTGTGAGACATCAGGCTCAACGTAAAAGTAAATGCACATTAATACTTCAGCTTAGTGCTGTTAACATAAAGAACAATCACCAAAGTAGACTATAGACAATTGGTGCTGGTTAGCTCCTCCATAGATCAGTTCTTTACATTCTCTTGGGAACAGTTTAACTTGTGATGTCAATTAACCCTTTAGGTGCTATTATACCACACCCTCCACATTTGGATATCTGCAGGTACCTTATGGACGACAGCCCAAAGAAATCAATCAGTAATTAACCTGTGAGTATTTGATGGAGCCACTAAATACCACTGGCTGGCATTCCTTCCTATTGCTAAAGACATTTTCAATTAGCTACGTTTTTAAGGTATTAAGTGAAGTTTGAGCTCCAAATCTAAACTGCTGATCTTAAAACAGTATTGCACAATAATTTAACATCATGACCCTCTAGCTCTGCATAATTTTAAAAGAATTATATTGCAAAAGCACTAAAAACCTCAGTCATTGGTGGGATTTTCCCCACTGTTGGTACCATTTTGGAGCTTTAAGGGCACTAGCAGCACATAAAACATTAACACCATCATTAACAGAGACAACCAGGTGCAGGGCTGGATGAACACAGCAGGCCAAGCAGCATCATAGGAGCAG
>NC_063349.1:41014124-41099886 GCF_021869965.1 Rhincodon typus
CTGCTCCTATGATGCTGCTTGGCCTGCTGTGTTCATCCAGCCCTGCATCTTGTTGTCCCGGATTCTCCAGCATCTGCAGTTCCTACTATCTCTGATTCGAACACCATCATTAAGTTGCCTTACATTTTTAAACGCGACTCTAATTCACTTGAAGCGGTAATTGTGACATATTTGCCACTAGGTGGCAGTATGAAACAACTTATAGTAAAACTTTTAATAATGAACAACTTAATAAATTTACAATAAGCACAGAATTAAATCAATGTTATTTAAGTCTTTGAAATCTTTTTTTTTAAACTCTAAAATATTTTAGATATGTATCTTGGATTTCTCTCCAAGGCAAGTCCCATCTTTTTATACATTCGTCAGCTGTAGCTCAGTTGGTAAAAAGCTTGCTTTTGGGTTAGGAGTTTTGAAGCCAAGACCTTCTCTAGAGACTTAAACTTAAAGATGGAAGATGACATTTCAGTGCTGTACAAAGGGAGTGCTGCATTGTTAGGGGTGCTGCCTTTCAGATGAAATGCATACTCTTTGTGGGGGCTTGCTGCGTGACAATTCACCATTTTATCTCCTGCATTGAAGCAGCAATTAGATTGTTGCCTGTCAAGCACTTTGGAACACTTCAAGCTCCCCTCCAAGCCATTCACCATCCTGACTTGAAAATATATCGTGTTTCTTTCACTGTCACTGAGTCAAAAATCTGGAATTCACTCCCTAATGACTTTGTGGGTCAACCCAGAGCAGATGGACTGCAGCAGTCTAAGAAGGCAGCTCACTACCACCTTCTCAAGGGCAATAGGAACAGGTAATAAATGCTGACCAGTGACACCCACATCCCTGTCATTGTGGAAGATTATATACAAATAAACTCTCTCTCTTTAAGAGTCCTTTCAAAAAGATGAAACTTTCTGTAACGTGCATAGAACAAGAACCTGAAATCCTTTGGTATATGCAATATTTTGAACTAACAGGAAATATTTTGTTTTCATACTGTACTCAAAAGATGTTGTGAGAGTGCCTGCCCTTAATATCAAGGCAGCATTCAACCAAGTGTGGCATCAGTGAGCTCGAGTAAAACTAAAGTCAATGGAAATCAGAAGGAAAATTCTCTATTGGTTAGAGTCACAAAGGAAGATGGTAGTGGTTGCTGCTGGTCAATCATTTCAGTCCAGTACATCACGGAAGAGTTCCTTTCAGTATTATCCAAGGTTCAGCCATTTTCAACTACTTCATAATGACCTCCATTTCATCATAGGCTCAGAATTGGGAATATTCACTTTTCAGTGCACAATACAAACAGGCGAATTAGGAGCAGAAGGAGACCTCTCCTCCATTCAATAAGATCATGACTGATCAAATTCCCACTTTCCCCCTTTCATTTAACATCTCAATCCCTTACTTATCGAGAATCTACCTGCTTCTGCCTTAAAATACTCAAGGACTCTGCTTCTCCACTTTTTGAGAGCATTCCAAAGACACACAACATAAAAATGTTGCCTCTTGTCTGAAACAGGTCACCCCTATTTTTAAACTGTGACCACTAGTTCTAGATTCACCCACAAGAAGAAGCATCCTTTCCACAAGCACCCTGTCAAGATTCGTCACAAATGTTTGTTTCTCTAGTCATCTCTTACCTTTCTAAGCTACAGCAGGTACAAGCCTGGCTTGTCCAATCTGTCTTCATAAAACAGGAAGCTTATTATTTGCAACTTCTCAGGTATTGATACATAGAAAGACCTGGACAACATTCTGACTCAGGTTAATAATTAGCAAGCAACATTATTGCCACACAAGTGCTAGGCAATGCCTATCTCCCTTGTTAAAATATTTAACTATCTCCCCTTGATATTTAATGGCATTACCATCCTGAATCCCCTACTATCAACTCCCTGAGGGTTACCATTGACCAGTCTATATAAATACTATGGCTAAAAGAGCAGGTAAGAGGCTGGGAATTCTGTAACAAGCAACTCACCTCATTCTCCCCACTTTCCTGGATGAGTGCGCCTTAGTAATACTCAAGTAGCTCAACACCATCCAGGACAAAGCAACCCAAATGGTTGTCATTAAACATTCAAGCCTTCCACCACCAGCACACAGCAGTAGCAATGTGAGCTACATACAAAATGCAGTGAAGTAGTTCACTGAGATATCTTCAATAACGCCTTCCAAATATGCAATCTCTAACACCTGGATGGACAAGGGCAGTGAATGTTGGAAACATGACCACCTACAAATACCCCTCCAAGTCACACACCATCCTGACATGAACTAAATTGTCATTCCTTTGAGTTGGCTAGGTCAAAATTCTGGAACTCCCTCAAGTTCCTCAAAGCTCTTAGGTGTCCCTACACCACATGGACTGTAGCAGGTGAAAAGGCAGTTCACCACTACCTGCTGAAGGACAGCATGGAAGGGAGACAAATAACGGCCTAGTCAGTAATGTCCACATCCTAAAAGAGTAAACAAAAATAGATCTACTGTATAAACACGTATACTGTTTACGATCTTGCAAAGGCACCTCAAATATCCACTCTTCCTCTGTCCACAGGAGTTTCCAAACCATTTGGGTATATAAAACATTTTATGTTCTAATGACCGATTTCCAGTAGTTGTAGTGATTTTTTTTCTTTACAAATATTCCACTATTACAAAAGCGCCCATCTCTCAAAGTACACTTCCAATCTTCCTGCTTATATATTGTGAAAACTAACTAAAACCTTCTGCATTTTTATGAATTTCTCACTTGCTCAATTCAGATAGACTGTGGTAAATCTATGCAGCACGTTCCTTTTTATAAGTCTTGACAATTTGCCAAAACTCATTGGAAATTCATTGCTACAGTCCTTGTTCAAAAAATATCAGGTTGTTATATTCATAATTAGATTAATTACAAAACCTGTATTGATTTGGAAACCATGTGTTCAACTATTTCTTAAGCATGTTACCAGGGAGACCATAGCAACAATCTTCAGAAAATGGCTCACAGGCTCCTGGTGGCATTTTAAAATCCCATGCACTGGGCCTCAATTAAAGAATTAACAATCTGACCAAAACAAGCCAGAAGTGCTTCACATTTGTTACTTTCATTCTGATTAAGATTCAGAATTTCAAAAGGCCACAATGCAATTATTATCAGAAGTTAAATGCATCAAATAGACACAATTATTTACTACTGTAACAGGAAACGAGGAGAAGTGTTTCTAAGACATGTTCGTCCAAAGCAAGATAATTACAAGTGTAACTTTACCCAGCAATTGACAGAAGATGATTCTTAGAAATGAATAAAATTGGTCAAGTAAGATTAAATTGATGATATTCATTATCTGGGTGTTGGTTGCAGAATTAATTTAGTATTAAAAGACATATTAACACCTATTTCACAATGATAAGGCTATCAAATTCTCACACATTAGGAATGTGTCACTTTCTGACAATGATACACAGCAATAATATCACTGCTGTACAGATTAACACTAATGTTATAAAATGAACACAATCTTCATAGATTTCTAACAGCTGAATAAAAAGAACTATTGGTGGGTTTATGTTAAAGAACAATTTGTTAATGACTTAATAATTCCAGGAGAACATAACAGAAATAAACAAATAAAATGTGATCACCATTATGAAGAATCTTTATGCTATATGGAAAATGACCAGCATGAGGATCTGTGAGAGAATCCATTTTACTTTTTGGTTATACTATAATAAAATGCGATGTAATGTAATTACCGATAAAGTCCACTGAAAAGGTTTACTACACAATAAAAGTCAACATCACTGCATAAATGTCACTGCGTGTCTTAGATTTTATGAATGGAATATAAGTAAACAGTGGGATTTGAACATTTTCTACAATTCTGCTAAGGAGCTGACTCACCTCCTAACTTCTGAAATCTCTTCCACTGTCTAAGAGGTACAAATTGAAACTATGGTCATTTAGCTAAGTGAGTGCAATTCCAACAACTCAATAATCTCAAACATTAGCATGGAATGCTAATGAGACAAGACAAATCATTTGATCAGCACCTAATGCACAAACCTAATCATTTACTGCATTCATCACCTATGTACATTTAGCTGCAGCTGGTAATATCTATAAGATGGACTTTGTCAGTTATATCTAGCCTTCAGTGAAAGGAGGCTCCCTGGACAAGGCAAATGGCCCAGATGTTCCAGGGTTTCACTATTGATTTTAATTGTTTTATACTCTGGGAGCTAGTTGGAAGATGACCATCGTTTTCTGGGATTCGTGAAAGGACTCATGTTCTGCCCTGCTTCAGCAAAGGAGTTTACAATGAGCTGAGTGGACACATGGACACACAGTATCTTTTGCATTCTGGAGACAATGACTGAAGTGGAGGGATTTTGGTTTTTGATTGAAATCAGAGTGATTAAACAATCTCCTGCTTGTTCTATAAATTATCTCCATTCCTCAGGATAGTTTGCTGAAGATAAGAAGCAGTATTGCAGAGAGGAAGGTGATGAAGAGGATAAAAATGATGACAAAGTTTTGTTCAACCTAGTCTTTGTTGAGTTTGGGTCTAAGGTGGCTCTGTTAGTAAACATAGCTTGCATGTTGTTAAGGAGTAGGCAGAAGGCAGTGACAAATTTGATGGCACTCAAATTTGAGGATATTTAATAACCCCTAATCGTTGACAGAATCAAAGGCTCTTTTGAGGTCAAACAAGTCCATGCATAGCAATTGGTGCTGCTCCTCGCATTTTGCTTGGATTTGTCCTGCATTATGTGACATTTTACCATGCAGAGGATCACACTGCGATTCTGAAATAGTCACTTTAGCCACGGGGTAGAGACATTTGAGACCTAAACTGTGCCAGTTCAACCTTTAGGATGTCTGAGGAAAGGAGAATTTGAGGACCAATAGCTCAAACCCAAGATTAATAATATGAATCATCAGACAGCAGTGATCCCCGTGTTCCTACAGGGACATGGATGGGGGAGGACATCCTCCTCCCACAGAACCAGCAGTAGACAAAGAAGCTCAATAATGTTCTCCACTCTACCAATGTAAGTGCCACCATTTCTTTCCAATATCTCACACTAACTCTATCACTGCTTGTTCACCTATCCCACTGAGGCCCATAATCTATCACTCCCACTACTGCATGCAACATTTCTCCGACTCACCCTAACCCGTGCCAAACTGTGACACCACTAAGCCTGCCCGCCCTTTGTGCTGCCTATTCACTCACTTGGGACAACTGCCCACCTGCCCCAGCAGTAATAGCTGTGCCACGCAATTTAATCTTCCATAACACCTGCCTCTCTCTCATTACAGAAGCTGAACAGTGCACAGAAAGAGTCAAAACAGGTGGCATTATGCCTGTTACTCAGGATCCTAATTCTGACTGCTCTGTGCAGAGCCTGGACTGGTATCAGAGGCTGCCCTTGACTTGTTGTGCTCAGACCCACTGATTGAAGATTATCCCTCTAGATATAACAGACACCTGCTGACAACCATGACAAACTTCCTGGCTTTGTGTTTGCTGTAAATGGCAAGGCAAGATAGAAGTAATATGTGCCTGGTAAGTGGCTGAGGGGGCAAAGGGCAAAAGGCAAGGCAGAAATGCTTTGGTCATCAAGTAGCCTTGCAGCGAGTGAGTGCTATGGCAGCAAGCAAATGGCCCAGATCCCCCTGGTTCAATCTATGAGCTGGGTGTGCGTCACCAAGTACACAGTGTCCTTGCTGCAGCAATACGATGATAGATGCAGGTGTAACATTCTGTAAGTGGATCAGAGATGTGCCATGAGGGTTCATAGAGGCTGGCACATGTAGAATGCCAATCTCCATGGGGGTGAGGTGCATATCGCCGTTGCCCAATTTTGCTTGAGACGTTGGCGCCCAGTATCCAACATGAAGAACTTTTTGAGCAAGTGACAAGTGAAATCCACCAAGAACCTGCTTATGCCAAGTTTTCATGACTGCTAGTTTGTTTGGCAAGTTTGGTAAGATTGTCAGACTGTTAACAAACCATTACAAAGCAATAACGGGTATCAATAGGGAAAAATTGGACCGCTCCCTGGTGAGAATCTCAGAACGATGCTAGAACAAGGCAGAGAAGTTGCAGCAAGTTGATCTTAATGTCAAGACAACCATCTCACCTGATTCCACCACTCATCGTACTATAGCCCACATTTCTCAGCCTGGTCTGATTCCATCCTTTTGAGATTTTCAAGTTAATTACCAGAAGCAGTGTACTGCAATATGATAAGGATCGAGCATTGTCTTATGGTTTGCAGTATTGGTGTGGAGAAGCACAGGAGCTTGATGTTGCTGATGTCAGTGCCCAATGAAAACTATACCCTCTTTTGGGTCAATGATAACAATGAACCAGTTATAGAGGCATAGAGTTATACAGCACAGAAGCAGATCCTTCAGTCCAACTTGTCCATGCTGACCTAAATACCATATCCTAAGTTAATTTAGTGCCATTTGCCAGCATTTGGCCCATATCCCTCCACATCCTTCCCATTCATGTACCCATCCGGGTGCCTTTTAAATGTTGTAATTGTACCAGCCTCCTCCACTTCTTCTGGCAGTTCATTCCATACACACACCACCCTCTGCATGAAAAAGTTGCCCCTTTGAGCCCTTTGATACCTTACCCCTCTCACCTTAAACCTATGCCCTCTAGTTTTGGGCTCCCCTACCCTGGGAAGTAGACCTTGGCTATTCACCCTATCCATTCTCCTCATGACTATAAAGTCCCCCTCAGCCTCCGACACTCCAGGGAAAATACTCCCAGCCTATTCAGCATCCCCTGAAAGCTCAAACCCTCCAACCCTGGCAACATCCTTGTAAGTCCTTTCTGAACCCTTTCAAGTTTCACAACATCCTTCCTATAGCAGGGAGACCAGAACTGAATGCAGTATTCCAAAAACAGTTGCAGTAAAATCGAGATGGAGTCAAAGCTATTTCAACGAAACAGTAGCAAATTTAGCAATCTTATTATTGAACTAAGTTTGAAAGATGGGAAACTTTACACAGCATAGAATTAATTTCTCCGAACTAGAAAGCTACTTCATCTTTCTCTGAAAGCTCACTAACATGCCACCAGAAGCGATTATTTATTAAATGAATTTGGAGAAGATTTCCATTCTTATTTCACCATGTCTTTTTCTATTCTAACCCAGCATGATCATCTGCTGACTTTGATTTAATTTAGCCTTCCTGTGTTTTGATTGTATATGCTTTCTCTGACACCAGTTGACTTCAACCACAGTCAGTCTTTGCTCAGTCTCTCTGCAATTGCTACCCAACTAGGATGGAAATCAAACATTTCATGTACAATATATTCCTAATTGGGAAAAGCATCTAAATTTAGCTTCCTCTGTTCTTTATGGCATTAGTTCCAATGGTTTTCACTACCATTTCTACAAAGAACCACAAATTCTTCAAGGGTGTAAAGAACGTTCGCTCAGCTTGAGGTTGTGCATGATTCTTTGCAAATGCAAGACTTGCTCCTTCTGTTCTTTCTTTTTCATAACTATTGGACTTTTTCCCCATCCAGGACTGCTCATTCTGTCACATCCTCATCCTTCAAACAGAAAATGAAATTTGAACAGATAAATTTTTTGTGGTTCATAGCATCCAGTCTCAGTGCCTTTGCTAAATTGATGGATTCTGCTGCAAAATGTTTGCATCCGAAAACCACATAGGAAGTCTAATAAGCTTTGGTGCAAAATAAGCTTGCTGCAGAAAGCCCAGGCATTGTGCTACAAGGTAAATTCAGTAGGATGAAATATCTTGTGGCCAGCATACTCACCTGACTCAGAATCATAGAATTCCTACAGTGTGGATACTGGCTGTTTGGTCTACACCAATCCTCCCCACAGTATCCCACCCAGACACAGCCTCCCCACACTATCCCTGTAACCCTGTATTTACCATGGCGAATCCACCTAGCACGCACATCTTTGGAGTGTAGCAGGAAACCAAAGCATCCTGAGCAAATCCAGATGCAGGGAGAATGTGCAAACTCCACACAGACAGTCACACAAGGCTGGACTCGAATCCAGGTCCCTGAAGCAGCAACGCTAACCATACTGCCACCGTGCGATCTCTCTTGCTATAATACTGGGTAGAATTACATTATTTGATCTGATAGCGTCTTCTAAACAGTTTCCCAGTGCAGACATTCCCTGCAGCTTCAAATGGGACCATTAATCTTCATCACATTTTTTGCTGCAAAGCCAAGTTTAGGGGGAGTTATGCATCTCTGATTTGTTACTGAAAGTTGGAGCAAAGATTTACCTCTAAAAATCCCCATTTATTGGTTGCTGCAGATCTCTAAATCACAGCACTGTCTATCTTTTCCCTTCCCAGTGCAGAAAGGTTATATTTTAACACCAGGAGCTGCTACATATGGAAAGCTAGACTTCAACCCGGAATTTCAGTGGGATCAAGAATGCTGTCCGACATTCAATTCCTGCCCATTTCATGAAGTTCCCATTTCTTGAATTTACCACAACAATAATGTAAATTTAAGTTGTTTTGTTAATGCAGACACAATTACATCACCAAAAGATGCCATTATTTAATGAGTGCCAAAATTAAGTTACTGCATCCTCATTCTGAATATATGATCTATCCTTTAAATATTATTGACTTTGGTTGCATACTTTGCAAACCACAGCTGATGAGGATTTCAGATACTGTGACATTTGGGAAATGGGGCTTTTTGTTACAGAAAATAAAACAGTTATTTTCTTTTGATCCAGAAGCAGGTTTTGACACCAGCTTCAACAACATAGGATTCTGCAGTGAAGGGTCCAAATATATAATTTTAACGCTAATTTGACCTGTATACAAAATCACCTGGGATGTTTATGGTCATATTAAACATTCACAATAAATCACAATACTTTTTTTAAAAATGTTATTCTTGCCAATACATTCCACTGTCTAGGTGCCTCTTAGGGTCACAAGCTGCTAGCAACAAATGGAAGTACAATGCATGCACATGATGTAATTGCACGCCATTATGTCTCAGTATTTACCGCCAACAATTACACTACTACCTTAAAAGTAATGGTTTAATTTCTAAAATTTTGTACAGAGGCAATGAGGAAGGAATCAAACCTCCAGGGAAGTTATTGGTCAAGATAGAGATGAGCTCCATATATTTAAGCTGAATATTTCACACTTATATACACTTCATGAAGTTAAATGTTTAATCTTGAGTTCCATTGGAGTGACAAAAGGATCTTACGTATTCAAGCCTAGACTTAACATGGAGACTTACATTATAAAAAAGCCAAAGAGGGAGATCTATTTAAGTGATGATGGAAGGACAAATATTTCTGAAAGGTGGAGATTTGAAATGAAAAGAGAAAATTGTGAATATAGGATTGCACCTTTTGCAAAGTCCAAAACCAAACAGGTGCCAAAGTCAGGGATTCAACTAAAAAGCAATGAGACAAATATTCTGTAATGTACTAGCTCCAATAACCCTGGGACTGACAACAGCAGGAATTCCACCTCTCGGATATCTGGAATTTAAGGTGAAACCAGAATAATACATAAATATATATAAAACATTTCCTTAAACATTGAAAACAGCCAATGTTTCAGTTCTCTAAGAACTGCCAATTAGTCCCATTCCTCTACCCTTCCTCCATAACCCTGCAACTTTGGCCCAGTTTAAATGGAAATTCTTTTGAAAGTTGATGTTGTATACCCTTCTTCTATCAGGCAGTGCAGTCCAGATCATAACAACTCAACACGTAAAAGTTCTCTTCACCTGCCCTTTGGCTTATTTTGGAAATTATCAGCAATCTCTGACCTAGTTTTTGATGTGTAATTACACAGTATCACAGAAATTCAAAGCAAAATTGATAACCTACTCCAATGCTGGATGAGAGAGGGAAGCTGTATCGATGATGTCATCAATGTACTGGAGAAAGAGTTGTGGCTGGGGGCTAGAGTAGGACTGGAACATGTACCCCACATCTTTGGTGAAGAGGAGGTGGCTGGAGCCCAAAACTGGAAATCAGAGGAATTTCAGATGTAAATGGGAAGGGACTGGGCAGGGGAGATAATAAATCGAGCTGAGGTAGGAAGAGATGAGTTGTGGGGCAGGAACAGACAGAAACAATGGGTCAGGCCGGGCAGTCCTGATTGTGGATTTTAGGAAGGTGCTAGAAAAAGGCTGTAGGGGGTTGGGGGACTATGAGCTTGGAGGCAGTAGTGGGGGTGGGAGGGAATCACCAGATGAAATTAGATTAGCGACCTTACCTGATGGCAGTGGTGAGGTCATGAGCCAAGGGGAGATAGGAGAAGGTGTCTGAGAGCTGGCGCTCAGCTCTGCAATATAGAGGGTAGCACGCCAGACAACAACAGCACCATCCTTGTTGGCAGGCTTGAATACAAAGTCAGGATTGGATTTGAGAGCATGGAAGTGCAGTCAGTTCAGAGGGAGATATGTTGGAATGGATGGGGGGGTGTGCGGGGAGCACAAAGAAATTAAGGTTAACAGATCTCCATGAACAGGTTTGAGCACAGGTAGAAGGTCAGAGGGAGGGGTCCAGGTGGAGGGAGAGTGTTGGAGGTGGGTGAAGGGGTCTGTGGGATGGAGAGAGGACTCTCGTCCAAAGAAATAGGCATGGAGGTGAAGGCGACGGAAGAAGAGTTCAACGTCATGTCTTGCCCGAAATCCATTGAGGCAGTGGTGCAGTGATAAAACTAAGACCTTTGCTGAATGCAGAACTTGCAGCATCAGAATCTTTTCAACTGTTTCTGCCAAATTACTGCTCCTACTAAGGTTGCAAATAACCAAGAGAACTTTCTATTGCTTTCATCATTTACATAATATTGGTAACTCTCGTCATAATCCTAATCAATCCAAGTTAGCATCTATGGTCCATTTGTACCGTCTGTTACTCTTTATCATCTCTCCCTATCACTGAGACTTTCTATTTCCTTCTCCCTCGTGTTTACAACTTCCCCTCAAATCTGTCTATACTATTTGCCTCAATAATTTCCTTCATAGTGAATTCCATAGAATCAGCACTGTTTAGCTAAGGTACAGCTGTTTCTGGAGGACTAGATTTTAAAACAAATGACAATAAGTCTTCCCCACCAACTGCTGCCACAATGGTAGATCCCTAATGTGAACTGTTATTTCAGACACCCAATATTGGGATCATGAAAATCAGAAAATTCAATTATTTTCCCATCATTGCTGTGCAGTTAAACTGTTCCCTACTGAGGCGTTCAGCAGCTGCTATTGCTTCTGGTGGAAAATTGTAACAGAATGATGGATATCATTGAGGTGCTAACATAATGGTGTTTGGCTGGTTTCCCACTTCAGATTCAGACAGAAAGAGTACGAAATCATTTTGCTCATCATCGTTTGGCAGGGCAAATAGCACATCCATTGAGGAACCAGCCTGATTCCATCCCGTTGAAGTGGACAGATGATCCACTTTACCTAGTTAAGCAGTCAAGATGAAAACCAATCCCCGAATGTTGTCCTGCAGCAGATTTGCCAGGACCGTTTAAGAAACTAAAGTTGACAAAATTCCATAGGAATGTCAGTTCAGTTTAATAAGAGACAGTAAGAACTGCTGATGCTGGAGTTAGAGATAACACAGTGTGGAGCTAGAGGAACACAGCAGGCCAGGCAGCATTAGAGGAACAGGAAAGCTGACCTTTCAGGTCGGGACCCTTCTTCAGAAATCAGATTTCTGAAGAGGGGTCCAAACCCGAAGCGTCAGCTTTCCTACTCCGCTGATGCTGCCTGGCATGGTGTGTTCCTCCAGCTCCACACTGTGTTATGTTCAGTTTATTAAACCAGGTTTGCCTGAAAAAACAGACATTGCTGGAAATAATTAGCAGGCCTGGCAGAATCTGTGGAGAGAGAAAAACAAAGTTCATGTTTCAAGTTGTGACTTACTGTGTTTTGTTTCTGGATTGTTTCATATCTGTGTGAGGTGAGATGGGCTTCTGGAACGTTATTCTCTAACTTTATTGTGCCTAGGCTCCAGATCAGGAATTTACACCTGAAGTAAACTGGAACCATTAACAATAATATACAGATGTAACAAGTATTAGTAAATGAGACAACATCACTACAATCTTCATGGTAATGACTTACAGTCAGACTGCTATTTTTCCTTCCTAAGGGACTTCATTTGTTTGTATAAATATTGTGGCATATGAAATTTATAAGGTTTTTGATTGGTATGTTATTTAGGCTGTGCCAATTTGACACAAAACTGAATAAAGTAGCCATAAAATCTGATGGCTAAGCAAACTACTTTTTATACTTCATTAAACAAAGCAAAAAATATAAGCAAAGTTTTAGTGGACGCTAACACAACTGGAAGAAGGCAATTTTCACATCCACAAGCCAGGCAACAGAAAATTTTAATTTATCACTGTTCATTGTTAATTTGATACCTGAGCCTCTCAGCTTCACAGAATTTTAGTGCAGTCTCGATCATCCACACTGCCTTGTTGGTGGAACCTCAATGGGTAGATTTGACACCGGCACTGGGATTCATCCACTTTTATTTTTGACAGCACTGTAGGACAAAACTTTAGTGGGTAGACTAGATTGTACCTGTTGTTTGAACAATCCATATCATGCCTCATCATGGTCTCTGTGCTATCGCCCACTATAAAGTAGAATAGCTGCCACCATCTTCTTCCCTAATAGAGATCTACAGAGGTGTGCTTGGTTCTGCATAGAGGAAGACCACCTGGTAGTCTAATGAGAAAATGCTCTTGTCTTAAACAAAATGTAGTTCATGTTATATTGATATGATAGAAAATGTCACAGAAACTTTAATATCTCAGATAATGCATTTTACTTTTTGGAAATCCAAAGCTGTTCTCCCAAAAAGCCCATGTGATGAGAATGTCTGACATACCCAAAATGCCCTCAATACAAGTACAAAACATGTATGCACAGTACCCCTGATATTACTGCCAGTGACACTATACTGTCCTCTTTACTCATATTTATTGTGCTTATTTGGGCACCACAATGTTTTATACTGGCAGGGCACTTCACAAAGTGAGCATACACAGAACCTTCTGCATGCACAATGTGAACCTTTCGGTTGGTGTCAGGCGATACTGCCTTCATACAACAGCTTCATAGTGGTTGATGCTTAAAGCACTCCTAAGCATCAACCATTACAACAGTAATAAGCTTTGCAGTGACCTGTCTTGATCCATTCTGTGGTTTTACTTATTTAACTTCAGCAGGACCTCTGCGTGCATTGCTCTTTTGCAGTTAGGGCAAGTAGAAAGTCTCCCTAAAAAGGGCATGTTTGGTTGTTCCCAGGCAACTAAATAAGGCAGGTAACACGTTATTTTTGTGCAGTTGAGGTCAAATATCCAGTTGTCCCTCCCAGATATAGCAAATGTGTCAGTCTCCAAGCTGCAGGATATCTAATTGGCTTGCTAGCAGCATGGTAATAAGGTTCGACTCTGGATTAGGTTTGTACTTCACACAAGTATAAATTAAAATGGTGTGAGGATAGGGTAGGCAACAAGAGTGGCCAGACCAGCAACTCTGTGCATCGGTCAGATGGAAGGTGAACTCATCCCTTCAGTATTCAGATTAAATATCAGGAATGGCTATTTTTCCATCTAAAAGCTGACTGACATATGCAGTAAGTTACTAACACCCATAACAACTACGAGGACAACATTTATGCTGCCAGTACTGTCATTTAGTAAAGGAATATAAAACATACACTTAATCAGCATCTTATTATAATGCACCTGCCTGAAATTTGGAAATAAATTGTGTTCTGGTCTGTGATAATGGCATTGTCTAGAACACTCCAAAACTGCACCCTTCCAAATCTTCCTAATCTCCAAGTGCCTGGTAATCCTCCAAGATCTCTACCCTAACTCCAAGTCTCAATTTGCATTGCCCCAACATGGATGGCTGCAACTTCAGCTGCTTGGCCTTGAAGCTCAAATTCTCTTCTTAAACCTTTACTCCTCTCCACTTCTCTGTTTTTCTTTGAGTTGTTCCTATTGGACAGAAAGAATGGATTCAGGAGACAATTAGAAGGGATTGAGGAAATAAGGTGAGAAGCTATAGATGGGGAAGTTCTTCTGAAGGAAGAACTAATTTGTTGGATTCAATGACCTGTTCCTGTTCCAAAGTAAAGTGTTTTTAGTGCAGACATTTTTACAGAAACAAAATA
Source organism: Rhincodon typus (assembly GCF_021869965.1). NCBI lineage: Eukaryota > Metazoa > Chordata > Chondrichthyes > Orectolobiformes > Rhincodontidae > Rhincodon > Rhincodon typus. Next base: position 41,028,324 of record NC_063349.1, read on the forward strand.
GTGGGCAGGGAAAACTTAAGGGCAAAGCTATCACTAAAAATGAATGAATATACGCATATGATTATTAATGTCTTTTGATTCTCTATATCCATACAGAGATAGCAAATTGTTGCCAATGTGTACAATTAGAACTGTGAATCTAATTTAGCTGTCCATAGCGAGGAATTCTGCTACATTGCAATGCCAGTGCTAAGCAACTGCAGGACATATAGAAAAGATCATGAAATTGTTAGCCTTTGAAAAGCAGCATATAAATTCTATTCATTTATTTTACTACAGAATCTCAGGTATTAAAATCATTTATTATGATGTGTGTGAAATAATTCCAAAACAATCAGAAAGAGTATCTTCAACAAATGACCACACTTTTGTTCCTGAGCAAAATGCACAATTGGGTTCAATATGAAGAGCATTCCTCTACAGAAGTGATCATTCATTGTGACAGAAAAACTTAGCAAGGTCTCTGCCCCTCTTTTCATGAGTGGGTAGAAGCTTTCCTGAGTTGTCAAGACTAGGAGATCTCCACATTGCAGGTTGCAGTTGACCTGTCAATTGCTGCCAGATAACAGAAAATATGAGGCTGACTCAAGACATGACTGGAATTTCAATTTCCATAACAACTATGAGAGTTCAACATTACTGTGGTTAATATTCCTAATGAAGGGATGTGATACTTACATTTAATTGGTATTGTTATAATGCATCTAGCTGAAGTTTATAAATAGATGTCAGTTTACACTTCATCAAGATCACAGACTTATAAATGTGTTACGTTGCAAAAAGTGGCTATTTGGCCCATTGCAAGGACACTGACTCTCCAAATGAACATCATGACTGAGTGCCATTCTTCTGTTCTTTTTCCCCTCATCCTTGCACTTTATTTAAATGAAACCATCATCTAACACCTTCCCGAATGTCCTAATTAAAGCTGCCTTGAACACATTTCCATGCAGTGCATTCTCAACCCAAACCACTCATTCTGTGAAAATGTTTTTCTTTCCCATCACCTTTGCTCCTTTTGCAAATTATTTTAAATTTGTGCTCTCTCATTCTTATTCTTTTCTGAAGGGTCATATTGGATCTGAAATGTTAAATGTGTTTTCCTGTTCACAGAAGCTGCCAGACCTGCCCAGTTTCTTCAGCGTTGTTTTTATTTTAAGTAAAGTGAGAGACCTTTGGAGAAGAGCAAAAGCAACTTTGATGCAGAGGGGGAAATAGGTTTGTGGGACATATAGGGCAAAGTGATTAGTTTAGTTTAGTCAAATAGCATAGATATAATGAAGTAAGTATAGAAAAATAGTAGAAATGATTTGCATTTCGTGCATGATCTCCCATGGTCACCATACTACAAGCAGGATGTAGAGGCTTTGGATAGGATACAAAAGAGCTTTATCAGGATATTGCCTGGATTGGAATGTATTAGCCAAGGGAGAGTTTGGATAAATACAAAGATACAGATCATGAGCAGGCAGATGGAGTTAGTTCAGAATGGCATCATGGTCAGCACATACATGGTGGGCTAAAGGGCCTGTTCCTGTATTGTATTGTTCTAGGTTCTCCACAGTGTCTTTCACATATTCAGGATATCTCAATGTCTTTTTCAGCTACTGAAAGTATTTTGGAAATCTAATTACCTTTATCTTGCAAGGAAACATGACAGCCAATCTGCACACCACAGGGTCACACAAAACAACAACCAAATGAAAGACCAGGTAATTTGTTTTAGCAACGTTGGTTGAAGTAATAGCTAATTTAAAGGAAGATCATTGATCTGATTCACTGTACAGATGCTGCCTACCCCGAATGTTTTGAGCATTTTCTGTTCGTATCACCTGCAGTATTTTGCTTTTGAATGGTTCCCACATCTGAGGCCCAAGTGCCAGTAATTTATCACAAATGATCAATAGTGATAACCCTGAAAATCTCATGATTTAGCTTACTTAGAAGTCAGCAGTGGGAGTTGCATGCATGATCATTGATGGTATACACTTGTTCCCTTCAAATGTTATGTATTTTATGAACAAGGATAAATGCAGACATTTATTCATAAATAAAAAGAATTTTGCATTTCAATGCAAAACTGCTGAAAACATTGACCTAGCTGTGCAACACAAAGCAAAAATGCAATAGTTTATTTTACCCTGATTAGACAATCTGGACAAAGTGTTCACTGAGCATCACAAATCACATCAGTATTGACTGTTTAATGAATAACTAGGAGCTGAAATAAAACAATTATGAATTGAATCCACCAGTTGCTAGAAAAGTCAGATACATGTTAGTGCTGGCATCACCGGAAGGATTTTAGTTTGGGGTCGAGACACCAAGGCTGGGATCAAATCAATATTCCGATACATATAGTGCGAGGATTAGTCACATGGTCACAAATTTGAGGGAATATCCAATAATTGACAGGAGGCATGCTTGTCATTCAATTAGAGAAGATGGAAAGGCTCCTGATTCTACTGGAAGCCCTTCATCACTTTAAATTATGATTCCCACTGTAGGTGAGAGGGACAGGGTGCCTCAAGACGTTACTTCTTGGCACATGATATTTGAAAAAGGCCACAAAGGCTGTCAGGGAGCTTTGTCAGGGAAATTCTTTCACGGGGTGACCGCAGCTCTGCCCAACTTCATCCATCAGTCAGGGGAATGGGAAGCAATAGTGTATGGATCTCTACAGAGTTTGTCCTCCTAGCAACCCTAGGCCCCAACAACACAATCTGCCACAAAGTCAGTGTCTCCTTCCTGTGGCCATGCTTTTGTCGCCAGAAAAGAAAACTCCTGTCAGTTTTGGAAATGTGCCTTACATAGGCACCTCCATTGGCTCTTCTGGTCTCCTTCCACTTATGAATGGATAGGAGTTTTGCACTCAGCCCTGGCTTCTTTGAAAATGGCCAGGAGTCAGGATTACACCAGAGAACTGGCACTCTGCTTGGAATCATTTCATTGTGGGCATGCCCACTTCTGCTACCGCTCATGATGCATATAAAGAAATGTTCCCACAGAATGCCATTATATTCAAATCTGACAAAGAACTTTTCCCTGGAATTGCCCCATGTCTCCAAGAATATTTGGACTGGACTTTACCACCCAAACACTGAAAACACACACTGGAATGTGAAGACCATCAATTTAAGTTTGACAGCAATTACTGACAGCTGCAATTCTGACCAGCCAGAAAAAGTTGCAGTCCAACACCATGGAAGATGACATGACATTCAGTCTTTTAAATCCCTGCCTCAATTTTGAATTTAGTTGAGTTTGACACCTTCAGGGAGACAGCCGGGTAACTAAAATCTGTGTGTGAAACACTACAGGTTAATCAACAAGTGAACATTGAGGTAAGCATGTTAAGGAGTCAGGAACTTTTATAGGCAAGCTTTAAAAGTATTAACAACTTCAAATGTCACAATTAGATGCTATATAATAATTTATATATGTTTTAATGCAGCAAGTTACCACTGATTAGATCCTGAAAATATTAGCCATCACTAATTGAACACTATTGTTTAAATATTCAGATACATTAGGGAGCTTTCTCCGTGGGATAAATAGCTCCAATGCATTCAGCCATATTAAGAATCATATTATGATGTGTCAGCTGGACCTGTGTCTTTGATGTTCAAACATCTGCTCAGTCTTTGAAAACAATGAACAATTGCCTGATTTCTTGGATTGAAAGATGATCCATTAAGTTACCATCTGTTCAGTCAACTTTAATCACTTCAACATATTAAACTCTGGGGTATTTGTTTATTCAGCTATACAATTGGATCCTGGTATGAATGTTTGTCTGAGTTCCACCTTCTAACAGATCGTGAGTTTTATTTGAATAACAATTTTATCAGAAGTTAATGATACCCAGTTAATGATATCCAGTTTTTTTTAAAAGGGAGGTTTTTAAATAGTTGTTTATTTTGATAAATTTCATAATGCTTATGATTTTTTTTCAACTGGAGCTTGAGTGGTTGTGCTTTATTGACAGCTTTATGAGCTCTTAAGTGGAGGAATATTCTTTCAAATGGATTTTGAATGTGTTAATTTTCATCTTGTCAATTTCATGAGCATTTCAGAGAATTTGCAGTGTTATTATAGTGTTCATGAGTTGGCATAAAGGATGCATGCGGGCAGGAGGGTGTATGGAGGGGGAATGAACATGACATTGTGAAATCACCCAGCTTGTGATACCCAATTCCAACATGAAAATCTACCCTGATGTCTACCTGTATCTGCATGTGGGACTACATGCAAACAGACCACTGGTACCTTAGAGTGACTGGAACAGAATTTCAAGAGCTCTAAACAGAGTGTTTATATAGACATTCTTACATAGCAATTTATCACATTTCAAATATTCAGTAAACTTAATGCATTGCTTTAAATTTTTAGACTGTAATCCACTCTTTCCATCCCTACATGTTATTCTGTATTTGAACCAAAGAGGATTAGTGAGGCAAGTTTCTGAAATATTGTGTAACAAAACTTAATACAACCAGATTTGTGAATAAGATGAAATTGTATATTCTGTAAAACATCAAAGAAATTGTTCCGAAGCACAGTTCGTGATGCAATACGCAAAATTATTTATTAATATGTTATTAAATGGAAGTTGGATCTTGGGCTATAACACTGCACTCACTTATGCTTTGCTATGCCTGGAAGAGAAGCCATCAATTTCCAAACTTAAGGAACCAGTTTAGTGTAATAAAAGATAATCATGCAGTTACTGCCTTGACCTTCCTCATCAATGATGAAATCTGGCTTCACAACCAGCTTCCCGAGGAAGTGTTCACAACTTTCACATACATCACTTCAACTTATCTCTTGGGCTTCAAATTGCAGGACTACCATTTCAACTATAGTACGATTAAATGTGGAAAATGAAACAGGAATGAGAAAATGCTACTTAAAGAAGAACACTAGCAGGCTTCATGGAACTGATGAGGCAGACACACCCATTAAGTTTTAAACTTAAACTTGAAATATTCTTGTGGTTGTCGGAAAGAATATCATTAAAGAGCAACCTAAAAGCAAATGACAATGAACACTAGCTATAATGTCAGGTAGAGTATTAATCAAGCAATAATGCGAATTTGTTAAATTTATGCATTAAGTAGCAGGAACATAGCCTGGACAAATCAAGTTTTACAAAAGTAGATTGGAAGGCAAGATCATCGAATGCATTTGAGATAATTTCTTAAGATACTTTATAATGAAACCAACTATTGCTAAGACTATTTAAAATAAAATAGAAAACATTGAAGAAATTTGGCAGGTTTGGCAGTATCTGCGGAGAGAGAAAAATATTAATGTTTTGAGTTCAACCATTCATCTTCAGAACTGATGCTACTTAGGTCTTATACTGTATAATGAGACAAGGCTATTTATTGATATCATATTGAGGAATCCTCTAGGAAGAATGATCATTTTATTGTAGAATGTCACATGGAGTGTAAGAGTGGCTTAGTTAAGTCTAAAACTGATATATTAAACTTAAGGAAGTCCAACAATATTGGTATAAGAAGCAAATTGGTTAAGCAGTTTGGGAAATTAGATTAACAAATGAGATAGTAGGTAAGCAATGGTGAACATATAAAGAAATATTTCAAAATTATTATTGAATTTTCAGGAATCAATCTTACGTAAGAATCAATTAGATTTGGTCACGGGAAGGTAGCAAGATTGCTGATCTTAAGAGTTCGATACAAGGAAATGCTTGGACAACTTATTTTTATTTGTAATAGAAACAGAAATTGCTGGAGAAACTCAGCAAGTCTGGCAACATCAGTGGAGAGAAAGCAGAGTCAATATTAGAGTCACACGACCCAAAAACATTAACAATGCTTTCTTTTCACTGACGTTGCCAAACCTTCATCATAGAATCCTTTATCATAAAATCCCTACTGCTGAGCTTCTCCAGCAATTTCTGTTTTCATTCAAGTTTTCCAGCATCTGCAGTTCTTGGTTTTACTTTAGTTTTATTTGTGTTTTGTTTGTTATATATGGATTTGCCCTTTCTTAATTTTGTGACCCAAAATGTGTGGAAAGAGTTTTTTTGGTACTCTTTGTTACAGTCTTAGTCAATTCCAGTAACATTATGTTCTAAAGAAGGGAATTGGAAATCCCAATGGTTTGCTGAAAGAATTAATTAATTAATCTATGTTTAAAATAGAAGAAATCCATGAGCAACATCTGGGTATTGTAGATCTACCAGTGTTAAATATAAGGTTAATAGCCAAAGCAACTGTATGATTTTCTATTCTCATCTTCTGAATCTAACTTGCTTTTTTTCAGTCTGCCTGCACTGCACCACTGGACTCATCATTATCTAGTGACGTCTGATGGCTACGTCTCCTCTACAATCTCCCTGAAAATTTTGGTTTCCAACTTCAGTTTACATCTTAGTTCCCTTAGAAACTTGGAAGGCCACTTCTGTTCTCCGTTTTCCTCATCAATTAGGCTCTGTGTCATAAGATACAAACTTTGAAACCAAGGATGTCATCATGGTGGATAAAATCTTCCAGAAGAGTATGTTTTATCAATATTAGGAACTGGAGGTCTGTGGAAATTTACAAATAATGAATATAAACTATGGCTTATGGTTTCTAATCAAGGTCACACATATATGACCATCAATTTCAGATAACTGCCGATCCCTTGAACCAGTAATTTGTCTCCAAAAATTTATTCCTAAGCCTCCAAAGGTACAGATGCATCACAGCGTAGTATGGCAACTGCTCTTCCCAATACCAAAAGAAACTACAGAGAGTTGTGAACACAGCCCAGACCATCACACAAATCAGCCTCCCGTCCATTGACTTCATCTATACTTCCTGCTGCCTCGGGAAAGCAATTAGCATAATCAAAGACCACTCCCACTCTGGTTATACTCTCTTCCACCCTTTTCCATTGGGCAGCAGATATAAAAGTTTGTATACACGTCTGAACAGATTCAAGAACAGCTTCTTCCCTGCTGTGATCAGACTTTGGAATGGACCTCTTTAATGTTAATGTTGATCTTTCTCTACACCTTCTCGGCACCTGTACCATTGTATCCTGCACTCTGTTCGGTTATCCTGATGCACTTGTATAGTACGATCTGCCTGTAAAGCACGTAAGACAGCACTTTTCACTGTGTTTCGTTACATGTGACAATAATAAATAAAATAAAATAAAGTGATATTCTTTGGTTTTAGATCTATTTTGTTATCTTGTAAAATGAAGGCAATGACTGATAACAAAGAGAAAGGTCAGTTAGTAAATGGAAGAGAGATGGAAAATTATTTTCTCTTTCCCATTTCAGAACTAGATCTATATTTACTTAGCCTTATGTATTTAAGTTGAATCTGCTGCTGCACCTGTAGATGCTTCATTTTTTGTTGATTTAGTCATTGTACTACAAAATGTAAAGCTATTTATTAGAACAGGATCAAATGTCATTATAATTATCCCAAGAGACACAAAAGCTTGAAAGAAAATGTCAACAAGCAAAGCCACCCATCTAAAGGCTCCCAATGCTGAACTATTAATTAATATGCACTCAAACCATCCTGACAGTACGCTTGTAATTTTTAAGATGTGGGATCTAAGTGATTATCATATCATTTTAACAAATGTAAGATTGTCACGCATGTCAATTGTGTTCATATTTTCCTGATTATCAAAAGCTGGAGTTAACAATATTTGCTTGCCTTTTTAGTAGGCATGCATGCAGTGCTGCAAACCTTTGAAATATGGTACTCCCTGCAGGCTGTCGATCAAACAAAGGAGTTACCATAGTAACCACTTGTCAGAGTCTTCGTGAAATTTAGTACAATGTAAAACCAAAACACAGTGGAAGCTTTGATATCTAATAAGTTATGATTGTTAGGATCTAAGTGTTGCAAAGATACAAAACTCCGCAATATTTTGTTTATATATGGGTCACACCATTTGCATTGTGACAACTAGCCTAATATATTGAATGTTTTGAATGGCAGTCATGCATCTATTCTCATACCAAGTTTTACTTAAAGGGCATTGTCATGAACAATTGATGCTAATGCTAACATAGACAATTCAATGTCTTTAGAGATGACTAAACGGTAATACTGTCATCTCCGAGTCAGTGCATTGTGGGTTTAAATCCCACTCCAGAGACTCAGACACAAAATGTAGACTCACGTTCCAGTGTAGCACTTGTCATATGAGCAAGTCATGCCAACCACTGCCAACATGTGAACATAAGAACATAAGAAATAGGAGTAGGAGGAGGCTATCTGACCCCTCGAACCTGCTCTGCCATTCAGTAACATCATGGTTGATCTTTTCGTGGACTCAGCTCCACTTACCCACCCACTCACCATACCTTTAATTACTTTACTGTTCGAAAATCTATCTTTGCCTTAAACACATCCAATGAGGCGGCCTCAACTGCTTCACCGGGCAGGGAATTCCACAGATTCACAACCCTTTGGGAGAAGTTCCTCCTTGTCTCAGTCCTGAATCTGTCCCCCTTATTTTAAGGCTATGCCCCCTATTTCTAGTTTCACCCTCCAGTGGAAACAGTCTCCCTGCTTTTATCTCATTTATTCCCTTCATAATTTTATATGTTTCTATAAGATAAGATGCAGTTGAATAGATAGCTGACATCATCCTCATTTACAGAACGAGTCTACTTGGTCTAAAATAGTAGAGAAAAACCATAAGATAGTTGAATGAGAAGCAAATACTGTCATAGAGTCATACAGTACAGAAATAGACCCTTTGGTCTAACCAGTTCATGACAACCATAATCCCAGACTAAACTAGTCCCACCTGACTGCACTTAGCCTATATCCCTCCAAACATTTGTTATTCATGAACATATCCAAATGGCTTTTAAACATTGCAATTCTACACGCATCCACCACTTCCTCTGCAAGTTCATTCCACACACGAGCCACTCTGTGTGTGAAAAAACTGCTCCCATGTCTCTTTTAAATCGTTCTCCTCTCACCTTAAAAATATGCCCCCTAGTTTTGAAATCCCCCACGCTAGGGAAAAGTCACCTGCCATTCCCCCTATCTGTACCCCTCATAATTTTATAAACCTCTATAAGGTCACTCCTCAACCTCCTACACTCCAGTGCAAAAAGTCCCAGCCTATTCAGTTTCTCCGTATAACTCAAACTTTCATTGCTGGCAACATCCTGGTAAATCTTTTCTGAACCTGTCCAGCTTAATAAAATCTTTCCTAGAACAGGTCTTAAATAATGTGGTTTATTGTGGAATAGCAATCAGGTACAAATTACATCAGTAAATTAGACATTGTCCCCAAACTATTGGGAGACTTAGGATGACAGATCTGTCCCTTTCAAGATCCTAAAATGCTCTGTCTTTCCCCACCTGAGTCCTTATAATCAGATCAGCTGAACCTTAATGCACTCTTCTGCACAAATCAATTTAGAATTATTACCTTACACTGGGGATTCTGAGGAAGTGCCGCACTGTCAGAGCCATGAGGGATTAAATAATTATCTGCCTCCTTGGATGGACATAAAAGACTCTGTGTTGGATGCAAGGGCAAGAGAGCTTTCTCAGGCATCCTGACTAAATACTTACTCCAAACCAGCATCACTGACAATGAGTTAATCATTATTATATCACTGGTTGTCAGGCTTTGCTGTAAGAAAATTGATTGTTGTGTTTCCACATTACAACTGCACTATACTTCATAAGTATGCTGAGGCTGTAAGGTGCTTTGGAACTCCCTGATGACATGAATGCAGGGTTTTTTTTAAATATTTGTATATTAAAGAGTTTAAACAATGCAGGAACTGCAGAATTTCATATAGAAACTGGTCTGAAAATTGTGGATGTTTGACTATTTTTCTACATTATCCTCATGTTTTGCTCTCTGAATCTCCTGCACACTCAGGTTGTGAATGTGATTGCTGATAGCTTGAACATTGCTAATAAAATGATAACAAAAGTAAAACGCTCATCTGAAAGGCAGTGCTTGTAAAATTGAAATTGCCCTCAGTACTGCACTCTAACGTCAACCAGTGTTATTTACTTACTTCTCTGGAGTGGAGGTTGATCTTGACTTCTGATTCCCAGCCAAGAATTTGATCACTGATTAAAAAGTAAACAAAAAGATAGGAAAGTCCTGAGGAAGGGTCACCGGACCTGAAACGTTAACTCTGTTTTCTCCTTCACAGATGCTGCCAGACCTGCTGAGCTTTTCCAGCAACTTTGTTTTTGTTCCTGATTTACAACATCCGCAGTTCTTTTGGTTTTTGAAAAGATAGGAAATCCTGAAAAGCCACAACACAAGATTTTTCAGACAAGAAAAACTAACTATTGAGTTGAAAGAACAGGGCCAAAATAAACTCATTTTGTACAGGCTTAGGAAACTGACACTGGGAAATATTTGACTACTACCTAAAGCAGGCACAGAATTGTCAGACTGACTACACCCACATCGTCATTGTACCTGGAGACCTTAAACCATTTGTATTTGAAAATTGAAAGTGGATTCCATTAGCCTTAATTGGATTGCATATCTGAGCACCCAAAGCACAAAACACATCGCACACATGGTGCACATCAATGGGGCAGCCATTGTACCCCTCTTCTCCCTCCATTCCCTTCCCCACCAATTTCATTGCTGTCAGCTCACTTTTCAAGTTGGAAATCAACCCCACAGTTTATCTTACCACTGTGGAATATGGTTGCTATCTAAATGGTGAAACAATTCCTTGAAGCATCTGCACCAGTTATAATAGTGATTACCCTATAATAGTGTAGCCAAGTCCTAGGTATCATTGAATTCTGCAATTCTATTAAAAATAGCCTCATACTTCTGCTCTTCCAGTGATTCAAATAGAAGCATGTTAATACCAGAGGCCATGAAACATAAGTGCCGTTACTACACATCTCATGAGACAATTAACTCCCAGAGCCTGATCATCATGATAACGGAACCATTTGTAGAGTGGGAGAATGAAAGGAATATTTATGCAAATGCTAACTGAATTCCAAGTAAATGCACATTTAAGTCCTGACTGTTGCTTGAGGCACCAAACAGATGCTGTTTTTTAGGTGGAGCAAAGCCGACAGAAGCTTTCTTGCCAACATTTTTTCATCAGAACAATGTCCTATCACAGTGTAATAATGGAGCAAGAGGCCAAGCTCCTTTCCTGAAAGTGAAGTAAAAATGATATATGTCATTGATTTATTAACGACAGCTCTCAAAGCACAAGAAATGTTGGAAAGATTAGAAGCCAACTAAGAGGCACTCTGCTTTGTTAACTGAGATATTAAATTTAAGAAGATGTGCATACAAACTCATTTAAATGGAATGCATTTGTCTGATAAGAGTCACCTTAAAGCAAAATATAAATCTGATCACTTCCTAATTGATTATTTTGGAACATCCAGGTATACTGATTGATGCTGTCATCATCATGCCACTTAAGGCTTCCAAACTGAATAAATCAGCCCATTTCTATACAAACAAATGTCACGCTTTGTCAGTCAGTTAAATCTGCATCTGTAATGCTTTGCCAAAAATGAATTAAATTCTGCTTCAAAGTTCCATAGCTTGCCTGACATGAAGCCTTGCGTGATGCAACTCTCTGAAGCACATGACCTTTATGTGTGATATTTGGATAGTTGGAAATACTTATAATGAAAATGTGCTGATAATCTATTTTTATCTGTGTTATTCAGAGAAGCATTTTAAAACCATGCTTGATGTATAAATTTTCAAAACAGAAAGACTTTCTAGCAATTTCCAAATTATAAACTAAGTTAGTCATGCTTTCTGTCAATAAGGTGGAAATATTGCACAATATCAATGAAACATGGAGATAAATTGTGCTACTCAGAAGTTTGCAATGGGAAGCAAATGAAAGAATAAAACAAAGCTAATCTCGTTCACTTAAATTAATTAAATTGATTCAAGGATTAATGGAAGGATATGTATCTGCACATTATCTAAACAAATGAATAGGAGTAGCTCTTTGAGCTTGTTCTGCCATTCAGTAAGATCATGGTTATTCTGCAACCTAAATCCGTAAGTCTGCCTTTGCCCCATGTTCCCCAATTGGTTGGATAACAAAAATCTACCAACTGATAAAGCATTATTTGTCCTTTGCAGAGAAGAATTCCGAACTTAACTACACTTTGCATCAACTATTTTTCAATTTTACACTGAAAACATCCAGCTGTCGTCTTTAACATCACTGCTGCACCACAACAGCCTTCCAGGGTGATTACATAGTTACTAATGGAGACAACGTTGATCAAATGCCATATTTCTTTCATTATTTCTCTAAAAATTTTGATCAATGACGTTTCTTCTTTTACAGATTCAATGTAGGCATTTAGGAAAGCAATTAATCAAAAGTATACAAAATAACCATCTCCACCCATGAGAAAAAAAACTAAGAACAGAAGCAAAAGTAAATCACAAAACCTAATTTTACAATGACCTTTTGCAGTGTGAATGCAAAACGTATATTCATAGACCCACTCATTAGGAAAGGAGCTATGTAAAATATCATAATGTACCCTTCATTTTAATGCAGTATTTGCGCAAGTTTCATAGACACAATAGATGTTATATGTAAATTTGCTGTTAATGATCCCTATACAAAACATGAAAACAGAGCTTACAAATGGTCTCCATTTAAAAACAAAATGTGATCCCAATTTACGACATCAGTTTCAACATATAAATGAGTCACATTTGACTTTTGGGAGACAAGCCAATAAAAAGTACAGACTGTCTATCCTATTTCCAACGACCAAGAGCCTCCCTTGATATGAAGGCCTTAGCTTATTGAAATTTGTCAAGAAAGCTGCAAGACACTAAAAAGACACACCACATTAAATGGTCTCAATATTAAGCCAGAGCAGCCCTGTGATTGCGGAGGTTGAGCGTAACCCAAAACAGACTTTATTGTACTGGATATTTTGCCTCTGCCTTTATTTGTTGTGACTTCTGAGAATCATTTTAAGGTAAATATAATAGAAGCAAGAATAACGTAGAAGTGATCTAGATCCTCAACCTTTAGTGAAGGATTTAAATTTATTTCCCCATGTCATACGTTGCTTGTGCCTAGAGGGCAGCTAACAAATGTGTTCAAATAAGCAGCTAGGGACTTCAGTGGGAAAGTATTCTGCATTCCTCAAAGCAAAATGACTGAGATCAGGAACAAAGCAACACAGGGAAGGTTGTATTTACTGCCACTACTCCATGTTGATATATGCTGTTGCGATAGGGCAGACTCTAGTGAAGGTCCTGGCAACATGAAGAAAGTCAGGCAGTGTCAGTTAATTGCATGGGAGGCAATATTTCAGCTTCTTGATGGAGGGATGAAAGTTGGGAAGTTGTCATCGGATTAAAGGAAGATTGTCGTTCCCAAAGACGCACATCAGAAATTAATTTGAGTGTATAAACATGTCATGCACACTCATACCTCCTGCAGAGGTTCCAACATCACAGTTACAAGTCTTCAACCAGCTTGATTCACGCCAGATGAGATCAAGGAATAGCTGGAGGCACTGGATACTGCAAAGGCTATGGGCCATAACAACATTCTGACAATAGAATGGAAGACATCTGTTCCAGAACATGCCACTAGCCAAGCTGTTCCATTATAGCTACAACACTGGCATCTACCCAACAAGTGCAGTGTGGCTGCATCAAGCTGTGTGTAGACCCTCAGTATGCAAACATCAAGCGTCTCAATGTACTGAAGTTCTACCTGTCCCCGGTGTTGCGAAGGATGGGTCTGGCCTCATTGTTGCAGAACGTTCCAAGTAGTTGGACCATTCCATATCACCTGTCCTTCATGGAGAAATTTGTAAAGCAAAACACCTTTGACCACAAGTTCATTGGAAGTGGTCAGCATGTAGCATCCTCCGAGACTCTGTGAGAAAAGGAGAGGGTGGATCCTCTCGGGTTGTTCCCTGAGCAGACTGTCAAGGTCATTTGGCAGAATGCCTCATTATCCAGAACTTTCCAACAAGCAGCAAGACATCGCTTGGCTGGTGGTGAGAAGGGCACTTCCTGTGAAACCCTTCATGTGCACTCGGTTGGTCTGCACCACCACACGTTGCCCTCAAAGTGGCTGCGGTGCTGAGGGTGGAGCTTTGAGACTGTCACACATCTCCTGCTGGAATGTGCCTTTGTAAATGAAGTCTGGAGAAAGATGCAGTGGTTTTTGCCGAGGTTCACCCTGAGCAGATCCATGATGCAGGGCTCTGTGCTCTGCATCGAGACATGTATCGAACGTGCCCGGAGGACCATCAGCTCGATGAATGACATTCTTTGGTCTACCCAAAAATTGTTGGTCTTCCAGAGCAAGGAGTTGACCTCGACTGAGTGTTGCAGACTGGCACATTCCAAGGTTCAGGTCTACGTGCTGAGGGACACATTAAAGCTTGGGACAGCAGCCGCCAAGGTGCAGTGGGGCAAGACCACTGTCTAAGGTCTTTCTGCCAATGTTAAATGGGGGACTGCTCAGTTATTGGACCCTCCCAGTGCCTCAAATGTACACAAATTTAGTCTTGTACAGGTAAGAAATGCCTTGGCTTTGTTTGCTGGATAGTGTCGAACTCCAACGTTTGTTTGTTTCTTCAGATGCTTCTGTACAGAACCAGACTGCTTTGGTGACGATGTATGTTTGTAAAGATATTTTTATGAATATAGTATATTTTTGAAATGAAAAAAAAGAGGAAAATTGCCCAGCTATGCCCTATATAAAAAATGCAGGACAAACCCAAACCGGCCAATTACCGCCCCATCAGTCTATGCTCCGTCATCGGAAAATGATGGAATGTGTCATTAACAGTGTTATCAAGCAGCATCTGCTCAGCAATAACCTACTTATGACACCTAGTTTGGGTTCCACCAGAGTCAATCAGATCCTGACCTCATTATTGCCTTGATTCAAACACAGAAAACAAAATTGTATTCTAGAGTTGAGAGTGACTCTCTTTGACAACAAGGATGTAAAGAAGCCCTAGCAATACTGAAGTCAAAGGGTAAGTCTCTTTGTTGATTGGAATTATATCTGGCATGAAGGAAGATGGTTGTAGTTGTTGGAGATCAGTCATCTCAGCACTAGAATATTTCTGTGAGAGCTCCTCAGGGTTCTGTCCAAACCTCAAGCATCTCCAGCTGTTTCATCAATTCCCTTCTGTCCATCATGAGGTCAGGAGCAGAGATGTTCACTGATAATTGAAAAATATTAGCACCATTCACAACTCCTCATAGTGAAGCAGTCAATGTCCAAATGGAGAAAGCCTTAGACTATATCTAAATTTGGGGTGACAAGTAGCACAACATTCATGCCATTCAAATGCAAGGCAATGACCATCTCCAACAAGAGAGGATCTAACCATTGCTCCATGACATTCAATGGACATATTATTGCTGAATCCCCCACTTTGAAAAGCCTGGGGGTTACTGTTGAACAGAAGCTGAACGGGACTAGCCATATAATTATTATGGCTATAAGAACTGTTCATAGGCTAGGAATCCCTGTAGTGAACAGTTCACCTCCTGATCCACCAAAGCCTGTCCACCATTTACAAGTCACAAGTCAGGACTATGACAGTGATAGTTTGCAGCTCCGGGAATTTAAATGTGAACATGTGGAAGGAGTAGTAGCAGTGCAAGTTAAGCTTCTCAGGCAGTTGGAACAATGTTGCTGGCTGTCCAGATGATCAATCAGCATGAGGTGACGACAGGGTTGGAGATTCCTGCCCTCTTCCCACTGCACAATTTGCCATCTTCGTCAACTGTCCATAGTTAATTAACTGGCTGCTGCGTAATTCCTCATGGCCACTCACCCCACACACCAGTGGCAGGCTCACTCACTGCCAGTCCTTGTTTTGGCATCCTCACTGCTGAGACAAGATATTTAATGTTGTCATTGTTTACCAGGTAGTTATTTTTCAATTTTCAGTGATATTTTCACTAACAACTAGAAAGAACTACCGTTGCACCTCTAGAGCTTGCCAGACCAAATTACAATAGATTTTCTTTCTCTCTCAGAATCTGCTATGTGGGGTAGTAAACAATTGTGTTTTAATTCACGGCACAGTGTAATTTTTAACATTGCAGTTCTCAGTGCACGTTCTATTAGGGTACGACAGTACTAATAACTTCTGCCTTGCGCTGTTTAACATTGTCTAGGGGCCAACAATATCTACACACTGGAAAACATATACAGCAGAATCTTACAGGGGTCTGAGCAACATGGTCTGTGGCAAGATACATGGCAGAATTGGGCAAAATGTTCATTGAGCCCTATATCAGCAGCAGGAGCAATTCCCAACATCATTTCTGCTTTTCACAACCAGTGTGGTACGTATCACACTAGGCCAATTTAGGGGGATCATTGTTTGTTAGATGCCTTGTTGATGTCCCAACTCACCTCATCTTCCTATTTCACTAAACTCACCAAACAAGCCTGATATCAGGAAAAGTCAACATGGAAATTAGAATGAGTACCTGGCAGATTCAGCTTGTCTCTTGCTCTTAATGACCTCCACGTTTCCAACAATCACCGTGCAGCCCAGGGCACAATCCTCAGCTACCAGTCGCACAGACATTGGCATGCGCCATTCAGCAACCCACCTCATGACCATCTTGGCACCTTTCCAATACACTGGCACTCAGGAAGCACAGACTTGCGTTGTAGGGTGCATCAGCAACTAGTGTTGAAAGGGCTGCAGTAGGGACATTTTGTTCACGGGCATTCGCATCCATCTCTCAGACTGGACCAGTTGAATCTCAGCGCTGCTCACTTGCCCTTGTTGTGCACATTTACTTAGTGCCTACTGACAGGCACACAGCGCGTATACCTTGCCTCACCTTGCTGTGGTAATTACTGCAATCACACTACCAGGATGCCTGGCTTGCTGAGTAGCAGTCTTCAGCCAAGGGGGCATAAGTCTTGTTGTATAACAGGGTACTACATTAATCTCAAGTCTGCACTATGTGCTAGCAGCTTACCAGCAAACAGACTGCAGTAGAGCAGGCAAAGTCTCATCAGAGTAATGCCTGGAGGCACCCATCAATCCCAGCACAGCCACTCAAGAGCAGCCTGCCATTACAGTCTGTGGGATTGGCCATGATCAGATGTCAGGTCACAGTTGCCTCTGTCAGGGATTCTCCCAGCAGTCCAGGGAGTGAGTCACAGGCTCCTCAAATTACCCTAAGCACTCCAGCACTTAGCTGACACCCTACTTAAGTGGCACCTTAACAGCTTTATCAACGGCCACTCTAACCCCACACATATTCACCCTTTCACAGGAGCTGTCAAAGTGGCTGGCTGGCTCTGCTGCCAGACATTTAAGTCAAATTATATAGCTACTCCTGCTGTGTATAAAGAGGTATGGTTTGACTTCTCCCAACTATTCCACACTACAAGGGAACTGTTGAATTTCAGCTGTGCTCTGCATTTCTGAAGGAGCAAGATCAAAATTGGCCGACACAAATACAAAGCTTGGTCCTAACAAAGAGAAGGAGGAGCAGAATGGTAAATTGACTGAGATCAGCACAGTTCAGAATGTCTGGGCCACCACTACACTGTGCTGATAGGCCAGGTGTTCTAATTGTTTACATATTTCTGTACACCGTTGTGGTGATCAAATTCTTGCCTGTTCCCAATATATACCAAAGCTATTTTGGATTTAAGGCAAGTGTTCTGCAGAACAGA
The DNA here is from genome assembly GCF_021869965.1 of Rhincodon typus. Lineage (NCBI taxonomy): Eukaryota > Metazoa > Chordata > Chondrichthyes > Orectolobiformes > Rhincodontidae > Rhincodon > Rhincodon typus. The sequence goes on from NC_063349.1 coordinate 41,046,028, forward strand.
ACGCAAATAATATTAGACAAAGATAAGATTATCATATCCTTCTAACAATCTCAAGCCATTGCTGGGTTTAATTTATTATAATTCATGCATTCAAAATCCAGCAAACATCTATGATATCCTGGCAAGACCTATAGTGTAGAAAAGGACACTGAAGAGTCTATTTATAACACACAATCCTTTTGCATTTTTTAACCAAGATAACTTTCCAGTTAAGTCTCTTCCTTTGATTTTTCTTTGGACTTTCTTGCACCATCTTGTGCTGGTGGTCTCTACAAAACAGATGCAATGGGCAGAATAGTACAGGCTTCTGAGTGACATGAGCTATGGTGAGATTTGTGGCAGCACCTCATTCCATCCTTTATGCTTTTAACAAGCTGTGTGATGAGTTTCTCACTAGGCAGGGGTGAGTTGCTAATTAAATGGGATTATTATTTGTCCAACACCTTGTGAATGCCACAACCTGTCTCATTAATACTGAGCTTACCATCTTGCTGAACAAACCAAAGAAGTTCAGCATCAAGAAGCCTCGACCTGGAAACTAATCAGATATCTGGAGACCTCAGCTCATCACTTGCCCCAAAAGGACTTCCATGTTGGACACCAGATACCAGCATCTCAGGTTATGCCCCATGGGCACCAGCCACACGTACACTCCAACCCCAGGCATTGGTATCTGATACATGCCAGTGTCCAAGACCCCTCATGACACATCTCTGATCTAATTACAGGACGCTTCTTCACTTCAAATGCTGCATTGTGGCCTACCATTGTAATGTGGCAGCAAGGATACTGTGTATTCAAGGACACACACCTAGCTCATGGGCTGGACCAGGCTGCATCTCCGGCCTGTTCGCTCACTCTCACTGTACTCACTCATTCTGAGCTGGATTCTCATAGCACCCTCAGCTAGAAACGTCAGACTCATTATTTCTGTCTAACCTTACTGTTAAGTGTCAACACAAAGGAAGAAAGATTGTCATGGTCGTTAGCAGACCAGTTAAATCAAGGGAGATAGCCTCCACACAGGGTTCTCCTGCAAAATAAGTCAAGGGCAGCCACTGAGACCAGTCCAGGAGTTTAGATATGGTCAGCCAGCCACTTGGGGCAGTCTAGGTCAGGATCTTCCCACTAGCCCAACTCTCTCTGCCCTACTGGGGGCTGCTTTCTGCCTAGAATGAAAGGAAGGCAGGTAGTACAGGAAATGAAAGTGGGTAGCACAGCTGTTACTTTTGGAGCATATGGTCAAGTGTCCCAAATGTGTGAGTAGGCAGCACAGAGGGCGTTCAGGATAACCTCTGTCAGGGTTTGGTAGGTGTAAGAACCAATGAGGGAACATGTTGCAATAGTGAGAGTGGGAGAGGATGAGCCTTGGTGGGTACTTGGGTACTGGAGCAGAAATGAGAACTATTGGAGAGAAGACAGTGACACTTATGCTAGCAGAATGGAGGAGGTCATTGGCCGTCTTCCTACATTGCTTTGCATTCCTCCAAATTGAGATCTTAATCAGACTGTATTTTAAGATTCAGCACAGATATATGCAATGCTCAGAAGTGATGCTTCAAGATGCCTGTAGTGTGATTGATTCTATTTATCTGACTACTGCCATTTCATCTTCAACTGAAGCACCAAATCATAGCTCTGGCCAGTATCTGTCTGTTATTAAGATGGAAATATCAGTTATCCCACAAATCGAACAAAAGGTGAGTGTACAGTGCAATTTATTGTTCTCCCTGTTTGTCCATATGAATTAAAACCAGGTTGCTATTTCTTCAGAGATAGTAGGAACTGCAGATGCTGGAGAATCGGAGATAACAAGGTGTAGAGCTAGATGAACACAGCAGGCCAAGCAGCATCAGAGGAGCAGGAAGGCTGACGTTTCGGACATTTCTGAAGAAGGGTCTGATGCTGCTTGGTTTGCTATTTCTTCATTTTGGTCAAATAAATAGCTATATTTTTCCAAATAAGAATAGCAAATATCATAAGTCCCACAGATTATAAGCTGCTGAAATCCTACAGTTCTACATCTGTCATCAGGCACTTCTCAATTTCGGTAGGGAGAGAATCTTTTATGCATCTTATACATATGTTATGTGCTGTCATTTTCAAAAGTAGCTGAACAGCGAGAAATAAGATGTCATGGCTTATTATTTCTTTTGGGATTTGTGACTCCTCCTTTAGCTTCAGAAAAACATCTGGAACAGTTTTTGGAATCAGTTTAGGAAGAAAGAAAGAAAGAAAGAAAGAAAACCTTACATTCATATATAACCTTTTGTTGTCTCAGAATGTCCCAAAGCACTTTACAACTAATTAAGTATGATGGTTGCATGGTCACTATGTATTCTAAGAAATAAATAAATCATTATAAAACAATATGCTATCTCCAAAATAACAAGACAAAAATGTTTACTCTGGATTTAAGATGTTCCTACAAGGTAAACTCCAAAAGTAGTACTTTGAATAATTGTGTTTTGATATACTTAACAACATTAAATAGATTGAATGTACATTTACAGAGAAAAATGCCACGGATGCTGAAAATATGAAATTAAAGACAGACAATGTTGGAGATACACAACAAGTCAGCAATTATATTGGGATGTCAATCAGACTAAAAAAAACTCAATGATACCTAAACATCTGAGTAAATTTAAAACATAGAAAGGAAATTTATAAAAAGGGAGAGAAAATAGCAAACCTATTAGTAAAGGCAAGGGTTGTAATGGGTTTGCAAACAATACATGCATAAAATCCCTAAAGTGTAGAAAGAGGCCATTCATTCCATTAAGTCTGCACCAACCCTCTGATGAGTATCCAGAATCAGCCCAAACTCTATCCTCCTAACCCCACATTTCCCATGGCTAATCCACCTAGCCTGCACAACCTTGGACACTACGGGTGATATACCTTGGCCAATTTGCCTAACCTGTATGTTTTTGGACTGTGGGTGGAAACTGCAGCACCCAGCCGAAAAACACACAGATACAGGGAGAATATGCAAACTACACACAGACAGTCACCCAAGGATGGAACTGAATCCAGGTCCCTGGCATTGTGAGGCAGCAGTGTTAACCGCTGTGCCACTGTGCCACCCTTTGTTTTTGAATATCTTTTAATCATTTTACCCCATCCGTGCTCCTGAAGCCAATGATTATTACTGGTTTTGATTACACAGAAAGCAGCTGTATCCACACTACAACTATTCACAATTAAGATGAAGTTGCAAAGGTCAACAGGCCATTCGACAACCAGAGTATTACAACTAAACCTAAAATGGTTTATAGTTGATACAGAGAAATGAGTAATTTCTGTCAGAAAGTGGTTTGGGAGAAGTGGGATTTATGGGCACTTTACTCCTAGTATCTGAAAGAACTAATTACCCAGAAATTTCCTGCCTATTTCAGACCACAAACTTGATTTTAATTTGCTGTTACAAAGCTAGTGGTAAAGGAATTACCACAAAACCAGCAAGCTTCTTCTACAGGTACACATATAAATATCAGATGACTGCTAGAACTTGGCTGATTTCTCATTATTTTGCTATATTCTTTTATGAATTTAGGGGAAGCAATGGCCTAGTGGCATTATCACTAGATTTATTAATCCAGCAACTCAGCTAAAATTCTGGAGATAATCACAGAATCCCTACAGTGTGGAAACAGGCCCTTCAGCCCAATGAGCCCACAGCAACCCTCAGAGTATCCCACCCGGAACCATCTCATAAAACCCACCTAAACTACACATCCCTAGACACTATGGGCAATTTAGCATGGCCAATTCACCTAGTCTGCACATCTTTGGAATGTGGGAGGAAACCGGAGTACCCAAAGAAAACCCATGCAGACACGGGGAAAACGTGCAAACTACACACAGACAGTCATCCGAGGCTGGAATCGAACTCGGGTTCCTGGTGCTGTGAGGTAGCAGTGCTAACCACAGAGCCACAGTGCCACCCAAAGAGACCTGGGTTCAAATCCAGCCATGGCAGATGCTGGAATTTGAATTTAATAAAAAGTATCTGAAATTAAGAATCTACTGATGATCATGAAACCATTGTCAATTACTGGAAAGACCCATCTGGCTCACTAATGTCCTTTAGGGAAGGAAATCTGCCTTCTTCACTTGGTCTAGCCTACATGTGACTCCAGACCCACAGCAGTGTGGTTGACTCTCAGTTGCTCACTGAAATGGCCTAGCAAGCCACTCATTGTATCAATCATTATGAAGTTTCAACAAAGAAATGAAATTGGATGGACCACCTAGAATTGACTTAAGCACCAGAAAGGACAATGGCAGAAACAGCCCTGTCGGCCCTGCCAAGTCCTCCTCACTAACATTCAGGGGCTAGTGCCAAAATTTGGAGATCTGTCTCATACACAAGTCAAGCAACAGCCTGACAAACTCATACTCACATACACATACCTTACAGACAATGTCCCAGAGTCCACCATCACCATCCCTGGACATGTCCTGTCCCATTGGCGGGACAGAGGTGGTGGCACTGTGGTATACAGTTGGGAGGGAGTTGCCCTCAGTGTCCTCAACATTAATGCCAGAGCCCATGAACTCTCATGGCTTCAGGGCAAGGAATCCTCCTGCTGATTACCACATACTGTCCTCCCTCAGCTGGTGAAGCACAAAGGATGGCAAGGGCACAAAACATACCCTGTGGGGGATTTCAATGACAGCCACCAGACTGGCTCAGCAGCAGCACTGCTGATGGAGGTGCTCGGGTCCTAAAACACATAGCTCCCGGACTGGGTCTGTAGCAGGTGGTGAGGGAACCAACAAGAGGGAAAAACAGGCTTAACCTCAACTTCACCAATCTGCTGGCTGCAGACGCATCTGTCTGTGACAGTATCAGTAAGAGTGACCACTGAACAGTGCTTGTGGAGATGAAATCCCTCCTCCTCAATGAAAATACCCTTCATCATGTTGTGTGGCGTTATAAGTATGCTAAGTGGGATATATTTCAAACAGATCTAGCAACTCAAGACTGGGCATCCATGAGGCGCTGTAGGCCATCAACAGCAGCAGAATTGTACTCCAACACAATCTGTAATCTCATGGCACAGCATATCCCCCACTCAACCATTACCATCAAACCAGGGGATCAACCCTGGTTCAATGGGGGGGCAGGGGGTCATGCCAGGAGCAGCACCAGACTTACCTAAAAATGAGGTGTCAACCTGGTGTAGCTACCAAACAGGACTACTTGCATGCTAAAACGGCATAAGCAACAAGTGATAGATAGAGCTCAGAGATCCCATGACCAACAGATCAGATCTAAGCTCTGCAGTCCTGCCACATCCAGTTGTGAATGTTGTGGACAATTAAACAACTCACTAGTTTGGGAGGATCTACAAATAGCCCTGTCCTCAATGATGGAAGAGCCCAGCACATCAGTCCAAAAGATAAAACTGAAGGATTCACAGCAATCTTCAGCCACAAATGCCAGTGGATGATCCACCTCAGCCTCATCCCCAGTATTACAGATATCAGTCTTCAGTCAGGCTGGAATAGCAGCATCTCATTTTCCGCTCGGGGACCCCGCAGCCTTCAGGTCTCAGTATCGAGTTCAATAATTTTGCAGCCTAAGCACCTTCTCCCATGTCCTTACTCTAACCCCTGCACACCAGGCCTCATCAGCACATGGGCTGCTAGCACAACCACCCTATTGTCAGCCACTAATGATCCCCATTAGCAGCTATTGATTTCCCCAGACTCACATTTACCTAGTCTTTTATCTGCCCAACTGTTGTTCTCTCTCTGTGGGCTCCATCTCCACCTATTGTTTACTCCTCTCACCCCCTTCCTACCCTATCGTCAGCATATATAACAACCTTTTCTTGCTTCAATCAGTTCTGAAGAAGGGTCAGTGGACCCAAAATGTTAACTGTGCTTTCTCTCCACAGGTATTACCACAGAGTAAAAGCAGGTAACTATAGGCCCATTAGCTTAACTTCTGTAGTGGGGAAAATGCTTGAATCTATAATCAAGGAAGAAATGGCAAGATATCTGGATAGAAATTATACCATTGGGCAGACACCGCATGGGTTCACGAAATGCAGGTCATGTTTAACTAATTTACTGGATTTCTTTGAGGACAATGGGGAACTGGTGAATGTGGTGTATCTAGACTTCCAGAAGGCATTCAGCAAGGTGCCGCACAAAAGACTGCTGCATAAGATAAAGGCGCACGACATTACAGGTAACGTATTAGCATGGATAGAGGATTGGTTAACTAACAGGAAGCAAAGAATGAGGATAAAGGGGTGTTTTCCTGTTTGGTAATCAGTGGCTAACGGTGTGCCTCAGGGATCAGTGTTGGGACCATAATTGTTTATAATTTACGTAGATGATTTAGAGTTGGGGACCAAGTGTAGTGTGTCAAAGTTCACAGATAGCACTAAGATGAGTGGTAGAGCAAAATGTGCAGAGGACACCGAAAATTTGCAGAGTGATATAGATAGGTTAAGTGAGTGGGCAAGGGTCTGGCAGATGGAGTATGATATTGGTAAATTTGAGGTCATCCATTTTGTTCGGAATGAAAGCAAAACGGACTGTTATTTAAATGGTGAAAAATTGCAGCACGCTGCTGTGCAGAGGGACCTGGGTGTCCTTGTGCATGAACCACAAAAGGTTGGTTTGCAGATACAGCAGGTAATTAAGAAGGCAAATGGAATATTGTCCTTCATTGTTAGAGGGATAGAGTTTAGAAGTAGGAATGTTATGCTGCAACTGTATAGGGTGCTGGTGAGGCCACACCTGGAGTACTGTGTACAGTTTTGATCTCCTTACTTGAGAAAGGATCCACTGGCACTGGAGGCATTATAGAGGAGGTTCACTAAGTTGATTCCAGAGTTGAAAAGGTTGGCTTATGAGGAAAGATTGAGCAGACTGGGACTATACTCATTGGAATTTAGATTAATGAGGGGAGATCTTATAGAAACATATAAAATTATGAAGGGAATAGATAACATAGAAGCAGGGAGGTTGTTTCCACTGAGGGGTGAGACTAAAAGTAGGGGGCATAGCCACAAAAAGGGGAACAGATTTAGGACTGATTTGAGGAGAAACTTTTCACCCAAAGGGTTGTGAATCTTTGGAATTCCCTGCCAAGTGAAGCAATTGAGGCCACCTCGTTGAATGGTTTTAAAGCAAAGATAGATTTTTGAACAGTAAAGGAATTAAGGAGGTGACTGGGTGGGTAAGTAGAGCTGAGTCCTCGAAAAGATCAGCCGTGATTTTATTTAACAGCAGCGCAGGCTCGAGGGGCCAGATGGCCTATTTCTGCTCCTATTTCTTATGCTCTTCTGTTCTTATGCAGCCAGAACTGATGAGGTTTTCCAGGAATTTCCGGTTTTGTGATTGAGCATGTGACATAGATGTTAGCATAGAACAGTTGGATCCAATTGTGGATTGCCTCCCCAAATCCCATTTTGGAGAGCATATCCCACATGTCAGTGTGTGATATCCTGTCAAAGGCCTTCCTGGTCCAGGCTGATGAGGCAGGTATCTATCCCCCTGTCCTCCAGATGGGCGATCGCATCCCTGAGGAGTGCAAGGCTCTCAGAGACCTTCCTGTCAGGTACAATGCAGGTTTGGTCGGGGTGAATCACCAATCCCAGAGCAAACCTGACCCAGTTGCCGATGACCTTAGACAGAATTTTATAATCCACATTTAACAGTGAGATTGGTTGCCAATTTCTAATTTCCTCCCTCTCCCCGTTCTGCTTGCAGAGGAGAGTGATGAAACGCTCCCTTGGTTCGGCTGTCTGTCAATGACCCCAAGTACAATGTTAACCTTGATCTGAAAGGGGAACCCACAATGACTTCTCCGCTTGGGCTGAAACCAGGCAGGACATAAGGAGATAGTAGGAACTGCAGATGCTGGAGAATCTGAGATAACAAGGTGTGGAGCTGGATGAACACAGCAGGCCAAACAGCACTAGAGGAGCAGGAAGGCTGACGTTTTGGGCCTAGACCCTTCTTCAGAAAAAGGGTCTTGTGAAGGGACTCAAGGCTGGCCCATTGCTTCATGCTGATGTTTGTCTCAGCATTGGGGTGGATAAGCCCGAATCCAGCCCAGAGCTAAGCATTTAACAAGGACTGAAATGTTGAACTTTTAAATTTATTTCTTTATTTTTCTATCTTTATCCTCTATGTCTGGTTAATTTCTATGTTTTATGATGGTGCCGGAGAGCATCAACATTGTTGTCTTCTTTACAGTGCAAGATGAAATGCTGTAGCCTGCATCATATTGGTGTATACTAAAATGAGTGATGACAATGCTGTGTCTGGAAAATGTAAAACTGACCATTAAACCTCAGATAACTGGCAAGCTGCCAAAGGAAAGAGCATTATTGCACAAGTGAAAAGACTTCATTTGTTTTAGAATAGATTTTTCACTTGATAAAAGTGTTATCCTATAATGAATGTCATTGTTCAATTGTTCAAACTCTACCCATGGCTATCATTCATTCTTTACAGACATTCCTGACCATTTATTTGGATATTACAAAGGTGTAACAGGAGTTTTCCACTGTTTTCAAAAAATTAATGGATTTTTCACTGCGGGCTTTGTTTACACAGCTATCGAGGAAATGAACTTGAAGATTTTGACATAGTTGAGACTTTTTCAAAGAGGATAATGGCTTTTCATATGCCTGTTCTTGTGATGTTTGTTAACTTTGACACGTTTATGAACTGTTCAAAGTGATCCAAATGCAAGTATAAAGCAAATGAATTATGTTTATAAAGTTGATTCTGGGTGGGTTTGTTGGGGATAAGGAGGTTGAGAAGGTGGTAGGGAATAGTTATTGGGGGGGGGTGAAGGGTGTCAGGAAATAAAGGGGGAATGAAAGAAGAGAGAAGGTTATCTCAGTGTACAACAGAATCTTGATCAGACGGCTCAATGGGTCAGTGGAGTTTAATTTATATAAATGTGAGGTAGGACCCTTGGCAGTGCTGTCAAACAAAGAGTCCTGGGGGGAGGGCACGTGCATAATTCCTTGAAACTGCAGTCAAAGGTAGACAGGGTAATGGAGACGATGTTTAGCATGTTTGCTTTCTTTGGCCAGTGCATTGAGTATAGGAGTTGGGACATGATGTTGAGGCTGTACAGGACAGTATTGAGGCCACTTTTAGAATACTGTGTTCAATTCTGGTCTTCTTGCTATAGGAAAGATGTTGTTAAACTTGAAAGGGTTCAGAAAGGATTTACAAGGATATACCGGGATTGGAGGGTTTAAGCTGTAGGGAGAGGCTGGAGTGTCAGAGGCTGAGGGGTGAACATACGGAGAATCATAAAATCATGAGAGGCTTGGATAGAGTGAATACTCAAGGTCTTTTTTCCCAGGGTAGGGGAGTCAAAAACCAGAAGGCATAAGTTGAGGGTGAAAGGGGAAAGTTTTGAAAAGGACGCTGAGAGGCAGCTTTTTCACACGGAGGGTGGTGTGTGTGTGGAATTAGCTGCCAGAGGAAGTGGTGGGGGCAGGTACAATTACAACATTTAAAAGGCATCCGGAACGTGTGTAGGAATAGGAAGGGTTTAAAGGGATATGGCCAAATGCTGGCAGATAGATTAATTTGGGATAATTGGTCAGCATGGACAAGTTGGGCTGAGGTGTCCGTTTCTGTGCTGTATAACTCTATGACTGTAAGAGAGAGGGTTTATGTGGCTGTGGGCAACTGGGGCTTTTCACTGATCTACAAAACAGGATGAACGGCTCGGGAAATGGAAGCAGGCCTTCTAACTGTGCCCTACCAGCATCAAAGCAGTCTCTATCTCTGCCTTGAGCCTGCTGGCTCTGGTGGCAAGGTTGCCATCAGGCTGAAAATACCCTCCAAAAGATGTAAAGCCTAATCTGCCAGCACAAAGGCAGGATCACAGCATTAAGAAAATCCCCAGCTCCTGATCCTTCGTTGTGGGATTAAATCCAATCCCTTAACATAACAGCGTAGTTTCTATGCTTGGATTGGAAAGACACCCCATCCCTGGAGAGAGAATCTTGGCCTATTGATCCTGTCCATAAGTTAGAATTAACAAGTTCAATTGTAACATCTCTAATAATGAGATATATACCTTAGAATAAACCGGGGATCAAGTTTGACTCCTTCCTCTCAAAGGCTTAGTTCCACACACACCAGAAAAATGTTAAAGATCTCAGCCCTAGGGTAGCCCACATACAGTGCTCCAGAATATAGCCTTGGACATTGAGAGTGTTTGGTGGAGAGTACGTTCACTTCAGTGAAAAACAATGACAATAATCAAGTACAAACTCCAATAATTCACTATCACTTAAATTACAAGTACTGTTCTGCTGATTTCAAGTTAAAACATCAAAGTTGGGAAGGAGGAGTGGAGAGGCATCATGTATAAGCTGTTGGAGTGTGTGCATGTGAAAGAGGTTTGAATGCAAAACAAGTGTGAAATCCATAAGGTATCTGAGAATGCAAAATGTGTAGGCAGAAGATTAATCTTCTTCCTGATCTCATTCTGTGTGCAGCTTTCACCAACGCTACATCACTTGCACCTAAAAAAGCTCAATGTGTACAATAACCCACCACTAGTCATATCAAAAAAAAGTTGTAATAATTGGTTCTTTGCAAACTTAAACACAGTTCAGGGCAATGAACTGAAGTCAGTCTAATACCAAAATTCCTAATGCTTTTTGTCCTAGAAAAGATCAAAAACTCCTGGAAAAAATACAAAACAATTAATAATGAGCAAACACAACTTACCATCTGTTTGTAAAGGGAAGATTGGAGATAACTGTAAGTAAGTCAATTTATGATATCAAATAATTTTCAATGTATCCATTTTGTTCATTACAATATATTTTAATTGCCCAATTTAGAAAATACTATACTGTTAGCATTATTGCATGCTCCATAAACCTTTCAGATTTCAAAGAAAACAGCATCATCTCTAATTATTCATAAAAAATGAACATTAATTGTTTGTTGTAGATAACACAGTGTGGAACTGGAGGATCACAGCGGGCCAGGCAGCATCAGAGGAGCAGGAAAGCTGACGTTTCAGGTCAGGACCCTTCTTCAGAAATGTTTGTTGTTTGTTGTTACTTCATTTGATGTTAAACAGGAAGATTGTATTATTGCAGAGATTTCACAAAGACTTTACATTTTAAGACAGCTAGACGATATCAGGACATGTAATGTTCTGGTATAAACAGTTTCCATCTTAATCCATGTACATGATTACAGAGATTACAGCCCGGCACCAGGGAGAGTATACAATGTGATATTCGGTCAGCAACAAGTTGCTAATTGGTTTGTAAAGTTGTGGATGGCAAAGGCCATCAGCCTGACAAATATTTGACTGGCTGCTGGGTAGCTGAACAGTTTGGGTGTGCACAATACTGGCAGACGTCTTCCAACTGCTATAGGGGATAAGCTGTAAGGTGGTGTGTTGTTGTCTCCACTAAAATACATAAAGCCTAAAGAAGCTGGTTTCCCCTACTAAAAGCTGCTAAAAGCTGTGGCCTTTAACTAAGACCAGTAATTAAGAGACTTTGTAGTTAATGTACCAATAGCCAGAGCCTCCTGTGAAGAAGCAGAAAGAATCAGTAAAAGATTGAAGAACAGAAAACCCTGACAAGCAAAAGAATGAACTCAGTGAAACCCATAGATTGGGGCCATTAAACTGCTTCCCTTGTTCTTCTGTCTGACTGTGTGTGTAGGGTTTTATTTAAGATGTTGAGCAGTGGTGGGTGGTGCACATGTTAGTATTTTAACCAGTATTTGCATGTTGACAGTTCGTAATTGCTTGCAATAAATAGTAATTCTTATTAAGTACAGAAATACTGTATTTTGTGTTAGTCTGGATCTGTCAAGAAAATTGTGGACTTTGCATAATTTGATAAAATTTTTAAACTTTTAAACTGATGACTCCTGAAATAGCAAAGCTTCATTTCCAATGCACTACCGCAGTGAGGCGTGACAATATAAATCAAAGTGAAAAATGATTGTTTGTAATCAGCAGTAGACACTTAAAGAAATGGTAAGTGCTGTTTATTCCATTATTATCTTGAATAACTTTTTGATTATGATAACAAAGACTGGCTTCCAACTGAGCTCCTACAAATTGTTCCTTATCACAGAGTACATTCAATACACCAACTGCGACAATATCTTGCTGAATATCATGTTTTCTTCATTTAACAGGGTGATACTTTTTGGTGCTTTTATAAAGTCGGTGAAATTGGTGAGATAAATAATTTTGGTGCCTGCTACAAAAAGTTGATCACTTAAAGATAATGAGTACTGTGCTATTCTGCACTCGCTGTCTCTCACAAAGCAGACTGCCACAAATAAAGCACCAAACCTGCATGCTGTCGGTTCCCATTTGTCAAAAAGCAGAAGCAGTGACCTTTCTTTTTCCTGGCTCTTTAACCTAATCCTGTACCTCACATGGACCTGCAGCTGAATGAGAGCTCAAGAGAGAAAGTGCCAGCTCATTTGTTGCCAGTCAGACCAGAAAGTAGATAATTGTCTGATGCACAAAGCAAACTGGAGAGACTGGAAAACTAATGCAGTCGCTTAATGCTCACCAACATTCATTGTCAATTAATTTCTTCTTTCATTTTCCTCCACTGAGAAAATGATAATTAAATATTTTGTAGAACCTTCTCATGAGAATCTTTAAGTCTTTAAATTTAATGAAATCCATTTATTCATTTACATTCAATTCATATACAATTTCCTAATTTTTGACTCTTGTATTGAACTAAATGGGGAGAAAAGAGAAAATGGTTTGTTTGTATCCATCTTGTAGTGAAAAACCTTCATTTTCAACAACCTTTCAGAGTATAACAGCAACTGGTAACTGTTGCTCTTCAGTATTAACTAAATCACAATTCATTTTCCTTTAATATTCTGTTGTTGATGATTATTCTATCTTTAAAAGATATTTTCCTTGATTGTTTTGGACTATTCTGGAGGGGAATATTTTTCATTTATTGACCCCCAAAGACATTGTGCAGCAAATTATTTCATTGTGAATTTTTGGCAATTGAATAATCTTGTGTATTCAGTTATGACTTCCAAGGTTTCAGAATCCCCACAACTTTAATCTCTCTCCTGCATTGACTAAAATATTGTGCTATCCTATTCATTACCATTTCAGAGAACTCTAGTCACCACCACCTTCTCAAGGGCAACTAGGGACATGCAATATATGCTGACCAGCCAGTGACACCCACATCCCACAAATGAATAAATAAAAACAAAGTCTTAACATGCAAGAATCAAATATTGGCCAAATAAACAGCTGCTCAGCCTGTACCAGTATTTAGAGTAGAAAAGTGAGTGCTCCAGACCTGAAGGCTTCCTTCCCTCGAAACCTTTGAAGCTAATCCTACATTTATGCTACTTTATTTACACTGATGTAAAGCAATGATTGAAAAGTAATAGGAACAAATTACTGCGGATGCTGGAATCTGTACTGAAAACAACAAATGCTGGAGATCACAGCAGGTCAGAGAGCAATCATGGAGCAAGAGCAAGCTAACATTTCAAGTAGAGATGACTCTTCATCATTGAAAAGTGATGTTGAGTCACAAGTTAAGAATGGCACCCTATATTTAGACCATGCCTTAACATAATAAAATCAAGGTGCTTCACAATGGCATTATAAAGCAATATTTAACCCTGGGTGACATTAAGGGAGATACCCAACAGCTTGTTCAAAAGTATCTTCAGTTAATTTTTTTAAGGAGTGTTGTAAAGGAAGAAAGAGACGTAGAGACCCAAAGTGGTTTAGGGAGGCGATTCTAGTGTTTTGGACCTAACTGAAAATAAGGGTGATGCTCAAGAGGCCAGATTAGATTAATACATGCATTTGGGTGGATTAGAGAGCTGTGCGAGATCACAGAGATTGGAGGCGCAGCTGGTGAATTGTAAAAGAGGAAATACTCTCTTCATCATTTGGTTTCCTGCCCTTCAGAAACACACACGAGAGATTGTTTTATGGCCCATGAAGCACACACCACATAATGTCACTAGTAAATCTCTTCACAAAAGATTGGCTTTTAATCCTGCCTGTACCATGCATAACTATTCAAGCTCACAGAACTCTGACTGGATCGTATCATTATGCTAATACCCTAAAAAGGAATGACAGTCTTGAACCTGTTCTAATGATTTTTGACACAGTTAATTTCCAAGATACATTGTTTTGGACCATATTTCAATTCCCTGTGATCTACGCATCAGATTCTCCATATTTTTCAGCCTTCAAATCTAGATAATTTAAATTTTAGAGGTGCTCAAATCTAAATACTCATTCTTAGCAGCTGCAAACAACATTTCTGGCCAATACAATTTATTTGATGCGATTGCTGTTGACATTCAGATGTCTGCAGTGACTCACTCAAATTCTTTTCAGTTTTTGCCGCCTTGACTAAAGATATTTATAAGATTTTCTCCTTCAGGTGCAGGAGCCTCATGTGTTTTTGCAACGTTAGAATCCACCCCACAGTGACTTTCCTCTGGCTCGTAGTGACCAGCTCCAACCTAACCTGGCCTCTTGGCTATGGCCTGACATTCCTCCATGCAGTGTCATAACCCTGTATTTTAATGACTGAGTGATGCAAATTCAGAAGAAGAAACCACAAGGACATTAATCCTAACCCTTTTAAAACTGAGTTGAGAAGGAACTTCTTCACCCAAAGGGTTGTGAATTTGTGGAATTCCCTGCCCAGTGAAGCAGATGTAGCTACCTCACTGAATGCTTTTAAGGCAAAGATAGATTTTTGAACGGTAAGGGAACTAAGGATTATGGTGAGCCGGCGGGTAAGTGGAGCTGTGTCCATGAAAAGATCAGCCGTGACATTATTGGATGGCAGAGCAGGCCTGATGGGCCAGGTGGCCTACTCTGGCTCCTATTTCTTATGTCTATACGTCCATAGATCCCTCAAAGTTGCTACCCAAGTTGATAGGGTTGTAAAGAAGGCATATAGTGTGTTGGCTTTCATTGGCAGGGGAATAGAGTTTAAGAGCCGCAAGGTTATGCTGCAGCTCTATAAAACTCTGGTTAGACCACACTTGGAATATTGTGTTCAGTTCTGGTCACCTCATTATAGGAAAGATGTGGAAGCTTTAGAGAGGGTGCAGAGGAGATTTACAGGATGTTGCCTGGACTGGAGGGCAGGTCTTATGTGGAAATGTTGAGGGAGCTAGGGCTTTTATCACTGGAGCGAAGAAGGATGAGAGGTGGCCTAATAGAGATGTACAAGATGATGAGAGGCATAGGTAGAGTGGAGAGCCAGAGACTTTTTCCCAGGGCAGAAGTGTCTATTACAAAGGGACATAATTTTAAGGTGATTGGAGGAAGGTATAGGGGAGATGTCAGAGGTAGGTTCTTTACACAGAGAGTGGTGGGCGTGTGGAATGCGCTGCCGGCAGTGGTAGTGGAGTCAGATACTTTGGAGACTTTTTAAGCAACTCTTGGATAGGCACATGGAGGATAGTAAAATGTAGGGAATGCAGGGTAGATTGATCTTAGTAGGATAATAGGTCGGCACAACATCAAGGGCCCGAAGGGCCTGTACTGTGCTGTACTGTTCTATGTTCTATGTTCTATGTTCTTTCAAGAGGATTGAAAGTGTAAAAGAAAACCCTAATTCACAAGCAATAAACTAAAACTAAAATGTTTTAAAAACTGTAAAGAAATACATAAAAAGGAATAAAAATGACACAAACAAAATGAAAACAAAACTTATGATCCATCAAGCCAGATGTCATTCTAGGACCCAACCTGTCTATTACTATCAGCTGGAATCATAACACCCCAAATCAGAACATTTACCAAAGCTATATTCTAATAGTCCAAACAAATAAAGAAAAATCTTCAAGTTAATATTGGAAACCACACAAAATAATCTAAAAGGAAAACAATAAAAGTTGATAAAGGTGTAACACATTGAGATGACAAAGCTTTGAAAATGACCTTCACTGAGCTGCTACAATAATTATTGAACAGAACTTTCACATTGCACTTTATTGATTTTCTTTTGTGATGCATGTTTTGTAAAATGATGTTTCACCTTACAATAATCTTTATTGTTCTCTCTTTATTCAACTTCTGCGCTCAAATCTCTGAAGTGGTATTTGAACCCACAACCTCCTGACCTGGATGCAAGAGTGATACCAGGCTAAAAGCTTTACCAGGGACAAAAACAAGTCAGAAATTTGAGTGTTTAAAGTGTTCAAAAATGCATGATATGTATAAGTTAAGTGGGATCGCTTAAAGATTCCTTCCACCCTTCAAGTTTAGGAAGAGCTTAGTGAATGGGTTTTAGCTAATCACAACAGCACAACAAACATCACACATTTTCTTAGAAGTTAAATGCCTTTGTGTAGATTTTCTGTACTGGCGTATGGGAGTTATGAAATATCATTACCAGGTTTTATCATGCATAGCCCTAGAATTTCACAGGATTTTTTTTCGATTTTCAAACATACCTTCAGTGGGAGACCAGTGAAACATTCAGAGAAATTATGTGAATGCTGCATTGCTAAATTTGTTATACAGGGTGTGCCTATTGTTTCTGAAACCCTGTCTAGCCCCTCCATTTTCTACTACTGTTGAATTGCATACTATCTGCTAAAGGGCACTCTTCCTCGCTTTGCAGCAGGGAATGCCTTTGTGGTACTTTGAAATCATAGAATTTTTTTTTAAAAAAGACCACCAATTCAAATTTTGAACAAGAGTTAATAGGCACTCCTAATTTTCTTTGACACTCATACCTGTGCATGAATTTTCCAAAATACAAAAAGTAAAACTAAAGGATTTTTCCACCCTTTCAAAATAACAAAAACCGTCAGCATAAAGCCAACACAGACGAATAATCCTGCCAGCATTGTGTTAATTTGTATTCATTTCCACTTTGCTAATGAAATGCAGTGGGGAAAATTTGGCTTCAGGCCAACTACACAGGAAATCGCGTCACTGATTAAAAGCCATTTGTAGCAATGCCCAGACCTTTAATATGATAAAGTCCACTATATTAATAAAGTTTAAGATTAGTTGGCAATAAAGAAATTCCGACAGTCAGTTTCGGAAAGTGAAATGAAGTTGCCAGGGAATAGATTATAATTCCATAAAACATAGGAGCAGAACTAGGCTATTCAGCCCATCAAGTCTGCTCCACCATTCCATCATGATTGATGATGTTTCACAACCCTATTCTCCTGCCTTCTGCAGGAATCAATGAGCCCCCATACTAATTGAGAACCTATCTCTGTCTTAAATACACTCAATGACTTGGCCTCCATTGCCCTCTGCAGCAATGAGTTCAACAGATTCACCACCCTCTGGCTGAAGAAATTCCTCTTCATGTCAGTTCTAAAGGTCGTCCCTTCACTCTGAGGCTGTGCTCTCGGGTCCTAGTCTCTCCGACCAGTGGAAATATCATCACCACGTCCACTCTATCCAGGCCTGTCAGTATTCTGTACCTTTCTGTCATTGTGCAATATTACAAGAAATTTTGTCCCTAACCTGTTAAATCAATACATCTCAGAGGTTATGTTGCTTCTCTGGTATGTGTAGTTGGATTTAGACAAAGTACTAATATAAAGTTAATGAATTAAGGGAATCAGAGCAATCTCTGAGAAGACTAGAAATATGCAGCAAGTCTGACAGTATCTTGGAGAAGAGAAATAAGTGTTAAATTTTCCGGTCTACAACCTTTGCTCCAATTTGGGCCAGTATTTTGTCCTTTATTTCAATTTCCAGTCTCCACAGTATTTTGATTTTAAACCAGTGCAATTGGTTGTCTTGACTATGTGAGCCCAGAGAGTAGCCAATCTCGAGCTTTCAGTGCTTTATTGCATTCCATTTACATTTAAAGATATTTTCATTGTGGAAATCAATATCTTCAGAATAAACTGCAACACTCTCGAGAATAATAACAACATCAATGGCTCTTGGGTTTTGTGTCTCAATAACATTTTGAGCCTCAATAACAAAGTTACCATTTTTTTGACACAAGTGCTCCCAGATCCAATATTCCAGCAATGTCATCCTCTGTAATGAGCATTCAGGGCAAAACACTACAAAAGTCAAATGGAACCCCTTGTTGCACACTGTCTGGATGAAGACATCAGTACTACAGACAGAGACAAAATAAAATTAACATTAACCACTTCGGACCCATTACCATTTACAACAGATAACAATGAACAAAATGATGGTAATCTGGTTCACTAAAATCCTTTGGGGAAGGATATGTGTTGTCCTGACCTGGCCTGGTACACGTGTGACTTATGATTCGCAACAATGATGCTCAACTACTCTCTGAAATGGCCCACTCAGTACAAGGGACAATTAGGAATGGGCAATAAATGCTGGTCCAGCCAACAATGCCCTCATCTTGCGAACAAACAAAAAACAACAATGAGGGAGAGCTATCTTATTGGATCATTTAATGAAATCAGTTTTTGGCTTGTGGGATGGTAAGTTTAGTAAGTGCTACAATTTGCCAATCTGGGGCATAGAAGATTATGCATTGAGATTGTTCTTAAATCAAGGCTAAAATTGCAGAGTATTTCACTGAGCTGATTCCGCAGTTTGATATCAACTGTTCTCAGAATTTTCCACCTTTTGGTATAATGCGCAAAAGGACAAGATTCAACACAAAAAATGAAACTTCAAATCTGCACTATTTCACAAGAAATCCAGTTGGTTGCCCCAATAATTAATTAAAATTAATTGACTACTTCCTGCTGATTTTCAATAGCAACTAAACAAAACATGATATCTTAAAACAAGGCAAAATCACACCATATTAGCATTCAAAACTTTTATGTATTCAAACTCCTTCATGAGATTTTTTTAAAAATCTAAGTTAGTGATCCTAAACAGTGGACAAAAGACTTACCTTTTGAAAATGTTTAGGCATCTGCATAGCAATATTGCAGATCAAGAATTCACCCATTTTTTCATGATAAAATGATCCATTCTCACTAAATGATAGAAACCATAAAAAAAGTCTAAAAATCATTCTGAACCTGGGGATTTACATTATAAAAGAGCCCCTTTTACAGGGGAGATTCTAACTGACTCAGGACAGCAAACATTTAATAAGGAAAGGCATAAAATATAATATATGGTATGCAGTATTACACTGACAAGGCTGAAGCATTTGCAAGTGTCTTTAGCCAGAAGTGTCGAGTGAATTATTCATGTCACCGCCTCCCAAGTTTCCCAACATTACAGATACCAGTCTTCAGCATTTTTGATTTACTTTGTGTGATGTCAAGAAAATGCTGAAGATTTTGCTCCAGAAATAACCAAGCTTTTAACCACACTGTTCCAGTACAGCTACAAGATGGACATCGAGCTGACAATATAAAGAAACGGCCCGGGTATGTCCTGTTCAATAAAAGCAGGTCAACTCCAATCCAACCAATTAGTTGATTATTGGCAAAGTAATGGAAGGTGCTGCTGACTGTGACACCAAACAGCTTGCACAGCAAATGCTCATTCACCAATACTCACTTTGGGTTTTACCAGGGCCACTTGGCTTCAGGCTTCATTACAGCCTTTACCGAGACAGAGGTAAACATAGATAAAAAGAGTTGAATTCGAGAAGTAAAATGAGAGTGGCTGCCATTGCAATCAAGGCAGCATTTGACAAAGTGTGGCTTTGAGGATCCCGAGCAAAACTGGAGCATAGGAGGTCGACAAGTGGCCTAATAGAAGTTTTTAAAATAATGAGTGGTACAGATGGGGATCAATGGTAGTTGTCTTTTCCCTAGGATGGGGGATTTCAACACTAGGGGGCACATTTTTAAGGTGAGAGGAGAGCGATTTGAAAAAGACATGAGACGCAAATTTTTTACACAGAGGGTGGTTCATGGGTGGAATGAACTTCCTGATGAATTGGTGGATGCGGGTATAATTATAACCTTTAAAAGACATTTGGATAGGTACATGAACAGGAAAGGTTGGAGGGATATGGGCCAGGAGCAGGCAGGTAGGACTAGTTTAGTTTGGGATTAAGTTTGGCGTGGACTGGTTGGACAGAAGGGACTATTTTCGTGCTGTATGACTCTGACTCAATGGAGTCAATGGGAGTCAGGAGAAAACTCTCCACTGGTTGAAATGATCTTATAAAGAGGGCTGTGGATGTTGAAAATCAATCATCTCATCTCAAAGACATCACTGCTTGAGTTGTTCAGGGTAGTTTTCTAGTTGCAAACATCTTCAGTTGCTTCATCAATGACCTGCCAAGAACCATAAGATTAAAAGTGGGGATATTCATTGATGACCACAGCACCACTTGTGACTCCTCAGGCACTGAAGCAGTCCTCTCTGTACACAGCAAAGTCTTGACAACATAAAAGCTTGAACTGATAAGTGACAAGGTACCTTTGTGCCACAAAGTGCCCATTTCCATTAATAAAAAAGTTTCACCAACTTTCCTTAACATTTAATGGCATTACAGTTGCTGAATCACCTACCAGCATCATCCTGAGGGCTTACCATTGACCAGGAGTTGAACTGGACTGCCCATTGTAGTAATTTAACTGCAAAAGGAGAGGTCAGATGCTGGAAACTATCCAGTGAGAAACCTATCTCCTGAAACCCCAGAGCTTGTCTACCATCTATAACAGGTACATGTCAAGACTGTAATGGAAAACTCTTCACTTGCCTGGTTGAATGTGGTTGATGCTTGGCACTATCCAGAACAGAGCAGATCACTTGATCAATACCCTGCCCAATTACATATCTACATCTGCATTCTATCAACATAGTCAGGAGTCACACAAAACCAGTTTATAGTCCAACAGGTTTATTTGAAATCACAAGCTTTCAGAGCATAGCCCCTTCATCATCTGTTGGACTATAAACTGGTTTTGTGTGACTTCTGACTTTGTCCAGCCCAGTCTAACACCTGTACCTCCACATCATTCTAACAACACAATAATCTTTTCACACCACCTTCCAAATCCGTCACTTCAACCATTTTAAAGGATAAAGACAGATGCATGGAAACATCACCAACTCATTCCAATCCTTCCAACTCATTCACCATCCTGACTTGGAACTATATCACCATTCTTTCACTGTCTTCCCAACAGCATTATAGGTGTACCTACAAGATGGACTGCTGTGGTTCACCAATATCTCCTCAAAAGCAACTGGAGATGATGAGTAACAAATGCTGCCCTAGCCAGCAATGCTCACTTCTCATAACAAGGAATAAATAAAATTCACACTTCACTCCTATTATTTGAATACACTTTTTGTTCATCCTTTCCTTTTCTAATCTCAAACAAAGACACGAATAAAAATAAATTATATTTTGACTTAATGGAGAAATCTGTCTTGGCCCTTTCTCCCTTTCATAGAAACATGGAAGACTTCCAGCAGAGAAGCAGACCATTCAGTCTATCGTGTCACATTCCTTCTTTTTTTCACCCTCTCAATAAAGTAAACAGCATTCTTCTCCCTTTCTTATCTCAGGGACATCATTAGAATTTAATTACCATCTGTTGTACAGATATAATGCACACATCATATTTAGAAAATAAAATTAGGTGCAATTTGAATTGATATTAGCTGGTTGGTTAATTAAACATGCCAGGTATTAACAGTAAGCAAAATATCTAATATACAACAAAAGTCAACTTACCAATAATAAAGACAAATTTCTGACACAACACAATGGTTTATCATAATCATCAGTTATCCTCACAATGAAATACAATAAGACATTCAGTAGCACTAGAATGTATATGTAGTACATGGGAAAGTGGATGGGTACACATGAACATGTGCGTGTGCATGTGCATGATCTCCTTAGATATACATTTTTCATAATATGAATTATAAACATATCTTCGTGCAAGGATGTGCACTATACAGAGGATTTATCCTAAATCCAAGATTATTTCAGTAATCTAATCTATTTCCTGTGGCATTGCACATAGGGGTCAAGACCAAGTACCATCTTCAAGTGAGCCACAGTTGGTGATTGGTATGTAGAGCCTTAATGCTCCTTCCTCCACTTGGACTGATTTTACAACAGGTTCAGCTGTCACCAGCCAAAAGCTAGAGACTCCACCCTGAAGAAGAAATTTATGTAGAACATCCACGTCAAGTAAGAGACCACAGCTAGCCTCCTAAATATTTGAGGCTTATTAAAATGAGAACCAGATTTTGGAGATTTTAGGGAGACAAACTGCTCAAGCCATGGGAGATGACAAGATTAGTTGGACAATGAAGACTACAGGTTAGCGGCAGCACACTTACACAGTCAGGGCAGCAACAATGTAATGGGGCAGCTATTTACAACAATCCATACCTGCCATGTCTGCTCAAAAATAAACTGGCTATGAGCACACATGTTTTAATAAATTTGGTTATGTTACAAATTTTAGGAATTTTGATGGTTTCTATTCTTCTGCACTATGTATATTAGGGCGGCACAGTGACTCAATGGTTAGCACTGCTGTCTTTCAGCGCCAAGGACCCAGGTTCAATTCTGCCCTTAGGTGACAGTGTGGAGTTTATACATTCTCCTCATGTCAGCTTGGGTTTCCTCCTGGCGCTCCGGTTTCATCCCACAGTCCAAAAATATGCAGGTTAGGTGGATCAACCATGCTAAATTGCCCATAGTTGCAGGGATGTGAAGGCTGGGTGGTTTAGCTATGGGGCATGTAAGGATACAGGGAGAGGGTGGGGGTTTGGGTCTGGATGGGATGATCTTCGGAAGGTCGATGTGGACTCGATGGGCCGAATGGTCTTCCCCCTCACTGTGGGGATTCTATATATGCATCTAAAAAGGATACATTTAAAAGGCTGTGGGAAAAAAAATACGAGGGAGTGGCATTGCTTAGATAATTCTTTCAACAAGCTGATACAGGTACAATGTGTTGAATAGATTCCTTCACTGTATATGATTGTTTGATTAAGGAAATGACTGGGACAAAAATATTTTTCAGTATTGAAGGTTTCATATGAAAAATACAATCAGCCTCAGAAAACATCCTCTACAGTCGCATTAAATCATAAACATCACAGTGTATTGCAAGATGCAAAAAATAAGTCAAAACAGATAGCCAGATTTTAAATGGATGCGCTTTAAAATGTGCTGCAACTGAATAAGTAAAATATTGAATAAATGGCAAGAAAACAGAGTTTAAGCAAGTTGCTTAAAATACTGTCAATTGCCACAGAGTTTGACCTTCCTCAAAATCCTTAATGTGCTTTAATAATAAGTAACACACTGCTTATGCTACAATGTTATATCCCCCAAACTTATTTAGCATTCACCTCATTTAAGTTTCATTGACTTTTTTTGTCATTGATCTAAATCATAGAGCTCCATATCTGACAGGGAATATCTTCAGAACAGACTGCAGTGGTTCAGGAAGAAAGCTCACCACTGGTCTCCCAGAACACTTTGGGACAGGCAAGAAATGCCAAATCTCCAAATTGAGAATGATTAACAAAAATAAAGGCGATACCTTCTTGGCTAAAGTGAATTGTGAGGTCTATTAGATAGAATGAAGGGGTGTTTACCTAATAGAGTTAGGGAATCACTTTTACAACATTTGTTTTAATATGTGTTTATGTTTGGAGCAGCTGGTGATAAATTATTCATTAGATTTGCTTCACTAAACATCATTACCTACACTGAACTCTTAACTTCATTAAAAGGTTGTATTCTTCGACATGCTTTTATCTGCTACAATGCTACCCGAAGGTTATAACAGAGAATGAGAATATAAAGAGTGCTCTTCAGTATCCAACCTATATTTCCTCCCATTCATACACCACCAATCTCTTCAAAGATCTCCCTGTGTTAGAGTGTGAGAAAATGTTTCAATTCATATGTTTAATGATGGCCAGAAACTAAAAATAAAAGCCAGTTACAGCAGAGGTAGACAACACATGACCATAGCAAACCAGCTGGTACACTATGTTTGGAGAACTGCAATTGCACTTTCTTGTCTTCATAAAAAGACAACCATACGCGCTATCATTCGAAGCTACAAGTTTCCCAATATTAATGATCAAAGAACATTATTCATCAACAAAAAGGCTGTGCTAATTCTGGTCAGTGTCTCTTTCTCATACTCTGTACACGTGTTGCATACATAAACTTTAAATCAGGCAGGTCTTCAAATGGTATGCATACATATTGGCAGTGGCTGCTCATCTGATAGCTGCATCTTCCTAAGGTGTTGTTCCTTCTGAGGAACGTTATTCCCATGGCGAGTGCTATTGCTGGACAATTATTGTTGCTGATTCTTTTCCATTGTTGCAGAACAGCAGGCCTCTGGGACTGATGGTCATTCTGTAATCAGTGCAGATGATACAAACATATCTTCATGATTGTAACTGCAGACAAAGAGAAATTGCTCCTTCATTACAGGAAACCAATAATATATCAGGTTTTTCATGCTCATGGTAAGAATGGGGTGGCAACTGCTCTATACAGGTTTCAAATTACCATCGAGCTTGACTCTTGTTGCAAGCATTGAATACTTGCACTCTGTCTGACTTTCTAATGTTCAGTTTAGCGGTTTTATCCATGAAATTTTGTCTTCTGTTATTTGACTTTGTTCTGTTCATTTATTCTTTTACTACTGCCCACTAACTCCCTCCCACTCCCCATTTTTTGGAAAAGTACAATATGACATTAATCTTTGACTGACGTACTCCCCATGACAACAGTAATTGTATTTCTCCATACTAGGATTGCTTTATACAAGTCTGCATGGAATTTGTTTGATCTCTTTGGCAATTGCTGTGATCCTACCTAATGGTAATTTTGGATGAAGCCAAATACTTGAATGAAACCTGACTCGGAAGATCATATCTTTACATTCTTCAGCTGGGTAATGTACTGATTAGACACAATCATATGAGGCTGCAGACGTCCTCAACAACAGAACAAAGGTTTATTACACAAAAGAAAAATCAAAGCTGGGAACATATTATTAACCAGGACATGTCATTGTGTCAGTCCAAGAGATACTTTAAAACTTTTACTCTGTTTGCTGTTTCATATCCACTTCTCAATCCATTCTGCGACCAGTCCTCTGACTTCTTCCAAACTTTGAGCTTGGTCACAAATTTCATATATGGCACCTTATCAAAGGTCTTCATTATCTATTCCATTAAATTGTTTTAAAAGAAGGTACAATAAAACCTCCTTTATGAAAACCATTTCTTAATTGGATTCTGTCTCTTCATAATTTTTCAATATCACCCTTTAAAACAGAGTTGAGTGTGTTTCTGACCATTGTTATTAAGCCACCTATCCTAAATCACTGAAGACATTTCTGAAATGAGCTATTATGTGGGAAGTGAGCCTCAATTTGTATGATCATTATCTTTCAACAATTAATGGTCTCCAAAATAGATCTATGCTCTGGAATGTGATTATAATGTAACCATAACAACCTACAACAGGAATTTAATAAGGGGTCTCAAAACCCAAATGATAAAATAGCAGTCTAGCATTTGTATGCACATCCATTCTTAAATTGTTTTATTATATTGAAGCTATTGTAGCATAGCAAAGATTATAAGAAGCACACTGTGTTCCAATATAAAGAATAACTAATTATTTTACCAAGCCAGAAATAAATTCAGCTTGGTACATCATGTGAACCTAAGAACTGAACTCTCTGGACTCAACACTTGTTTCCAAGGTTATGTTTTAACAGGTTTAAAATATTTAATGAAAACACAAGTCTCAACAAATGGAATATAATGAAAACAAAAGATGCTGGAAATCACAACAGGTCAGGCAGCATCCCTGGAGTGAGAGCAAGCTATCATTTTAGGACTGAATGACTCTTCATCAGAGCTGACGTGAATATAATATTGACAAGATTGATGATCAACTGAACAGGTCTTTGAATTCTAATAGAAATTAGAAATTGCAACCAAAAAGGGGAGGATGGCTCTTGTGGGTAACTGAGACATTAATGTGGGCAAAGTCCCAGGTTTAATTAGCTGTAGAGCTGGATGAACACAACAGGCCGAGCAGCATCAGAGGAGCAGTAAGGCTGACATTTCGGGCCTAGACCCTTCTTCAGAAAATGGATTTAATTTGTTGGTCTCTGCCAGATTAGGATTTAACTGAGCTCAGTCTTGGTATTGTTACAGTTTGTAAGAAGTTAGTGCACAGTAGTTTTATTAATGCTTAAGAAATGCATTGCATATTATAGAAATCTTCTCAAAAAGGTTCCCTTTGCATCCTCCTGGCTGAAAATCAAAGCACAGGCCTGTTAGTCTGGGCAAGGACATGTTGCCAGAACAAACTTCCTGATAAGCCTGGAACTCATTATCCATCAGTAAACCAACCTTCTAAGAGTAAGGTTAAAGACATGCTGACTAAAGGGAAGAAATATCACTTTGGACAGGAAAAAAGCTTTATAAGTGATCTATACGGACCAGCCTTCTTCAGATGAGGGAAGACTAGAAACAAGAGTATTCTACTGCCTCAGTTATTTCAAGAAGAAAAAAGAATGAATAATACTCAATCTAAACATGGAAATTTTAATTACATGCAGCTTCCATCAGGATCAGGTAATCAGGTAATGCCAGGAACCAGTGAACATCCAGGGGGCTGAGTTTGGTAGAGCTGCCACTTCAAAAGATAAGATGGCTGTAGACAAAGCAGACAAGAGGCTGCCACCCCAGATATAGAGATTAGCTGGTAAATAGTTCTGACCTGTCACAGGTTAAATGTTTTTCTTTTCTGTTTGGCTATTAGGTCATATTTAAACTCATGCTTCTTAATAAACCATTTTAGAATCACATGTTTTTTATCCTCTTAACCTGTACCGCATGCTCTTAAATCCACCATTATTACAGACATAAATTATTGGTGTGCAAAATAAAAGACTACATGTTCATTGATTGAACCCATCAACATTAGGCCAGAACATCATAACTAAGCACTTCCTACCTCCCTATATCTTCCTCCTCTAACATTTAAATGTCTACGCCCAGTCATAGACAAACTTGATTTGCAAAACTGGGACCAGGAGAATGGCATCCCAATAAATAAAACAATGCCTTGAAGTGAAGAAGAGGGATGAGAAAATTAAATAGCATAATAAATTGGAAAGCTCTCTAAAAAGTAGGATAATTTTTTATAACTAATTACAACTCTCATGATTAGCAATTGAGCTTGATTCTATATCCAAGTGACAAGATGTAATGAGCATTTTCACAATAATCATAGCTTAATGCTTCTAATCAAAGTCGGAGACCCTGACTTGAAGGCCTAAATTTTTAGGCAGACTTATTGAAAATGATGCTGGAAGACTTGGTCTGCAAAATCACCCACAAATCAAGCCTTTTTCTTTGTTACAGAAGGGTTCAAGATCCAGAATGGTTTCTAATTCTTACATCAATGGTTCATGGAAGCAACAGCACATATGAAAACGTAGTTGTCTTTATACTGATCCATTTTTTGCTAGTTTATTGTCAATTACACAGTTTGTGCATTTCACTTCTAGCAGGAGAAAGTGCAAACTTTCCAATGTTCTTTGGAGAGAATGGGTACCCTTTTAGATACAGGCTTGGTACACTTTTGGAATAGGTCAACTGCCTCTTGGCATGTTAAAATTAGGCATGAATGTGTAAAGGATGAACAAAAGCTAATAAGAACTATAAAAGTGGGCTATCCAAAGTCAAGGCATTTAAATGTCTTGGCTTTTAAAGATTTGCAAGACTGTCAGCAGTTTAATAAAAAGAAAAAATTAGTGCTTACAATTTTGCTCTGTCTGTTGACACAAGCCTGAGAGGTATCATTAGAGGATTAGTGCTGCATGATTGACTTCATATCTTACCATTATCAGAGCCGAATACCTGTTAGTTCAACTTCATTTTTTTTTCATTTGTGGGATGTGGGTGTTGCTGGCTGACCAGTGGTTATTACCTGTCCCTAGTTGCCCTTGAGAAGGTGGTGGTGAGCTGCCTTCTTGAACCACTGCAGTCCACCTGCTGTGCGTTGGCCCACAATGACAGGGAATTTTCTAGGATTTTGACGCAGTACAGTAAAGGAACAGCAATACATTTCCAAGTCACGATGGTGAGTAGCTTGGAGGGAAACTTGCAGGTGATGGTGTTCCCATATATCTGCTATAGATGATGTCAAGCTTCTTGAGTGTTATTGAAGCTGCACCACCCAGGCAAGTGTGGAGTATTCCATCACACTCCTGACTTGTGCCTTGTAGATGGTGCACAGGCTTTGTGGAGTGAGTTATTTGCCGCAGTATTCCATGCCTCTAACATGCTCTTATATCCACTGTGTTTATGTGGTGAGTCCAGTTGAGTTTCTGATCAATGGTAACTATCAAGATGTTGATAGTGGGAGATTGAATGCTTGTAACATCATTGAATGTCAAGGGGCAGTGGTTAGATTGTCTCTTATAGCTGATAGTCATAGCCTGGCATTTGTGTGGCTTGTATGTTACTTGCTACTTGTCAGCCCAAGCCTGGATATTGTCCACATCTTGTTGCAACATGGACTGCTTTAGTATCTAAGGACTCATGAATCGTGTTGAATATTGTGCAATCATCAGTGAACATCCCCACACCTGACCTTACGACGGAGTGAAGGTCATTAATGAAGCAGCTGAAGATGGTTGGGCCTAGGACACTACCTTGAAGAAGTCAGCTTTAATTCCATTAACAGCTTCAGGTTGTGTTGAATTAGGCTATAAATACAAATGCTCATCTTATAGGGAATTAAAGAAAGTTATACCTATTTATAGGTTGATAAAGACTAGCATCCATGATGGCAAGGACATTGGTCAAAGCTGAAAGGAACTATTCTCTTGGCACAGTGCCTCAGTGGTTAGCACTGTTGCCTCACAGAACCAGGGACCTGGGTTCAGTTCCAGTCTCAGGCAACTAACTGTGTGGAGTTTGTACATTCTTCTCATGCCTGCATGGGTTTGTTCTAGTTTCCTCCCACAGTCAAAGATGTGTAAGTTAAATAGATTGGCCATAGCATAGTATCCAGGGATGTGCAGGCTAGGTGAATTAGCTATGGGAAGTGTGGGAATAGGGGAAGGGGCTGGGTCTGGGTGCAATGCTTTTCAGAGGGGCAGTGCAAACTCAATGGGCCAAATGGCCTGTTTCCACACTGTAGGGATTCTATGACCAAAGTAATTTAATTATTTTCTTTTGTCCCCATTCTAGGTTCCATCAAAAGTTATTGTTGAGTATGGAAACTCCTTCCCTCTTAGTTGCTTAGCTGTCCATTAATATTCCTGGATGCGTGTGGCAAGGTAGAGAGTTTTGACCTGTTCTGGCAACTGTGGGATCTTCAGCAGTTGTGGCAGTACAGAGATATTACAAATGTCAAACAGATTACATCAAACTCTTATTATGTTAACAGATTTTTCCAAATTATTAATATCCACAACTGCTGTACACTAGATCCACAACATTGCTGGAACCTTTGTATAATAAACCCCTGAAAAACAACTCATTTGAGGCCAAAGTTTAAAAGCATTTAATTCAGTGTTTGATTTTAAAGAATGCATTATCAGAATAGACTTGTGACCTTTATCAATTTGGACATGTTCTGTCAGTGTAAGAATGCAACAGCGATTTGTTGAGTAAGACATTATTCATGATTTCAGAAACAAGTTTTCATTGTAACAATGCAAACTGCAAAGAAAAGAATATAATTAAGTTAATGTATAATGCTGCCACTGATTGTGGTGATATTAATACTGGACACCAAAGGCTAAAATTAGTTTCTCATCCCACACAGATGACTAATATCTCACACAGTGATCCTCTCCCATTGTTTCATTCTGTCCCTAGTGTCTTTGAAATACTCAAAGTAATTAAAATGTGATTTAATCACCAGTTTGATCATTTGAAACAGACTTTAGATATTATTGTCTAATTGTTAAAATAATTCCTGGGAGATTGCAGATTTGATATGAATAATGTTTTCTATGACAGACTAAAGAAAGAACGATTTGCACACACATGGAGCTTCACTAACAGGCAACCAATTCTGGGTTGTTAGCAGGAGGTTGAGGGGTACTGAAAACGTTGGGGAAGGGGAATGGTGAGGGTAGAGTAGCTAGATTGAGAATTGAAAGGAGACATTACAACAGAAGAAAGGTGACTTGGAGGGGTGGCGAGAAAGGAAGTTTATAAAAGGCAAAAGGTGGGAATAGAGTGATAGGTTCAGGTTTACAGTAGCAACCTAAAAATTGCACATGAATGCACTCAGAACGCTAAGTTACAGACAGCTAGCTACATAGAAATTTTGACATGTAAACACTTGACAGTAAACATAAAATATAAACTAGATAGGAGATAACAGGAATGAATTCAGAACAAAATAAGGGGCCCCCATGATAGGATAAATGAAGATAATTTTAATATCTTTATAAAACTGTCACAATTAGATAAATCGTAACAAGTAAGAGGATCTAGTTACATCCAGTCAAGGTGAACTCACAATCACATTAATTCATGAGAAATCTACTGAACAGAAAACTGTGAAGTCTGCCCACCTGTCCCAAAGGTGATTTGAGTACAATTAAGCAATAATATGATCATGGACAGTTTGTGTTTTGAAAACAATACTTATATCAAATGTATGCAGTTTAAAATGAACAAGAATTTGTTTTCATTGTAATTCATGGAATTTATAAACACCGCATTAAGCAATGACAAAGTTAAGCTTTTAATTTTGATAATATGTCCATCACCAGAGTTTGAGAAACTATTTTCTAAACCATTTGGCAGAAGTTGATTACAGACCTAGCAATATGCAAGTATATCTA
This sequence comes from Rhincodon typus, assembly GCF_021869965.1. NCBI lineage: Eukaryota > Metazoa > Chordata > Chondrichthyes > Orectolobiformes > Rhincodontidae > Rhincodon > Rhincodon typus. Next base: position 41,076,847 of record NC_063349.1, read on the forward strand.
CTCAAATGGTCTAAATTCATTCTTATTCAAATGACTAACTTAGTCTGCTGAAAGAACAGCTTCTTTGTATTAAAAAAATTAACAGTTGAAGCAGCTATGTTAGAGAAGGCTGGTGATGGAATTTAAATCCATGTGATTACAGGGATTATCTCTAGACTGTTGTCATTTAGACTACTTGCTCAATGCTGAAAAATAAATATCACCCAAGGTGGCATGATGTTTTCAGCCGCACTGTCACATTTTGTATTTTCTAAATGAATTTTATAATTGGGAATTGTAAAACAATCAAACTAAAAACACTATTTGTGAGATGGATTTTAGTTTTTCACTGATTTTAGTGAGTTTGTTATTTTAACTCCTTACATCAGCTGTGTGAGATGAATAGAGAAGAAATACTTTAAAAACACATTAAAGTTAAATTAAAATCAGGTATGGAAAGAAATGCTCACTAGTTGTAATTATTTGTGAATAATACATCTGGTCAGGATATGGATTCGAATTAAATGGACAGACATTCAAAAATCAACTGAGTGCTCATAAAGGGGAAATAAACATTACAGGAATGAGATTCACTGCACCAAGTAGACTTTTCTCATTAGCTAGCATTTTCTGCTCAGCTATTTACTATATCACAAAAGTGAAAACTTTACAGCAACTCATTCTAGCAGTTGTACCCAATTGCTTTTGTAGATACCTTGTTCATGTCCAATTTGGGCTGTAGCTCAGCATTCTTACTGGTGTAATTACTGTAATTATTTTGCAAGACAGTTCCAAATGTTGTATAAAACTTAAACGGTTTCGAAAGGGTTAAATGCTGATGACTTCATTAAGCTCCATCCAATCAGATGATGTCACAAGGGTGGGGAAAGGCAGATGGGTCAGGATCAGACAGTCCTCCTCATTCCTATGAATAATGTCTACCATACCAACATAACTGCCACCTGATTACCATCATGCAACAAACTTTCAGACAAGAGCCAGTGGTTAACAAATGGAAAAAAAAACACGGATGATTTGATGATGGGAAGAAAGTATAGAGTTGTGAGTAAGAGCACTCCTGGATAAAGGAGAAAAGAATAAAAAAAAACAAGAGCCAGGGGCTTTTGTGGTGCAGTGGTAGTGACCCTGTCTCTGAGCCAAAAGAGTGTGGTTCAAGTTCAATGCTCCAGAAGTACGTAATAGTGATGTCACTTAAACAGCTGGTTTAGAAAATATCTAAATCATGAGTCACTTCAACCACCCAAGCAAGCCCTGCAGGGGAGCTGAGAGTAACTGCCCTTGAGAGTAGGCGGCATTTAATAGATTGTGGAGTCAAGAGTCCCTTGTAAATGGAAGTCAATGGGAATCAGGGAAAAACTGTCCACTGATTGGTGTTATGTTTAGCACAAAGGAAGATGTATTGTGATGTTTGGCAGTCAGTCATCTCAGACCCAGTCATCTCTGCTAAGTTCTTCAGGGTAGAGTCCTCGGCTCATCCATCCTCAGCTACTTCATCATGACCTTCCCTCCATCACAAGTTCCAATGAGTGGATGTTCACTGATGGCTACACAATGTTCATGACTCCTCAGGTACTGAAACAGTCAATGTCCAAATGCAACAAGACCTGCACAGCATTCAGGCCTGGGTTGACCTGGACAATGTCCAGGTTTTGGCTGACAAGTGCCAAGTAACATTCATTCCACAAATGTTGGGCAATAATCATTTCCAACAAGTGAGAATCTAGCCCTTGTCCGTTAATATTCAATAGCATGAGTAACACAGAATTCCCCATTATAAACACTCTGGAGTTATCATTGACTAAACACTGACTGGACCAGTCATATAAATACTGTGTTTACGAGTGTTGGTCAGAGGTTTGGAATTCTGTGGTGATTAATCAAATGCCTGATTCTTCAAAACCTGTCCACCATTTGTAAAGGCACAAGTCAGGAGCATGATGGAATATTCTCCACTTGTCTGGGTAGATAAAGCACCAAAAACACAAGAAATTTGACACCATCCAGAACAAAGCAGCCTGTTTGATTGGTATCCAATCCAACACCCTTAGCATTCATTCCCTCAACCACCGACACACAGTGGCAGCAGTGTGTACTATCTACATAAAAACCGAAAGAACAGCGGATGCTGTAAATCAGGAACAAAAACAGAAGTTGCTGGAAAGGCTCAGCAGGTCTGGCAGCATCTGTGAAGAAACAATCAGAGTTAACGTTTCAGGTCCAGGTTCAGACCCGTTCTGAGGAAGGGTCACCAGACCCGGAAAGTTAACTCTGATTTTTTTCTTCACAGATGCTGCCAGACCTGCTGAGCTTTTCCAGCAACTTCTGTTTTTGTGTACTATCTACATGATGCATTGCAATAATTCGCCAAGGGTCCTTAGACAGCACCTACCAAAATTCCAAACTGTACCAAGTCAAAAAGGACAAAAGCAGCTGATCCAAGGGAATACCACCATCCACAAGTTCCCCTCCAAGCCATACACCATCCCATCTTGGAAACATATTTTAAAAGCGTGAAACTTGTATATATTCAAAGAAACTTGGCTGAGCTCATACAAGGAATGTAGAAAGACAGTCAGGTTCATCAAGTGATTAAGAAGCAAATGGCGTATTGCACTTGGGGATTGGCATACAGAATTAAATAAGTCTCACTTGGGTTTTGGTGAGACCATGATTGGAATACTGTGTGTAGATTTGTTCTCCACATTTATAGAAAGGGTACATTTGCACGAGAGTTGGTATGGTAAATTGGTCCTGGAGGTGAGGGTGCTGTTATCTGTTGAAAGATTGAGTAAATTCAGTCTATATTCATAGGAGTTTAGAAGAATGAGCTACAATCTCATTGAAGCACGCAAGATTCTGAAAGGGATTGATAAGGGAGCTGCTGAATGATTGCCTCTGCTGGTTGAGGAACAGATCACAAGTTGCAGAAAAGGAGCCAATCATTTAAGACTGAGACAAGGCTAAATCATTTAATTTAAAGAGTTGTGAATGTATGGAATTTTCTACCAGAGAATTGTGATTGTTTAATCACTTAGTGCATTTAAGGCAAAGATAAATTTCTAGTCTCAGTGAATCAAGGGATACAGGCAGTGATAGAAAGTTAGAATGAGTTGAGGCCCCAGATCATTTTAAATAGAGGAGAAGGTTTGACAGGCCACATGTCACTTGAGTAGTAATAGACCATAAAACACAGAACTGTATAGCACAGGAACAGGTACTTCGGCTCACGATGTTGTGCCGAATATGACATCAAATGAAACAAATCCCTCTGCCTGCCTTTGCTCAATATCCCTCCATTCCTTGCATATTCATGTGCTTATCTAAAAGTCCCTTAAATGCCCCTATTGTATCTACCTCCACCACCACCTCTGGCAGCGCATTCCAGACTTCTACTAACCTCTATGTAAAAAACTATCCCCTCACATCTCCTTTGAACTTTCCCCCTCTCACCTGAAATGCATGCCCCCTAGTTTTAAACAATTCAACTCTGGGAAAAAGATTTTGACTGTAAACTCTATCTATGCATCTCATAGCTTTATAGACTTCTATCAAGTCTCCCCTCAGCCTCTGCTGCTCCAGAGAAAATAACCCGAATCCTTCTAGCCTCTCCTTATAGCTCATATCCTCTAATCCAGGCGGCATCCTGATAATCCTCTTCTGCACTCTCTCCAAAGCCTCCGCATCCTTTCTGTAATGTGGTAACAAGAATTAAATGTTAAAGACATGAAAATCAAGAGTTGTTTTAGATGAGAGTTATACTTTTGATCATAAAAGGTGTGATTACAAAATAGAGACACCATGTATTCATTTTGTCCAGCCCATTTAAAAACTAGGTTGTCACAAATCATTTGGTCTCATTTTTTTTTTCTCGAAATGCAATTAGTGCAGTTTCTGTCAAACAAGCAGGACAGTGTTTATTTTCTACCCTCCCCATATCCACAGTGCGATAAAAATAACAACCATGTAATTCATTTCACTAAAATTACCAGTAATTTGGGGAAACTTGCTATTACCTGCAGACAGTTGTGGCAATTGACAAGTTATTCAGTCATGGTTCATAAATTTAGTACCACCCTTCATTAAGGCTGCCCAAGCAATGTTGCAATTAACATGTATTTATTCAGTTCAACACAAGATTCTCTAACATAGAACAATAATCAATGAGGCCACATTGCACACAAATCCTAGGATAAATAATTACTCTCAGCCCGACATCAAGGTACTTTAATTTTTCAAAAGGCATGGTATGGGCCTTCACTACAATTTAAAGGAAAGTTCCCTGAGTATTGCTGATAAGGTAATCATCATTTGTTGATTTCCTGTGTAAAGAAGTTAAGATGGATTGTTGTGAAGAACAAGTGATGAAAAAGCGAGCAAGCTATTGAAACAGATTTCTCACTTCCTTCTGCAGGCTTCATGTTATAGCTACCAATCATCTCCTGGTACTTTTAAACATTTCCAACAATTTGCAAAATTATTGAGAGTAAAAGTTGCAAATATAAGGTTAGTCTCAAGTACCTGTAAGAATTATTGCCTTTCAGAATTTGATTCCCAGGGAAATTTAGGGCAGAAAATCAACAGGACCCGCATGGAAAATCTACCCCAGTGAGATCTGTGATGAAATCCATTTTTCCTGTGTCCGTGCGTTCTGAACTGGCAGCTGTGAAGAAGTAGTTACTGAAGAATTGAACATTCAGGAAACATGATAATGTGGTGGATAATACATTCAGTAGTGCCCAGGAACTTGGGTTGGGCTTGTCCTGAATTTTGCTACATATCGTTGAGAACAGTTCAAAGGCTATTGAACAGTCAGTTTGTTGGAGGCCGTGAGGCGGGAGATTCCTGCATTCAGGCTGCTAGGCAGCCAGATCCTTAGCAGGGATAAAATAGGGAGGAGGCATCATCTCAAAATGGTGTTGCCGTGTCAGAGGCTGTGCACTTTGAACTGAGAAGTCCTCCATGCCAGTGAATGAAAAGCCCTAGAGTGTGGGGCTTAGAAGTAACTGGTGAAAGTTTAGTCACCTGTAAATTGAACTATGTTGATATCGGTGAATTAAGAGCAGGAAAACTTTCTATTGAATTTTTTCAAGAGTGTATTAAACCCAAAGTTGTACCAGTTTCATTTCCAAATCTCCCAGAGTCCATGTGCCAACCAATCAGCACCATCTTCTCATGCACTATAAAATGTTGTTTTTCCCCTTAAACTGATATTCTTGTGAATTGTCTTGATGAGAACAAGATGAAAACGCATGACAAAATATGTTTTTTCAGCAATCCTCAAGGTCTATACCACAAATGACCTAAAAACTTTATTTTGTTTGTTTCAAACTATGATGTATTGTGGCCTCCTTCTCTTAGATTTTCCTAGGATTTCAAACTGTCTCCTTTAATGCAAAGTAACTAGATTTGTAGCTTAATTTGGTGGTCTGGTCTGGGATCATCAAAGATTATGACAGGGGTGGTCAGCCTCTGACTGTTAACTGATTTACAAGTTCAGGAAATCTGTCTTAATAATTCAGTGTATTTCTTTTATATCGCTCATCCACTGAGGCATGCTGTCTGAATTTGGTAGGCAATTTGAAACTCTTGCATTCTCTACCTCTTATTTCTCTCATTTCCCTGCTGCAATTCCTAATAGAAAGATTTACTTATTAATGGGTAGCACAGTGAAATTTTAAAGAGGAGTCTGAGTCCCACGTTCAATAGCACAAATCGATCCTTATTCGGAGCTTCATACCAACACAGCATGGGAGAGGTCTCTAGGACATTCTACCTTTCCCAATAAAGTACAGGATATTTACACATTCCAGTTACAATGATTACATGCAACAATGACATCAGGGCTTTCCACCTCCCCTCTGACTTGCACATCCAATCCTGTGAATACACAATCAATGATGGACAACATCATGGTCAACCCTAGATCCTCCCATCATCTTGTGATGTTTTCCAAACCCCCTATCACCTGTCCTTGGGCTCATACATTACATCTTATTGACCACATTCCAACACTGATTGTTATGTACCTTCCCAAACATTTGCCGGCTGCCAGCTGGAACTGTTATCATTGTTCTCCAAGGCTGTTTATCAAAGCCATTCTCTGTGTCGAAGGCTGACTGCCTACAGAAGTTTAATTAAATTTCCCAATATCTAATACATATAAACTACTATTACTGTACAAATACGTGTCTACTCTAATATATAACTGTAATTATTTAAAAGTCCTCTTCGAAGGTGAATCAAGCTTTCCCTTTCTAGTTCATATAAAAATAGGAAATTCCAAATTGGACAGTTTTCATCTGAGCTGCCTTATCAGAGTTTACAGTCTGCATTCTAGCCCCATCTGACTAACACTCAGAGGCATTTTGTTGTCTGTCTGTGAAGGCCATGCTTTGAGCCAAATGAAATGCTGTCTCAGCTACAATTTTCTTTGACCATCCTGCGTCAGTTAAATATTGACAAGCTGCCATTACGTGTCACATACAGCCACAGACAGCCACAACACGGAGCCTCCGATTCTGCAGTGGCTACCTGCTTAATTTGGTCAAGCAGTCAACTAGCAGCATTCTAATAGAGCTTTACTGCTAAAACCAACTGCACACTCCCTTGGTCCTCATCCCAGACAGACTGAATGCTCACTAGGCCAGATTCCATTCAAATAAATTCACCTAGTCATGGTTTACATTGCCAGTTGTATCACCCTCAGAGTTCATGAAATGTCTATATGAACATGAGGGGATGATGCATAGAAAAATTATTTATAGAAAAGTTATATTGCTGCTGGAAAATTGTTATTTTACATCTGCTTTCAGAATATATTGGCAACACTGACAGGACTGAACTTAATTGCAATTTCATGATCTACCAGGCCAATGATAGTTGGCCTTCCACTTGAATTTAATTGTGCCCCAGTAGCATTTTTGCTTCCATTATGGTGTTATAGGTAGAGAGAATTCCAGGGTTATGACTAAGATACTGGGAAGCAATGACAAAATATGTCCAAGTCAGGATGGCGTGTGACTTCACTTTGAAGAAAGAGGATGTAGATATAGAATTTGGGAAGAGGGCCTATGAAGTTTTTGAGCAGTTTGACATAGGGAGTGCGGAGGTGTTGAGGTTTTGATGGGCTTAAAAACTGGGGGACAAATCACCAGGTCTGGAGGTGTTGCATCCCAGGCTGCTGCGCTCGATGAGGGAGGAAGTTATAGAGACAATTTTTAAATTGTCTCTAGTCACAGGGGAGGAGTCAGGGGATGGAGGGGAGCTAACGTGGTTCCACTTTTCAAGAAGGGTGGTAAAGATAAATGAGGAAATCAAAGACCAGTGAATCTCACATTAGTGATAGATAAACTATTGGAGAAAACTCTGTAGAAAATTAATCTCCACTTGGAAAGGCAAGGTATAACAGGGATAGTCAGCATGGTTTTGTCACACGGAGGTCTTGCCTAACAAATTTGATTGCATTTTGAGGTAGTGACCAGATGTGCAAATGAGTGTAGTGCAGTTGGTGTAGTTTTTATGGATTTCAGCAAAGCCTTTGACAAGGCCTCACAATGGGAGACGGAGAGAAAAAATAAAAGCACACGTGATCCAGGATAACTTAGCAAGTCAAATGCAAAATTGGTTTAGTGAAGAGACAGAAGGTGGTGGTAGAAGGCTGCCTGTGTGACTGGATCCAGTGGCTTACCACAGGGATCAAGCTGGGTCCCTTATTGTTTGTGATATTATATAAACAATATAGATGAGAACGTGATGGAGATGAAAAGTTTGTGGGTGACACAAAGATTGGTCAGGTGGCTAACTGTGATGAAGGTCGTCTTTGGTTACAGTCGGGCATAGATGGGTTTGGTCAGTTAGGCAGATGGAATTTAACCCTAAAAATTGTGAGGTGTATGGAAGAAGCAACAAAACCAGGAAGTATTCCATGAATGGCAAGACACTAGATGTTCAGGAAAACAAAGGGATCTTGGGGTGTTTACCCAGAGAACCCTGAAGGTGACAGGACAGATGCTGGTTAAGAAGGCACACAGGGCACATGCCTCATAACATAGGTTGTAAGAGCAGGGAGGTTATATTGGAGCTGTACAGAATTTTGGTTAAGCCACAGTTAGAGTACCATGTGCATTTCTGGTCACTGCTTTATAAGATGAATGTGATTGTACTGGCAGCAGTGCACAGGACATTCACCAGGATATTGCTTGGAATGGAGCAACTTAACTATGAAGAGAGGCTCGATAATCTCAGGTTGTTTTCTTTAAAACAGAGATGACTTAGAGGGGACCTGACTGAGGATTATAACATTATGAGGGGCATGGACAGGGTGGATAGAAAGGAGCTGTTCCCCTTTGTAGAAAGGTCAACAACAAGGGATCATAATTTTAAGGTGAAAGGCAAGAGGTTTAGAAGGATTTGAGGAAAAGAATTATCAGCCAGAGTGTGGTTGGAGTATGGAAAGCATTGCCTGGGATGGTAGTTGAGGTGGGAAAGATTGCAACCTTTAAAAAAGTACTTAGATGAGCACTTGAAATGTTAATGTCAATCAAGGCAATTGCCCAAGTGATGGAAAGTGGGGCTAGTATAGATTTGGAGTAGGTTTACTTCGGTGTAAACTCGATTGGCCAAAGTGCTCTTCTATAATGTATGATTCTATAATTATATGACATGGAGCAGGTAATAGTACAATGAAATGTAGATCTTTTAAAATATTCCCTCTCAATACAGTATCTCTAATTTGCAGGCCAAATAAAACCCAATAAGATCACAATGCTAAGTGGGTGTTAAATTACATCATTCATGTTTTGTCACCAACTTATGACATTGTATGTAATTCATGTAAACCAAAGTCAAGCCAACAAGAAATTAAAAATACTGTCAAAAGGCAGTCTGTAATAGAAAAGCAACATCGTAGTTATGTTATTGGACTAGTAGAGGCTTTGGTGAAAGAGCCAGCAACATGGATTCAAATCTCAGCGTGGCAACTAGATAATTTAAATTCAGTTAATTAAGTAAATCTGCAGCAAAAAGGGACTATCACTGATAGCAACCACAAAGCTGCTGGATTGTTGTGAAAGCCTACCTGCTTCTTCCAAATGTCCTTTAGGAAAGGAAATTGGCCAACCTTGCCTGTTCTGGCCTACTTGAGACTCCAAACCCATAGCAATGTGGTCAGTTCTTAAATAGCATCTTTTGTAGCCTGGAATTAAAGCCACTCAGTTGTATTAAGGGTAGCAGCTCACTAATACATTCTCAAAGGCAATTTAAAGATGGCATTGCTGGCATGTTGCTCATATCCCAAGAACAAATAAAAATAAATCAGAAGGTAGGCCACACTCCAAAGTTATTCTCATCCCTTCAATCAAGATGAAAATAATGGCTTGCACATTGACCCAGTCAACAATATTTGACATATTACTAATCCGTTCACAGCCAACATAACACTTGATTGTGTGGCATTGTAAAGACAATTTCAGGTGGCAATGCCAAAAGCACATTGTAAGCTGGAAAATTTAACCTACTTGCTCTCCTGAAAGAATAGCAGACAGGTAACAACCTACTGACCCATTTATGAATACTGAACGAATCTCACCAGCATAATGTCTCAATTCAAGTCCAAATGCGTAAATGATACTCTATTATACATGTGTGTAGTTTTGTAAAATGATGTTACTGCTCAGTCAGCTGTCAGTCTGACTGTATTGACCATAGCAAAACCTATCAGAATAGCTGTGGTGGATAAAAGTGTTGTTGGCAAGAAAACAATTCACTTAAGTGGGCTCCACTGTACCGACAGATGATGCCAACTATGTTTGGCTCATAGTTCCTGAATTCAGTCAAGTTATGTTTACTCCATGCCAAAACCCACACTGGTGGAAGCATAGGTCCAAACACAGCAATGCGTAATTTGGAAGTAAATCTGTTGATGTCTCTGACATGGCGTGATATCAAATCAATTATAAAGTACTTGATTGGGAAAGACCAGTCCACCCTTGTATTTTATAGTTTCATTTCAATTACTGTCATCCGTGGCCTGGTAACTGCTACAGTTTTATAGTATAATAACGCTCAATTTTTAACATTTGCAATCCTCACTTAATTTGCAGAGTGCAATTATTTGAAATCTTTGATTTTATAGGATTTTACAAATCTGTTGTGCTTCACAGCTTACGCAACTCACAGGTTGTATTTTGTTGCCTCATTCTCCTCTCATTAACTGCATGTAATTGTACAATAAAATGGTTTGTATTCACACCAAGCAAGAAGGGAGATATTGTCAGTGTTGTCAATTTGCAAGATGTGCAGATTCTAATAGCTAGGAACGAATGCCCTGAATGTCACGGGAACTTGTGTTTACGCTTAAAGCAACAAAGCTAAGTAAACTACTAGATTATAACAAAGCCTTCAGGGAGAACTTTTAAACACAGGCAAGGTGGAAATGTTGAACCAGCTGCCACATGGATTATTGGTTAAAGCAACAGTATTGAAACACTGAAGGTGAGACTCAGTAGGTACACAAGCTGGAAGAAAAGAGGGAGAGAATTATGGGGCTGATTTCTCTAATTAATTTTTTTAATTTCGTAAGATGTGGACATCACTGGCAAGGCTAATATTTATTCCCCATCTCTAATTGCCCTTGAGAAGTAGTGGTGAGCCACCTTCTTGAACCACCGCAGTCCATCTGGTGAGGGTAAGCCCACAGTACTGTTCGGAAGGGAGTTCTAGGGTTTTGATCAGTGATTGTGAAGAAATGGCTATTGAAATAACTCCACAGGGGCTGGTATTCTGTCACTAAGTCACCGTTTATTTACATATGGAGAGTCCTTGACACTGATCCAGCTCCCTCAGAGCCAGCTGTCAGACACTCCTGCTTTTTATCTGCCAGCCAGGGCTCCCAGATTAATAGCCCCAATCAGGGAACTCATATTCTACCTGGTCCACCTGGCTGACCTCATTACAATCACTTCAACTGTATATTTCCAAGCACTGTCAAATGACTCCTTTCTGCATGGTGAATTCTATGTAGTTCTTTTAAACATATTGGTGAAAATTTATCTGCAGAAGTCTCGCACTATAGCTCAGTAGCAAAAACACAATGAAGGGGCGAGGTGCTAAAGATCCCAATGTAGAGAATGTTCTAACTGTTGGATGAAGCACTCAGCAGCATAGAGATTGATAAATGGTCCATTACTTGGGACATAACAGAACAGGCAATTTATTGTATATCTGCTGTGTGAAAGTCACAATTTACAACAATAGCACCTTGGGTTAGTCATTGGAAAAGTAAAAGAGGAAAATTATTTCCAAAATGGCTCATGACAGCTAACTATCCTGAAGTTTTAGAAAAACTACTGGCGCATCTTTCTCTGCCAGGCATATGTAAGAGCAAGAAACAAGTCAGTTTGAAGTAATTTGAGAATAATACAGTAGAAATAGGAGCAAGAGAACCCTGCCCTGCAATGCTAGATCATGGCTGATCTTCTCCATAATGTCTCTTGCCCATTTCTCTTAATGTCATCAGTGAGCAAAAATCTATCAATTTCAGTCTTGAACTTGCTCAATGGTCAAACTTCCACAGTCTTCTGGGGTGGAGAATTCCAAAGGTTCACCATGCTGAATGAAGAAATCCCTCCTCATCTCAGTTTTAAATAGCTGCCATTTAATCTGAGATTATGTCCTCGATTCTAAAGATACTAGCCAGGGGAAACATCCTGTCAATTTCCACCCTCTCACACTCTGTAACATTTTGTAAGTTTCAATTAGATCATTTCTCATTCTTCAAAACTGTAGGAAATGCAGAACCTGTTTCTTCAATCTCTTCTTATAAGAGTAGAGCTGTCAAACAGAGAAATGTAGGGGTTCAGGTACATAATTCTTTGAAAGTTGCATCACAGATACACAGGGTGGTTAAGAAGGCGTTTAACGTGCTTGTCTTTATTGCTCAGACTATTGAATATTGGAGTTGGAATGTCATGTTGAGGTCATACAGGATGTTGGTGAGGCCACTTTTGGATACTGTGTACAGTTCTGGTTGCCCTGTTATAGGAAGGATATTATTAAATTGGAGAGGGTTTAAAAAGTATTTACCAGGATGTTGCCGGGACTAGAGGGTTGAATTATAAGGAAAGGCTGGATAGGCTGGGAATTTTTCACTGGTGTGTAAGAGGTTGAGGGATGACCTTATAGATGTTTATAAAATCATGAGAGGCATAGATAAGGTGAATAGCAAAGGTCTTTTCCGCAGGTTGAGGGAGTTCAAAACTAGAAGACATATTTTTAAGGTGAGAGGAGAAAGGTCTAAAAGTGACCTAAGGGGCAACTTTTTTCATGCAGAGGGTGCTTCATATGCAGAATGAATTACAGAAGAAGTGATAGAGGCAGATACAGTCACAAGATTTAAAAATCATTTGGATAGGTACATGAATAGGAAAGGTTTAGAGGGATATGGGCTAAACACAGGCAAGTGAGACCTAACCAATGCTATACACATTTGCAGCAATACATCTTTACTTCTGTATTCAAATCCCCTGAAAATGAAGCCAAAATATTGTGAGATATCAAGGTGTAGAGCTGGATGAACACAGCAGGCCAAGCAGCATCAGAGGAGCAGGAAAGCTGACGTTTCAGGTCTCGACCCTTCTTTTCGAAATACTTGCTGCTCCTGCATGCTAACATTTTGTAGCTCATGGACAAACACACAGATCCTTTTTCAATTCATACTTATTCACATTATATTCCATCTGCCATGTTCTAACCCATTCATCAAGACTGTCCTCTTGGATCTTCCTTGCATTGTCTTCATTAATTACATTCCCATTCGTATAAGTTGTTATTCATTCACCCTTTTTACAGATCCAAAACACATCAAGAAAATCAAAATTTACAAAGGTTTGACCCCTTTGAGATTTGGTGCCAGAAATAAAAGCTTTGCTAGATTGGTTAAGATGTTCTTTAGGCATGGTGTCTGTCTGGTGTCTTCTCCTTGCCTGGAGAAAGAAGCTGCCCCTCCTCTTGCCAGCCTACTGTACCAATATCCATAATGCAACAGGGTCGAATAGGTGAGACGGTGGGACAGTGGGATGGGAGACTATTTCACCTCTGCATGACAGTATTAGCTACATCAGTGATAGTGAGCCACAGTCAAAGTGCACCACTCTTTTGAGGAAATGGAACCAGTAACTTGTGATACAGTCATACTCAATGCACAAGCCATCAGCAAACAATGTGAGTAATGCTAACAAGCCACTTATTCTGTCAAAATTGTTGTATCCATATTATTGTGCACACATTCCTACAATCCAGTCTTCATTTTCAGCCAAAAATAAGACTTCAAGCAAAAGGGACAGGTCTATGATAATGGACAAACAATACTATTAACTTGAGGTACAATGGATAATCTTGTATGATAAATCATGCCTGGAGTGCAGAGATAACCAAAAGGCTATTCATGGAATTAAGGGCATCCAATTTGCATTCTAGGGTGCGCTAAAATTCCAAAGGTGATGAAATAATGTCAACCTGGCTGAACCTCTCTGGTATATAATGAAACATAGGAACATGAGACCTTTTAGCACCTCAAGCCTATTCCACCATTCAATGAGATCATAGCTGATCTATACCAATTCCACAGACCCTCCTTTGCCCCATATCCATTTATAAAATTGGATAAAATATATCAATCAATTTTAAAATGAACAATGAACAATTAATCTAATATCAATTACCATTTGCAGAAGAGAATTTCAAATTCCAATCTCTCCCAAACAAACAGTCTAACTTGTAGACAGTAGTCCCTAGTCCTAGACCTTTCAACCAGCACAAATAGTTTCTTTCCATCTACTTTACCTGTTCTCCTTTAACATCTTACCAAGTTTGAATTCATAGAATCCCTACAGTGTGGAAACAGGACATTCAGTCCAACAAGCCCACACCAACCCTCTGAAGAGCATCCCAACCAGACTCACCCCATTCCCTATAACCCTGCATTTCCCATGGCTAATCCACCTAACCTACGCATTCTGTAACACTACTCGTAATTTAGCATGGCCAATCCACCTAATCTGCACATCATTGGACTGTGGGAGGAAACCAGAGCACCCGGAGCAAACCCATGCAGACACGGGGAGAACATGCAAACTCCACACAGATAGTTGCCTGAGGGTGGAATCGAACCTGGGTCTCTGGTGCTGTGTTTGATCAGATCATCCCTTAATCTTCTAAATTCTGAAGAATACAGCCCGACTCAGTAGTATCTCTGCATAAATTTAACTACTAGTTCAAGTATCATTTCAGTAAATTCACACTGCACCCGCTCCAAGTGTGTCCTCCCTGTGTAGTGGTGCCCAGAGCTGTCCCCAGGTGTGGTCTAACCAGGGTTTTATCATTGAAACATGATTTCTAATCATCACATTTTTTGACAATTATGGAACTTGTTTAGTTCCAACAATTTTTACTTATGTGCATCTTCTCCCATTTTCTAAACAATCACATTTTATTTTGAGTGGTTTAAATTTAGCAACAATGCTTCAACTGCAGTGTTAATTCAGCCAGACCTTTGTCACACAATCTCAAAAAAAGTATACATCTCAGATTTCCTTGTAAACTTGAGTCAACCATTTCCCATAGTCGATACCCCTCACTTTAAAAGTCACCTTCCTTACTCAGAGCTCTGATTGCAACTTCAGTTTCATAAAGATTAGAACGTCTCCTACCCAATCCTCCTCCAAAATATCATGACTCAACTGCAGCATGGTAAATATCAATCCTTGTTTAGGCCTCTTCATAGAGATACCATTCTTTTATATCTGATGTTCAAATTCAATAGTATTTCCAATGGTGGTAATTATATGTGCTGATGTATTTTCACTGTTTAAGTGGCTTCTACAGCAGCAACTGGCAACTTTAGTGAAACACACATTCTGGAAGTTCTGCACAAAAGCATTATCAAACAAAATTTGATACAATGGGATCTGGATATCACTGGCTGGACCAGCATTTATTACCTACCCAGAGGGGAGTTAAGAGTCAACCACATTGTTATGGACTGTCTAGGTCAGTCTAGGTAATAATAGCAGATTTCCTTCCCTAAAAGGACATTAGTGAATCAGATGACCACAGCTACATGGTTGGGGGTCGGTTTCTTTGGGCAGCTAGTTTGCGATGCAAAGTGATGCTAACAGCATGGGTTCAATTCCTGCACCTGCTGACATTAACATGAAGAATTCTCCTTCTCAACCTTTCCCCTCACTCGAGGTGCGGTGGCTGTCAGATTAAAGTGCCACCAGCCATCTCTGACTAATGAGAGAGCAGCCTTGTGGTCCACCAGGACTGTGATAACTTTCCTTTTGATACATCGTCGTAAATAGGCTGGTTCCAGATTTTTATCGGACTCAGATTTCAGCTTTAACCATGTTGGGATTTAATCCTGTGTCCTCAGACCTTTGTCAGATCTGGATTACTAATCTATTGATATTATCACTGCCCCACTGCTCCACCAGACCATTGAGCCTACTCCGCTACTGTTGCAAAGTTGGGTAGTGTACTTGTAGATTGGGAGGTAGGAAGTTAGAATTTGGTGTTTGTAAAACGCTTGGGGGAAAGCATTGCATGGTCCCTTTAAAAGATCATGTGCTTTTTCTATGTTTATTGATTTAAAATGGATACCTGTGAGCAGCAGCCTGAAAGTTTGCAAGTACACAGAGAGCACCCGAATTGAAACATTTGTGTTGAAAGGCCATACAGTTAGCAGGCCAAGCAGTAGTTTTTTTTTATCTATGAGAGCAGGCTTTTAAATTTAGCCAATCAGGAGCCTAGATACCAAAAACCTATTAAATCTAAGTTTGATGGTTTTGACAACACAGGACCAATCCTATTGTAAGAAATATTGATATGTCATCAAGAGTATTAAATAAAGGGGACAGTTGAACATAGAACACAGAGCTAGCTGCCATCCACCAGAGCTGATGGCCCTCAGCTTTCAAGAGAGAATTGCTGGCTCTCACAGCCTCCTCTATATCTTAGCGAAAGCACCATCTAAATAATAATGGTACCAATGGCACAATTACTTAATATTCCTGATGGAACAATCAAAGGAAAAGGCATTCCTGACAGAAGAATTGATGGAGAAGGCACAGAACACGTAACCTGGCTGTAATTTCAAGAGACTAAATTATCTTTGTACATAAGTGGGACTTGTATTAATTGGAACAGCATACCATTAGAATCTTGCGATATTCGGGACTAGTTAGTAGTTAGAAAGGATTTATTCAGTTTGTTAATCATTTAATTAATTTGTTCACTGTTAGAGTTGAATAAATAAATTGTTACTTGTTGATTTTAAAGTGAGTGTCAGAGATTTATTTTGTTTAAGCACTAGAAGCTGCTGAAAAGCAGGTTACACCACTTTTTACACACCTTTCACAGATTATGGGGCGAGATGCTCCTCTTCGGGTGTTTCAGTTTTAGTTCTCAGAGGGTGGGGTCAACCTCTGCTTTATGACACTATTTAAAAATATTAGTATTCATCTGATTACGACTTTTATGCCACTTTCACTGTCTGCCATAATTCTTGGCTCCCTTATTAATGAAAAATCTGTCTGAGTCTTGAATATATTCAACAGCCTTACCTCATTTGTTCACTGTGGAAGAGAATTCCAAAGATTAACAACCCTCAGAAGATATGCCATCTCAAGTGGATGAGCCCTTCTTTAAGTGCTCCCTGAGTCTGTTTCCTCTTATTGGGTAGATGCTAAGAGAATGTTCCCCCATCAAGTTATCACAGAATCTTAGGTTTCAATAAGATCACTGCTCATTCTTTGCAACTCCAATCATCCTACATCTTTCACAAAGCTCCTTTTTGAAAAACAAGGCCTCTGAT
The DNA here is from genome assembly GCF_021869965.1 of Rhincodon typus. NCBI lineage: Eukaryota > Metazoa > Chordata > Chondrichthyes > Orectolobiformes > Rhincodontidae > Rhincodon > Rhincodon typus. The sequence goes on from NC_063349.1 coordinate 41,093,717, forward strand.
GAGCCACAAAATGTTTTACTGCTTTACCGTCACGCTTCATGGGTGCAAGTCATTGTTATATTGACCTGGCCTGCAGGCAGCAATCAGGAGGAGGTTTCATTGTGGAATAAGAAGGGACAATGATGCTTACATTCAGTAAGTTTCTTAATTTTATCATTAGAAAGGCTAGGCCTTATTTTCCTGAGTGCACAGTAGACAAGATTAAAAATAAGTCATACACAGCCCACCATTTGTGGGACAGAGATGCTTACCCTTGGAAAAGGGTACAAAGTACCCCATTTTCAAGGCCACCAGGGATTTACCAAATGATTTTACAAAAATACTACCCCAAGTCCATAGGAAACTGACTTTTGAAAATCAAATTAAATGGCGTCATTTAGGCAGAAGTTCAGATATTCCTAAAGACAAAACAAATCAGCGCTCCACAATAAAAACATAACTCAGAACTCACAAATTCAAAAAAATGCCACAATCAAAAATCGCAAGCCCTAAACAGAGAAAGATAATCTCCAAGCCTTTTATGTCACTTCCATCCAGTTAAATGTCTGCCCAGTGCTTACAGCTGGCCAATCAGGTGATGTAGCTAGAGGATGCACCAGTGATAGTTTGCACTAAAAGACAGGGATGTTTTATCTTCTGAGAATGTTGAGCCAGTCAGGCAGGCCCCAGGAAGGAGGTGGGGAGGGATATTGGTTTGCCTTTCATTACTAAGGTGGTGATTTTCATCTGCAAAAACCATCTGTGAACTATGACCTGCTGTAAAAGGAACAATGCCCATTCCTGTAGCCCACTGAAAGGCCACTAGGTCTCTCCACATCACAGCAGACTCTATGGGTGGGAGCAAATTACCAGTGAAGAGTAACCTTCCATTTGGCCACCTAGCAGCTGGCATGTCTGCCAGCCTTCCCACTGCCATACCACTTTGCCAATGGCAGGAAAACACTGCCTACCCTCGTGCCTTCTCACACTGCCACCCTGTCATTGCCAATGGATCCAGAAATTTCCAGCCCAGGTTTCTGCATTTATAATTTGCCAATTCTTTTTTCAAACTAGCAGCATGCCATCAGACTCATATTAATAATTATGATTAGATCATTATTATGCCACAGAAAGTGTTTGAAGCCAAAAGGTTGAATATTTTCAAGAATGAGTTAGATATAGTTGTTCAGGATAAAGGGGTCAAAGGATATCAAAGGGAGGAAGCAGGAAGAGGGTATTGAGTTTGATGATTAGCCATGATCCAATTGAATGGTGGAGCAAGCTCGAACGGCCAAATGGTCTACTCCAGTACCTGGTTTCTATGATCATCCAGTATGGATTGCTGAATCAATTTAAAAATCAATTAGGTTTCACAGATCATTCGAAGCTGCCAAATTGTTCAATCCAGTATCATCACTCACAGGATATTGGAGATGTCCTGACAACTAAACCTAAATCTGCCACAGTTTTCAAAATTTGCAGAGATGACTCATCAACTTTTATATGTGAGTCACAAATGACCTTGATACAATACTAATATTTTAAAAATGGCTCTATATTTCACGTCAACAACCTCAAAAAGAGCACCAGCTCACTACATTAGTGTGAGATATATATTTGCCCTCACCCCTTGACTTTATGCCCACACTAAGTAGAAGATGCCAATTGGAACCAACTTTGTGCTGTGAGTTGAGCAGACGTTTAGTAAGTGTATCGAAATTCTCCATTTAATCCTTACCTGAAGATGTGAACTAATAATCAGAGAAAATGCTTTCATCCAGAGGGCAAAGCTGATCAGTTTCTATCTCACTGAATTACCCAATTCCCTCATTAAATCCCCTTTACAACTGGATTGTACTGCACCGTACAGCAGTGTTTAATTCAGATTCCAATCATGCATAATTCTGCCAATGCATAAATAATTTACAATTACAAGAGAATCTAAAGCAAATCTCTTGCCTTTTTGCTTCCAGGCTAACATTATCACATTAAAATTACTTTCTTTATTTTCACATACCTCAAAATTTCTTCTTTTCCATAAAAAAAGGTCCAGGTTCAACCTGCTTACTCTTTCCTCAACAGAGATCCCCGGGCACAGGTTGCTCACATCTCAATCTTCACAAGAGTAACACGTGAGCAAACACAAGTGACTCAGATTAAGACCTTGACAAGCATTTTGCACAGCAGTAGTTACTTTTTATTTGTACCCTATCCCTCTGCTAAAGTGATTCAATGCTATATTTATCATTTGTGTTTCCTACTTTGGGACCATCTCATGAGTCAGAAGATATAATCAAGGCTGGCACTTTAGTGCTTTGCTGAGAGAATATTGCATTACCACACGCCTTTCAGAAGGATATCAAAGTGGCACTGCAGTTAAAAACAGGCACCCCCTCCCCCTGCCCCAAACCCCTCATGCCCCAGGTAACAATATTGCAACAAAATACTTTGCTCGTAAAATGCAAGCACTGATTTGATTCCATATGATTATGGTAGGCCCACACGCTTCTGGTTTGGCTCCTGTTGGATAAATTTGGTGAGAACATTGGCAGATGGTGCCGAGGGTATAAAGAGTAACCAGTTGATGAAGCCTGTCATCATACAATGCTTTTTTGATGACAGCACTGCTATCTTCAACATTGCCACTCTTAATGTTACACAGTCGAACACAAAGTTCAGCAGCAATTTTATTGACACTACCACTGTCTGAATCTGTAAAAGTTCTGTGAGCTTTCTAGTGCTATTTAGAAATGATGAAATCCACACTGAAACATTTCTACGCCTGGTGAAGGATGACTCCATTGGATGTGATCAAGCTATATTTTTCCTAGTCATGGGTATTAGAGTTATCATCCCTCTTGGGCTGTAACATCATGGGGACATTGAACAGAGGAGAAAAAAAGGAAGGCAAGACAAACCGAAAACGCTGGAAAAATCGCAACAGGTCTGGAGGCATCTGTGAAGAGAGAATCGGTTAAAATTCAGGTTGACGAATGTCACAGCATTCTATCACCACAATTTACAAACCAACCATTCCATACTAACTTTATAAAATAAACCATTCAATATTCCCTATGAAATTCTGAATGGCCAAGGCAAAGCTTATATCCATCCTATTAAACTGGCAAACTCAGTGTGGAGATCATTGGTGGAAGTTAGCATGCATCCAATTGTCTGTTGTCTCTGATTCTCCATGCATTTGTTCAATAAAGCATGATCTCGGCACATGCTGAAGAGATCATGACCCTCATGCTAGAGATAGACTGCTTTAATCTCCTTCCAATGGTTTGCACTTCCTCTGAAAAGGTTACATAGCCATACATTTATACTGTTCCTACTGCCAAACAGTTTCTGTCATGGATGTCCATTGAGGTTCCACATTGGAAACTGACAAAGCAGAGCTTAGGTCTTTCTGTACCTTCTGACAGGGACTTTGCTGCTGTCCATCTATCCAACATTTGTTCCTACTCACTTGTGATGTCTGGCTCATCAGATGGCAATATAGTTTCTACATTGAGACCTAATCATTGCACTTATTCTCCTTCCTGACATTTCTAGAATAGATATTCTGACAAGTACCAGGATCTTTTTAAATAGAGAGCATTTAACTATCAGGAGTATGCTACCTTCACGTGGAATGGTCCCAAAGGGTACCCCATCTCCCTCAAAAATTCTCATGCTGGCTTCGTAAACCACATATAATTTATGTAACTTAATCCCAATTTGAAAATTTCGCATCATGACTGCATTCAATTCCCTGCCAATAAATGAATTAACCATCCAGCATTATATTTCATCCTTTTCTGTTAAATTTTAAATTTAGATTTTAAACAACCACTGTGCCATCATTCAAGAGCTTACTGAAGCTCCATTTAAATAGAATATTTGTAAAGTATGAGAAAGTTAATTATATGTGATGACTCCTTCCCAATTCTACAAACAGTTAACACCAGTTTTCAGATGTAAGGTACATTTTATTGCAAATATAATTTTCTAGCTAAGGAAAATATATTATACATTTCTTTTGAAAAGGGGCCAATTCAACTTAAAATTTGTCCAATACTTGATCAGTAACTCTGTGAAAGACAGCAAGACAGGACCAATGCAGGAGAGTTTGTGTCAGGGAATGAATCTTTTCATTATGTATGCGGACAATTTGATGTGATGGGTGTCTTTATTTCCATGGAAACAGCACTACAGTAGCGATTGTTTTGCCTCTGGGAAGACACAGCAGGCAAGAAAAACAGAACAGTGTGAGAGTCATTAGAATAATGCCTTCTTTCCAATGCATGGAGACCATTACCAACAGTGAACATCATTTACATATATTGACTACATTGCTTTAATAATGTGTTCATCTAAAGGATATTTGGATATAAGGTAATTTTCCACTTTTGAACATGTTACACATAAGGTGACTTGCTGAAAAGTTCCAAATAAACATCATTTAATTTTCTAGTAATTTGTTTGTGCTGTATTAAACCAAAAGATGAAAGTAATGTTGATCTTATCAATAATTTGCTTCTAATCAATAACAAATTTTTAGTTCAACTTAGTTTGCTCCTTAGTTTTAGATCTATCATGCCTTCTATATGTTGCTAGAAGTCATTTGATGACCTGAGTTATATAGGTCATCATAGGCAACCATGGGACAGGCAGTCCTAACTTAATGATCATAGAAACACCCTGTGTCTAAGAATCAGAAGAATTTGGTTATTATTTTGTATGGCGAGGGGTGGAGAACCTCTAAACCTATTCAGCTACATGAAACCTCTAAAGTCTCAAGGAATGAAATTGGACAAACCATCTGACATCAACCTATGCAGTACGTGATTTAAATACATTTTAGTATCATTTGTATTGGATTTTGAGTTTAAGTTATCACCCGAGCAGTCTACTCTCAATCATCGGTAAAGAAATGGAAGGAGTCATCAACATGCAGCACTTGTTCAGCGATAACCTGCTCACTCATATTCACTTTGGTTCTGTCAAGGCTATTCTGTTCCTGACCTTATTCCAGTCTTGGTTCAAACGTGAGTGAAGGAGCTGAACTCCAGACAGGAGGTGATAGTGATTACTCTGAACAACAGAACTGCATTTTGTGAACTGTGGCATCAAGGAGCCCTCACAAACTAGAGTTCATCAGAATAAAGGAGTAAACCCTTCACTGGTTTGAGTCATAATTAGCACAAAGGAAGATGGTTGTGATTATTGGAGTTCAGTAATCGCAGTTCCAAGAGATCACTGCAGGTGTTCCTCGGGTAGTGTCTATCATAAAATCAGAAGTGGAGATGATCACCAATGACTGTACAATGCTCATCACCATTCAATATTCCTCAGATACTGAAGTAGTCCATGTCCAAATGCAGCAAGATCTGGGCAATGTCCAAGCTTCAGCTGACAAGTGGTAAGCTAACATTCATGCTACACACTGCCAGCCAATAACCATCTACAACTAGAGAGAACCTGAACATCACCCCTTGACATTCAATAGCTTTACCAGCACTGAATCTGCCCCATCAACATCCTGGAGCTTACCATTGATGAGACATTTAACAGGACAACCATATAAATACTATGGTTACAACAGCAGACCCATGATCACATCCATTTAGAAGCTCATGGGCAACAGACAAATGGGACCACCACCACCTGCAAGTTACCTCAAGTCGAAGACCCACTTTTTTTGTCTTAAAAAAACTGGACTGCAAAGAGAAAGAATGCTTTTTCAAAACAGGGATTTACCAGATAAGCCGCATAATCTCATAGCAAGGAATCCAATACCTATTGTGAACTCTGTTCTGTGGCTATGGGTTCCTGCAACGTGCAGATGATCAGGAACTGAGCAGTTGTTTAGCTAACTGAACAGGTTGGAACAGGTAATAAGTTACAGAGACACAGATGCAGAAAGTGAGACAGCAAGAGAGCAAGATGCAGAAGTGCATGCAGTTATTCTCTGCAGCAGAAGTTTCCTGTTTATTGCAATACAAAACTCAGATTAAACTTGAAGGAAACCAGCTATGTTCCCTGCAGAGAGCTGAGACATTTTCCAAGTGTATCGGTTATTCTGTATTTCTTACAAACCTGTGGGACCTTCCTGAGATAGACGACTGAACACCAAGCGGTCTGGCTAGCCAAAGAAGGATCATCTCAACATTACATAAACCAGTGTGGAGCTGTAGGAACACAGC